>NC_052508.1:50620774-50974107 GCF_014356525.2 Nilaparvata lugens | reverse complement strand
GTGGAAACCGTTCCAAAAATGCTTTGTCAGATTTTACAAACGTGGTGTACTACCATATTAATGACTTTTCAAGATGATTTTCAATTATTTAAAAATATTGTTGACATTCTGAGCCTTTAGGCTAAACTTGGGGTCGCTGAAAACGAATCTGCAATCAGAATTTCTCTATCACGAAAAATAACGAAAAAAACCCAGCTGTTGATCTTCTGGCAACTGTTAACAGTCATCCTGCAATGCGGCCGAACCACTTCCAAGCCAGACACCCATCTCAAATGACAACAACGCCAAGCTGTGAGAAACCATCCTGCACTGCGGCGCTAGGTAACATCTTCCACCCAGCAATGGTCGGCGTAGTTCCGCCTAGCGGACAGACGAAAGATCAATCCAGTCGGTTATTTGATCCCTCCAGCCAGGCTCAGCCAAGCAGCCGAGACAATAGAACAATGGAGTGGCATTGGACTCATCAGCAGTTTTCTTTCTCACGATTATTTTGATTTTTGTGTGTCAATAATAACTCCAGTCACCAGTAAAAAGTTACCAGAAACGTGGTGTACTACTATATTAATGACTTTTCTTGATGATTTTCAATTATTTAAAAACATTGTTGACATTCTTGGGGTCGCTGAGTTCGAATCTGCAATAAGAATTTCTCTATCACGAAAAATTACGAAAAAAACCCAGCTGTTGATCTTCCGGCAACCGTTAACAGTCATCCTGCAATGCGGCTGAAACACTTCCAAGCCAGACACCCATCTCGAATGACAACAACGCCAAGCTGTAAGAAACCATCCTGCACTGAGGCGCTAGGTCTCAGTTTCTCGAAATCTCAGTTCGTCCAGCTCCCGTTGCCAGACACCACTTACGGCGGCCATTTTTTTCGTTGGCGCAGGTCCGGTATCTAGGAAGTCCAGGGTATATCTCTTGCTGCTGATTTTCCAGTGCATATTCTAAATTTACAGCATTTCGAGTTCTACGACCAAAGTTTGGACGTCATTCGTACCACAGCATTATTATTAGAATTAAAATTTTTGAATCAGTAGAATGAAAATAAAAAATCTGGTGTGGCGCACTCACACAACTTTCCTTGCCGTTATGAAAATTGATCACCTGACGCTAGTGTTCCCGCGCATCTCAAGTCTACTATTCAAAGATTTGAGCCAGCTGGTGACAGGGCAATAACGCTGGAGACACACGAGGTCTGCTATCTCTTCATAGTGAATCATTTAATAAAATCAACAGTTGCCAACAGTTTGCAATTGGATAGTCACATTTTCTCGAATTTCGAGCTTATTTTTAATTCTAGGTGAAAATGTTACAATACATTAATTGTAGAGATTCTCATGCTCAATCTTTTCCACTCGAAATTTTTTGTTTAAATTGTATCTGAAGCCTGATAATTGAGAATCTAAAATCAAATTTTGCATGGATGGGGCGGAGCTCCTGAATTTTTACAGATATGGGTCATGTGGCAGTTGATAGAGCTTATCGATGACTATTTTAGGTATAATTTTAATTAAATCGTTGGAGCCGTTTTCGAGAAAATCGCGAAAAACCCTGTTTTTGACAACATTTTCGCCACTTTAGCCGCCATCTTGAATCGCATTTGATCGAAATTGTTCGTGTCGGATCCTTATATTGTAAGAACCTTACTTCCAAATTTCAAGTCATTCCGTTAATTGGAGATGAGATATCGTATACACAGACGCAGGCAACGATGCACTCATGTGTGCCAATTTCCATCGGACTATTTTCGTGCGGTTGACTATAGTTATAGGCCAAAGTCTAAACCATTTAGGCTATACCATACATTATTTTGTGTGATTTAGGTGTAGCCTATTTATTAGAAAATGTATAGATTATAGGTATGTTTCAATCAATTATATTGTCCTTTGAAGATCATCAAATGCAATCGCTTCATTTGATATTTAATTTTCAAATTTCCTTGTGTTCTTGTAAAAATACTTTTAACTCTGTAGTTTACCTATTCATTTTTAAAAATGTTTTCACCCACGTGGCTTGACTCTATTTTACAGAGCTTGACTCTGTAGTTTATTGACCGAACTTAGTGAGGTCTATGTTTTAACTCGGATTTACTTTTGTCTGTCTGTACAGTACGTAACGCAATTACGGCCAAACACATTGATAGAATTCGATGAGATTTGGCAGGAATATTCCTTTTTCAACTGCGCGTCGATGGTTTTTTTTTGAAATTTTGCATTTTAATGATAATATGAAAAGAAAAGGAATTCCTCCATACTCTGATATCACTATATATAATTATCATCTACTTTGAAGATAAAATAAATCAGACTATAGAGTTATTCATAATCAATCAGCTGACAAGTGAGGGTTTCTAAAAGGTAAAAAGGTAGGGTTTTCTAAAAGGTAGGGTTTCAATATTTTTTATGATGCGTGCCCATCAGTATCAATATTCTCACATTTTAAAAACAAATTTAATAAATGATTGAAAATAAAATAAAAAATTATTAAATGAACTAAATAATGCTGAAGAAATTATAATATTCTTGCTAGGAAAAAATTAATTTTAAAATAGTTGAAAAATATTTTTATCAGATGGAAAGATTATCACGGTACTGGATGAATTATTAATAATAATTATCATATGGTATTCAAATTCAAACGTGAACTGAGTTTATTAACATAAGTGAGTTTTTGATCTTGGAGAAAACAAATAACAGTTTTTGAGAGTAAATTATGATTCAATTGAATCAACTAGAACTAGAACAGGTGACATCAGATACTTGTGGATGAGAAAACTGCGTGAAGTCTACTGTTCACAGAACTACTAGAATTCATCTTATAAAAATCTGGTGTGGTGCACTCACACAACTTTCCTTGCCGTTATGAAAATTGATCACCTGACGCTAGTGTTCACGTGCATCTCAAGTCTACTATTCAAAGATCTGAGCCAGCTGGTGACATGACAATAACGCTGGAGACACACGAGATCAGTCATCTCTTCATAGTAAATTATTCAATAGAATCAACATTTGCAACAGTCTGCAATTGAATAATTACATTTTCTCGAATTTCGAGTTTATTTTCAATTTTAGGTGAAAATGTTACTCTACATTAATTGTAGAGATTCTCATGCTCAACCTTTCCACTTGAATTTTTTTGTTTAAATTGTATCTGATGCCTGATACTTGGGAATCTAAAATCAAACTTTGCATAGATGGGGCGGAGCTCCTGGAATTTTTACAGATATGGGACTTATGACAGTTGATACAGCTTATCAATGACTATTTCAGGTATAAATTTGATTAAAATCGTTGAAGCTGTTTTTGAGAATATGGTGAAAACCCCTGTTTTTGACAACATTTTCGCCATTTTAGCCGCCATCTTGAATTGCATTTGATCGTGTCGGATCCTTATATTGTAAGGACCTTAAGTTCCAAATTTCAAGTCATTCCGTTAATTGGGAGATGAGATATCGTCTACACAGACACACACATACAGACCAATACCCAAAAACCACTTTTTTGGACACAGGGGACCTATAAACGTATAGAAATTTAGAAGTTGGGGTACTTTAATTTTTTCGGGAAGCAATACTTTCCTTACCTATGGTAATAGGGCAAGGAAAGTAAAAATGAATTTATTCGATGCGTGTATTTACTTGATTAAGCCTTGTTAATTGATTTATTCCTTTATTCCAGCCAAGAACGAGGTATTGAGGAAAGCTGTTACCAACAAAATCAAGATAAAACAAGAAGAAGATTTGGGTATCAAACCATCCAAACTGGTCAAAGATGAACTTGCTAAAAACACGGAAGTACTCCAACAGTTATCGAAGAGGGATATCAAATGTATCCGAGATAACGTAACTAATCATCGCCTGAAAAAACTCTCAAAGTCATCATCTTTGGAAGCACAAGAGGTAAGCTTCTATCAAAACTTTCAAATTCAAATTGGTTTATTCATAAAATATTACATATTCACAAAATAAAAAAGTGTTATGAATTACATGAATAAATTCTCCCTGCCTGGATTTGTCCGTGTGCAGGGAGGAGTCGCAAATTATCAGACAGAGGGCAAACACCTTCAATAATAAAATAAATTACAAACTATGAAGAATTAATAAATTTGAAAGAGAGTTTATTATAATAATAAATTTTAAAACTAAAGATAGGAAAAAAACAATAAATAAATAAAATAAAAGTGTCAGCTCGACGGCGGTTAAAGGGCTGAGTTGGGAGTGATAGCTTTATTAGCGTGGTACTGTGTGTATTATTTGAATGGTATTTTGTCTTCAAAACTAGAAATATTCATCTATATGGAGAATGTAGAAGAGCCTCTGCAGCATCTGAACCGTTGCAGAACAGCCACCTGCTCACTCTCCGTTTGTAGACGGCAACGCTAACCCCCTCTGTAGTTGAAATCTCGGCCGGTACATTACGGTAAAGCCAATGGGCTAAATGAAAACAGTTTCCAAGTTGAATTGAATTACTTAAACGGGGAAATTGAATATTTATATGCAATCTGTTTCTAGTGGGATAATAATGTTGAATTTCATTGAAGACAATACTTTTGCTTTTTATTTATTTATTTTTGTTGAGAGTGATGCCCACATGAGCTCCAGGCTTGTGTGTGGGTAATGAGATGGATGATAACAATGAAAGATGTGTGCAACCATATTAAATTTGTACTTTGTTTGTATTTTGTGTGTGTTTTTTAATAAATTTGAATTTGAATTCATTCTGAGATACACTTCAAACAGTCAGCATTCCTTATAAATATCCATTTATAATAATTATTTATAACTGCATTGCCTCTCATTCCATGCTGACTGTTCGAAAAGCAGAATAAAATTTTACTTATCAGACTAATTCTTCACTTTAGTGTTTAGTATCGTGAAAGAGTAAGGAGATATTAATAATATGTACTTTAATTTTATAATATTGTAATTAATTAAAGCAAATGTAAATTCAACTTATTATCAAAGTAATACGGTACAGACATTTTTAATTTTCCAATAATTCATTAATCTTTAGAAACTGCCATAATATACATTTTTACCACTTCACGAGTTAAACTAAACAGAAACTAAAGAAGATTTCCATCATAATGAATAACTTGAAATATATCATGATAATAGTCTAAATTAGCTCATTACACTTCTACGTAATCAGTAACATAAATTATTTGATTTTACAAATCGAATTTAATTGTACTTTAATAAATTTAATTGAATTTAATTTATTGCAATTATGATATAAGCAGTAATATTTGTTGTTTATCTCTGGAACAACTTTTTCTATAATCGATTAATCTTCTAAACAATGTGCGTTATATTCTAAATCGATAAAAACACACTCATATAAATAGAGATAAATATTAACATACATAAATACTGTTATTCCTGAAGACTGACATAAATAATCAATATCAGCAAAAAATAGTCAGAGAAGCCTTCTCAAATTTATTGAAGGTTTAAAATATCTAAAAATGACTAATGCAATTTTGTACTGTAGTTAGAAAAATTTACTTGCTTCAATCAAAACAATCTTGAATCAATAAACGAAATTTAATCAACAGTGTGTTTGTAATAATATAATAAAAAAATTATTTGATACTATCATTCAATTCAGTATAACTTACATTGGTTATTGATTTGAATGAATTATTCGATTAGTTTATATCAATACAGTACACTGTACAATATCATCATTTGCAGCAGTTTGATATGATATTGTAATACAGTAATATTTTCAAGTCAATATGTTCCTCTAGCTAGCTCTATCGAATAGCGTGATTATTTATGTGTACGGTGTGTTGGCACTAACACCAACCATCGTGGAATAATAGAGAATATAGAAGTTGAAAAAAATAAAAAGTTAATTGATGCCTCCAACTCAAATTTACAAGAACTAAGTAGGAACAATGTGAGCTGTGTAACTTTTTAAACAAATTGATTGAACAAAAAATAGGCTAATGAATCAGGCCGATACTAATAACTGATGTTAAACAAATAAAAATAATATTTACAATTGGATACAGAGTGACTCATTTCTACACGAACTTAAACATCAGTCTCAACTTCGAATAGGAAATATCATTAACCTTTACCTAAATTAACGAAAATTAAATCATCAAAAATTGAGCAACTATAAAATAATGAACTTACACTTGTTGAACCCTTTAATTTCTCAACAGAATCTATCTCATTTAGTGAGAAACGTAAGAAAGGTAACTTGTTAGGGTATCATCAAGTTATTATCACAGATTATCACCTTGGTTTTGTTAGGGGTTAGTGGGCAGAAAAACGGGTGTAATGGGAAAAGTTTTATTGTCATAGCTTTCTCCTTCAAGTGACGAGGTTGCAGCATGGTTATTACTCTTTGACTGCTTGTTTTTTGCGGATTGTTGCATATCTGCTCGGTGCAAGATGTCGGCAAAGGCTTTCTTCACATGAATCAGTGTGTTGGAGTCATACTTTTTCAGCTGATTGGCAATGTGCAGTCCATATGCGTAGTGGGGATCGTTGGACATTTCGTTTGACGATTTGAGGAGTTTGAGGGCTTTTTCGATAACTTTTATCTCCTGATTGTCCAACCAATGCTGGCCATTACTAGTATCGGTCTTTGAAGAGGTTGATGACAACGAATTAGAAGATTTCCTTTGCAGTTTAGATGGCTTTGATGACAATGGTTTCTGAGTTTTAGAAGTCAATGATTTTGAGGGTTTTTTGGTTTTCGAAGTTGTTGATTTCGGGTTTTTCTTAGACTTGGCAGCCTTGAGGACGGAAGGGGGGATGGGAAATGTTGGGGGCAATACTGGGTGGGGGTACAATGGGTCTTCAATAGGGGGGATAGCTTTGGGGGTTTTGCCGAATCATCATTGTCATCGTCATTATCGGATTCCATTTCATTTGAAAGCTGAAACAATCAAACCATGTTTGAAATGAACATGAATAATAAAAACTACAATATAACTTGAAATCAGATGGAAATGAATGAGAGAATGCATTTTTTGTTTGGATATATTCATATAATTGTATCATAATAATTACCGTATTATGAAAGTTTGAACCTTCTAAACATGTCTATCAATAATTAAAACTTGAAATTACAAAAACTTCCATTTTAATAAATACCGTACGTAATAACTGTACTGAGGATCCAAATTAAACTACAATATTAATTTATATTGCATTAATTAGATGTATAGAACTATGTTCTTATGAGTAATTTTTATTTCCAGTTATTTGCATTCTTAAAGGTGTTGTTGGATTAAATATAAATTTCAATAAGAGCTGGAAGTTATATCAACCACTCATTTTTTGAAAAACTTGGAAACTAGTTTCTGTTGTCACACCATTATAATCTCTAGTGAACAATATTTTTTGATTGGATGCGACAGTTTGAGATTACAGTAGCCTAACATTCGTTGAAAAATTGGAAAACTAGTTTTGTTTTTATGCCATTATAAATTTCTAGTGGCTAAAATCTTGAAGATATCGATAGAGCAGTAGAGAATACAAACTGCAAAATAGTATCATGTTCAATTGAAAAAATATTCAGTTTTCTGTATGCATTCACATCTATAATCATTTGAAAAGTATAATGGGTTTAGTTTGTATTTACGGTACTTTATTATTATTATTATTAATAATAATATTTCATCTTCCATAATATTTCACACGGTAATACACAGAATAAAATTTATATCAGAAAAATAATACATAACTACTTTACAGTACATTACGAAAAATAATTAGGTTGCCCTAAGGTTAGAAACCTGCTTTGGGTCAAGCATCAAAATCAAAATTTAAAATAAAAACGGAGATGGCTTTCTAATTAAAACTATAATTACTACGGTATTATCCTGAGCAAAGAAGAAAGCAGTTATTGAATTATACTAAAGTTTTAAATAATGCCTCAACATTGTCACAATTAAATAAGAATACCCTCACACTTTTCAAAACGCACTTTTATTTGATTTGACATTTATCAATACTATTTATTGATATTAGTATTATTATTTTCGTATAAAATTGCCTTTATATCTTAGAATTTGTTGTTGTTTTGATTTCAGGTGGAATTGAGCGATGTATTAAGCTCAGGGTCCGAAGAGAATCCAGATTTGTGTTTGCCTAATGGTTCGGGCAATACAGGTGGTTCAAGTTCAGGGAGCCAAGAGGACAGTTTCGATTTGTTCGGCAAATACATTGCTTCATTGCTACGCGGCATTGGCAATCCACATGCTCTCAAATTGCAATCATCAATCACATCTCTAGTCACGAAAGCCATGTGTGATACTAATCAGACGAAAAGTTCGGATACTAAATGAATTGTTTCACTGATAAAAATATTAACAGAACTTAATAATTCACACTTTGATAAGTTAGTGTTGATAATGTTATCCAAGAGTTATTGCAGATTCCTATTACGGTACCTAACTTATTAATTTATTGTGATGAAACGACTGGTTATCTTTGAATACCTACTTATTATTTCATTTTTTACAAGCCAATATTATGTAACTTCACAACTCAATCATTTTCATCTTTTTACTAATAAAATAATTGATCATAATAATTTATTGCATCTTCATACTAGTATAGAATATATTCCTATTATTTCTTTGATGATGCGTATAAGGTCTTTGTTGTTTAAATTTCTTTCAAGCCATAGTATGGCTTAAAATCATGTGGTTATTTAGTATTCAATGTTTTAGCCTAAAATAATTGACTTTATAATAATTTATTTCTCTCAGTTGTTTCACTTGTAAATTAAGTTTTGATGTTCATGGCCTAGACATTCTAGATGAAAAGTAAGATAATATTTTTCACTTTATTAGGTAGCTTCTGTAGCCTACTTACATTTGATTCCTTGCTGTCAGACAAATACATTTTGTGCTTTCCATGCTTCCTGTAGAAAAATGAATGAATTGCAAGTTAGATGACATTCAAAGTTCGGAGAGAGAGAGAGAGAGAGAGAGAGAGAGAGAGAGAGAGAGAGAGAAAGAGATTAGATTAGAGCTCTTATAATACTGGTTTATACACTAATTTACATGAAATTACAGTATTGCTAATTATTCGATGAATTTTAAAAAGAATGAAAAATTAATTTATGAGAATAAAGATTGAATGCAATTTGAATAACGATAATATAATATTGTACTACATAAACTACAGAACTACATAAATCGGAGGTGTTTCAACAAATAATTGTCTAACTCTCTACAAAGGATATCAAATAATATCCTTCCATCAACACACGACCGGAGAGAGAGAAAGACAAAGAGTGAGGAGAGGGAGAGAAAGTTAGTGTGTGTGGTGAGAGAGTGGGAGCAGAGACAAATAATCAAGGTACTGTATCTATACTGTATGGTAGGAGTGAGAGAGAGGGGAGAGAGAATGAGTGGTTGGAGAGATTATTTTGTTATAAGTTAAATGTAAGTGTACAAAAACGTGCTACAAATAAATAAAATTGCAAATAATGATAAATTATCGATGATAATCGAGTAGCTATATTACTCCTATCAATCTAATAGTGTTTATGGGAAATATATTTTTTGGTATCCTTTTCTAGGAATGGACGCTTAGCTATTCAAACCTCCTCCAATTTGTGTAGATACAAGCAATAATCATAATAGTTTCAAATTTTATTTTATATTGCATTTTTAAATATTCTCCGATTCATAATACATTGTTATTTTATTAAGAAGATACGAAGTATGGTAGGTTGTAGGAAATTGTATATTTGCGTATAAGTCTGTATTTATTGTAATCCTCATGAACAAACTAATCCAATATCAATCGATCAATCACTCCTCCGGTCAAGGAAAGAGTATGCTCTATCATTGCATAACTTAATACCATTTTGCAAGATATTAAGTTATCGGATGGGCACCGTAAAGTGTCGGTCCCGGCTGAAGTATGACAGTCGTAAGGCCCATTGATGACTTGAATGATATATTCAGGTGAGGTGGGACCTTCCGGCAAGGGACTCTCCACCAACGAAAACCATACGAATTTATTTTGTTTCTATTTTGCAAGAATATGGGTATGGGCATTACTTATTCCATAAGTCTAAAGATGAATACAAAAAATAAATCTAAATTAAACAGGATATTGATTCCTCCACATATTTAATGAGTGTTACAGTAGAAGCCTATCCTATTATGTTGCATTATAGTTCTAGTATGTAGGCCTACTAAATGAAATAGAATGATTGCCAACATTCGGTAACGGATAGGTACCAGAAGAAGATAGTTCTAGTAGTATTCAAAAACAATACGAGTACCCATTTGAGTTGAATTAATACAAAGATTTTAAGAATAGAAAATATTTTATAAATCTCAATGTGTATGAGATAGGATAATTATTGTTTCCTTCAGTAGCTTCACATTTAGTTCCAGTATTCAGAATCACATAGTAAATATTCAAGATAAAATTATAAGAAGTTGTCTACAACGAATGAAGACTTGCAATAGGGCAAGCATGAAGTTATATCGTACATAGAAATGAAAGACATTACTTACACTATTTTCTTCAAAATATTGGTGAAAAATGTTTCTTCATCACTACTGGTACTTGATTCTTCCTCTCGATAATTTGGTCGATCTTGGGATGGACTTTGTTCTGCTTCTTTCAATATATCAAGTTCACGTCTTAATTAAAAGAAAAATAATAGATTAATGTTTTTTTAATTGAAAAAATCATACAGTTTACAGTATTGATTCACATTCAAGATTATTTCAATCTTTGTTATCTTTATTAAAAGGATCACGTCTAAATGAAAATAATAGGATAATGTTTTTTTATTGGAAAATTCATACAGTATATTGATTCAGATTTGAGATTATTTATAATCTTTGTTATCTTATTATGACTATCTCCAATTTAACTAAAATATCAATTGCATTACATTTATTCATTTTATCATAAAGAATAATGCAGTCTATGAAAGTGATTCTTCACATGCAGAGAGCACAGAATATAACTCTGGTCATATGCCGCCTTATCATTGTTAAGAATAATATCCTTGATACATGATAAGTCTTGTAAAGTCACATTAAGTTGAAGTTTTCGGTTTATCTATATAGTAGAAGGTTTTTCCTTGCCCAAACTTGAGTTAAGCTACTTTTCATGAGTTTTGCTCGTTTTGGTTTCCTCTTTCTTATCGGATGTTTTCTTGGCATATTTAATTAAAAATTTCAAACCGAATTGAAAAAACCACTAACTCACCATCAGGCCTAGGTTATCATAAAAATACAATCCATTCGCACCACAAAAGATCATTTACTTCTGTTTAAAATTGAGATAAGTCACTTTTCATCCATGATAATCATTAATGAATGTTTTTAGCATTAAAACCAAGGTTTCATCAAGATTTAAATTAAAAAATTTACGATTGGGGTAGAACCTTAAGTGAGGTCCACGTTATAATGGCAGTGGAGAAAGATAGGAGAGAAACGTGGCCGATTCTCTGTCTTGTCAATGACTTCTATAGACGGTACTGTAGCTGATACAGGTTTATTGATGTAGTTTCAACTGTTCATTCTCGTTTAAAATAATCAATTACATTTTATTAAGCAAGAAATTATATTGTTCAATAATTTCATAATTGAGATGAAGTATTTTATTAATTATTAATTCTACATTGTTAAAAGACGATCTGGCAACAGAGCAAAGCGAGAAAGAGATAGTGCTATCCGCTTTGTAGAATGATAGACAAGGACAGCAATACCATTGATAATCAAACACTGCCATCATAACGTGGACCTCACTATAGGAATTTTAAATTGGGATTAAACGAAATATAGGTTGTAATGGATTGAACAATGGCTGGCCACTAACGGTAGCACACAAACCATGCACACACACATGTTCAACATGCATGTTTGTCATCAATGAGAGACTTCTAACATAAAATAAATAACCAATAACAATAAGTAAACCAAAAAAAATACAAATTATAATGATAGAAGAATAATTTAACCTCAAATAGAGCAGGGAAGAAAAAATAAACAACAAAAAATCGTAGATACAACAACCTAACCTCGAAAAAATTTGCTCGAAGCCTTTCACTGTGATGACGCAACAACGTATGACGACGTATTATATGTGTGTCGACATGTTCTACCGTCAGTGGGCAGCATAAATTTTTCCTTGGAAACGGAGAGCAAGAATATAAACTATTAAATCAGAGGGTTAAAAAGTACTGAGATCTAAAGTGATATTTACCTCGATTCCTCCAGAATTCTATTCATACAATCGTCATTTAAATTTTCTACTGCTTTTTTACACGCATAAAAAACACGCAAGGATCTAGCACGTTTGGAGCGACTGTTTCTTCTAGCTCTACCCATTTTTTAAACAGTTCTATAAACTTTTTTTTTGTATATCTACAATCTTATCTTACAACCTTTATAAAAATCTTTAAAACACTGTAACACAATACATTTACTGCAGTACACTATAGCACTGTAAATGATTCGTTCTACTTTATTTCGTATGTTACAAAATAATAGAAAACAATTCACAGCCCAATCACAATTCACTACCTCCACGTGCAGACTGAAGTGAAGACTAACGTGGTTTTTGGTGGAATGGCCACTTTACATTCCTCCAGTGAGGGTATGTTCCCTTTTTGTAACAGTGAATGAGCTCCTATTGAAAACAACAGAGAACGGCAACAGACATGCATGTGATGAATATTGCATTGACGACCATGACTCATCGCCTCAAAGGGTGAGAATGAAAATGAAAACCATGATTGTAAGTGGCTGGTGAGTGCAAAACTTTCATATTGAATAGAGAGTAGAGTCAAAGAGGAAGAGTTTGTATATTTTTGTATAATTGTATTGATTAGAGTGTATATTATTCTATCGTAGAATAAGAGGGAGTGACAGAAAGTGAGATTAATTGATTATTCTATTTTGCCAAAATGGAAAAATTACTGGGTGGTAAATTAAAATTAATGTTTCATGAAAGACAAAAAATAACAATATTCATAATTGAAATTTTTAAAGAGAACGAAACGTAAAGAATATGAGAGTGTACCTTCATTATAAATTAAATTAGAGAGAGAGAGATTGTTTGACTGTTATAATATGTTATACTTTGGCAAAGTGAGACTTTCATAAATAAAAGTTTCCCTGAGTCTAAAACTAAACTTGAGATTTAGATTGTACAAAATTCTACCAATTTATAAATGTTTATTTTACATAAAAAATTAAAATAATGATATCGTAAGTAGGTTGATGATCATCTATTATAGTGATATGGTGGAATTTGAGATTTGACAACTTATAGGCCTAGGCCTAATAATTGATTACTTTAAATATGTAGAAACACTGCAATTTTGCTGAATCAGTTGAGGTCCTTTCAGTCAAGTCAAAATATGGTTTTGAAGGAATTGTAGATCTAATAGAATAATATTCACAGCTGAGTAGGCTACTATAGTGAGGTCCATGTTATAATGACAGTATTTGATCAACTTTGGTTTTGCTATCCTTGTCTATCATTCGACAAAGCCGGTGGTACTATCCTTTTCTAGGTCCACAACGATGCCAATTATGTTTTTGACAGTGTAGAAATATAATTAATTAATGCAGAGAATCGGCATCGCTATTCTCCTATCTTTATCCACTGCCATTATAACGTGGACCTCACTATAGTATCAACTACAGTAACTATATAACCATAGTTATGGCTAATATCGTTACTGTAGTATCAACATGTGCCCAAGTGTTTAGCAATCCACGTGGTTTTCTCTGTCATAGGAACTGACTCAACATGAAACTACTTATTACTCCCGACTCTCTCAGGTCATTGAAAATAAGCAAAGATATTTTATAGCACAGAGAATTTCTGCAAATTAATGATAACAAAACACTGAATCACACGTGTTTAGAACATACGTAACCTAGAAGCACCGACATACACTCAGACTTTGATTCCCTTGGATAAGATAATAATATTATAGATAAGTGATATCACAACATTGCACTACTGTACCGCCCGGCTTCACGTTTCTCCCCACACTTCCCAACTAACCACTGCGAGCACCGAGAAAAGACTGAATCAATTTCAAGGACGCCAGACGAGGACAGTGAATAGAGAGAGCAAGTCAGAAATAGAATGGAGAAAAAGGTGAATGGACAGAGACACTTTTTGTGCTGGGCTCGCTAGTGAAGAAAATGAAGAAATCTACATTTCCATTGTGATTATAATAGATTACGTTTAAATCACAATTCCTAATCAATAAACAACAATCATTAATTATTCGAATAATTATTAATTATCACAATTAACAAATCAATCATAATTACGGTAATCAATTATGATCTGTATAAAATAAGTTGAGATTTGGGCCTCTGTCCGAAGAAATTACAGGGTTGTCAACTCGTGTAAAATAGCAGCTTTCTCAAATTTCCAATTTAACTATAGTTTTAACTCCTATGGTTATTTTTTAATTATTGGTATGATTATGTTTGTCAATGTCGAGATAAATTTCGAACAGAAAACATGAAATTTTCGACATGCTGGAAACTTTTTTTTGTTTCTAAAAATGAAGTGGGTGGTGAAATCGAGAAAGTTTCTCAGAAATAATTGAAATTATTTTTCCAATATTGTCAAAAGTAGTCGGTAGAACGTTTCAAAGTGAAGGATAGCGTCTGCATGGTGTGCCACCATTTTATATAAATAAAACTGCTAAAAGAGTGTTAATGCTTTTTGGATATATCTGTAAATCACGGAAATTTCGCCTACTTTCTTCTAAAAATTCGGAAAATCGGTAATCGGCGATATGGATAGTTGGAGTTCTACTGTATTACTGATTTACTCCGACAAATAAGAAGATTGAATGATACCAAACTCACAATGACAGTCTACCACTCACTCATAATGTCACACATCCGCTATGCCATTATTGTGTGGGGTGGGTCGTGCTAGAATCTGGAGAGGGTGTTCAAGCTACAAAAAAAGCTGTTAAAAGCGATCAAAGGTATTATGCCTTTAGAGTCCTGTAGGAATCACTTTAAAGAATTAGGCATACTAACCGTTCCCTCTATTTATATATATGAGGTGATTAAGCATGTTAGAAGAAAGACAATGACTAGAAATGCTGATTCGCATGGATACAATACTAGAAATAGAGGAGACTATGCTTCACTGTATCACAGAACAGCTCTTTTTGAGAAAAAAACCACATATATGGGCCTTAAGTTTATTACAAAGCTTCCCACTCACTTGAAAAATTGTGAAGATGTCGATGTTTTTGAGAAAGAGTTAAAAAGTTTTTTGATGCTTGGAGTATTCTATACCACAGAAGAGTTTGCGTGTAGAGAGTTCACTTTGTGTGATTTTTTTTTTTTTTTTTTGTAATACTGTATGTATTATAAATTTTTGACAATTCCTATACTCTGATTAGAGTCTCTGGGAAGCTTTAAAAACAAACAAACAAACAATTATTTTACGCGCAGCATGACCCGGTGTCATGACTCGTAGTAATGAGTGAATTTGGGACAAGCTGCTGCCGTGAGCCGTGCGCAAGTCACTCACTGTACGCATCAAGTGCCAGATCAATGCAGAGAGTATTGAATGTACAGTAATGTTATATTGTAATATTCTGGAGCAATGTGCCGCACAACATGCTGCAGTCGGCTTTCATGCGCCATGAAACAGTGTACAGTAGCGACCTTGGGACAAGTTCCCGTTTCCCGGCGCAGCCGCGAGGCTTTGCGGTCTATACAATCATTACTGCTCTAGTGTTCTCAAAGTCGCGCAACAAACAGCATCTTTAATATTGTTGTGCTGCGTCGTTTTATTGCTTGTCGGTGCAGTTTGTTGCTTGTATTTTGAAACATATCATCTGTTGAAATTGTTTATAAGATTATTGTTTGGAATGGAGTGGAAAAGATCTGGAGTACTCAAACTTATTGAACTTTTCAAAAGAGAGCCAGTGCTGTGGAAACTTTCCCATCCAAATCACAAAAACTTCAATTGTAGGATCGAAGCCATGAAAAGGATTGCAGAAGAGATGGAGACCACGCCTTCCGATGTAGAAAAGAAGTTGCATACGTTGCGATCGCAGTATTTGAGGGAGAAAGTGAGAATAGTAAGGAGTAAAAGAGTTGCTACATGTGCTAGTGAAATTTACACTCCAAAATGGCAGTATTATAAAATACTGAGTTTCCTGCCTTCAACGAGCAAGCCTGAAAACACAAACTCAATAAACTTGGTGAGCAAACACTTTTTATTGAATTATTCTTTTGTTGGGAATTATATTACACAATTGCCAACTCAGCCTGTCTCCTATCTCTCACTCCCACTTTCCTATAGACTCTCATCACGTGCAACTCCCAATTAAAACCAAAAAATTTTATTCATTTCTCCTAATACCCAATCAATTCCAATCTCCTAAAAACTAATATCTTGTATAATAGTCCAGTAGTCCAGTCACTCACTATATTACATTGGTGCTTGCAATTTATATTGTATGGTAGTTCAGAATTTTTAATATATTTGTTTGGACACAGACCCAAGAGAAGTCCAGAACCAATTTTTCATTCTAAATTTCCTTGTGCTGGATACAGAGTGACCCAAAAACCTCGTATTTTGGTTTATTTTCCAGTTTTCAGCTATTTCCGCCAAAACCTGAAATCGAACAGAAAAATGTGCTATCATTTTCTTTAGATTATAAAATTCTGTATAAAATGAGATCATCCTGGACTCCCTATCTCCAATAAGTACTGAGTTACAGTTTTTCAAAAAATGATTAAAATTTTTATGAATTTCAGTTTTTGATCAACAATATCTTCCGATTGTTACCATTCAAACGTATAATTCAAAATCCCTCTGGGCGTAATTTTGTACTCTACAATCTGAGACCAGGTAGAGCGCCCTATCGCATATAGATTTCCAGGTACATCTGATAACAATGCTCCTTGTATTTCGAAAATTACTCGATAATTCTTAGCTTCAACCATCATCACCAACTGCATTCTCCTCACATTGAGCTTTCGTAAGATCATGTTCTATGTTTTCTATCCGTTTTAAACACTCATAACTTTTGAAAAAGATACAATGACCGGATCTCATCGTGCTACAGCTCATCAAGGCGATTCAAAATAATGGAAAATAAGTAAAATAAGAGTTCGGTCGAAAAATGGAAAATACATTCTTGAATGTACTTTAACCAGTATTTCAATACACAAAAAATGGCCAATTTCTATATTAAAAGCTGTGTATCTTGTGAAATACTTCAGAAATACTTCAGAAATACTTCAGATAAATTACCATATTCTATAGTAAGGATCAGAATGAAGGATAGAATTCCACATTCATCAAAGATTTCTAAAATGAGGAATTTTATCTGAAGTATTTCACAAGATAGGTAGCTTAAAATATTATATGAATTGGTCATTTTTCTATTGAAATACTGGTTAAAATTCACGCAAGGATGAATTCTCCATTTTCCGACCGAATTCAACTGATGCCTGATTTTTTTATCAAAATTTTGGTCAGCAAAGCTGATTGTAATTGCAAAGCTTACCAAATATTGATGGCTTATTCAAAGCTTAGTCATCCTAAACCTACATGTTTTTTTCCGAAATCTTTTAATTCTAATTCACTTGTGCCTTTACAGGTGGAGAAACTTGTTAAAGATGTGATCGATGGTACCAACTCTATACCAGAGGCCGAAATTGAAGGAGATGCAAATAATTCTAGTATTCCAAGTCAAGCTCAGTTGTTTGGTGAGTTGGAAAATGGATCCCCAAGCCCCTCTCCACAAGTCTCTGCATCTAAGAGTCGCAAACGAAACCCGGACTCAGAATTGAGTGGAATTGAAAAGAAAATCAATCTCTTGATGACATCCAGTGTGGGTAAAACTAGGGATGAAAATATCTCTTTTGATGATTTTGTAGCTGAAGAAGTAACACCGACGATTCGCAAACGAAACCCCGACTTTGAATTATTAAGTGGACATAAGAAGAAAATGAGTCACTCATATGATGTAATGACTTCTAATTCAGGTAAAGCTAGGGATGAAGATACTTGTTTTGGTGATTTTGTAACTGAAGCATTGAAAAAACTGCCTGATAGGAGAATGAAAGCTTGGGTGAGAAGTAAAATCACCAACATTCTTTTCGAAGCGGAGTTTGGAGGAGAATCTTCTCAACCTCATTTTCAGCCTCATCCAATGAGTTCGACCAACTTTGTCAACTCCTCACAACAAATGCAACATTCCAGCCAACATCAGTCTCCTTACAATAGCCCAAACAGTTCATATGCATCTTCCCACTCCCCCAAAACAAATGACCTCTTTAAGAACAACTCCCCTTTACAAATTCAAATTACTCCTGATTGATAGGCCATCTACCTCTAAGAGGTGACTATTCTAATACCTAATTCGACAACATATAACATGCAATGGTCAGCAAAAACCAACAAAATGGTCATGAAACGAAACAATTATCATGTTTTTCCAACATTCATTACTTTTTATACATAATTTGCTTACAAGTATAAATAATTATTATTTAATGCTCTCAGCTCTTCAGAATATATTTTCATATTTTGTATAACTTTAATAAAATGTAAAAAAAACAATGTGTGTATTTTCACAAGATAAAACTATAGTATACGACAGTGAATCGGGTAATTTGGCAACAATGCAAATAGTTTATTGTTATCGTGGAAAACGCAACTACTGCCATATTGTAGCTCCCGCCTTACCAGTTACCATTCACATATTAGGCACCAGGAATCCACAGGAAATACAGGAAAAGTCCACAGTATCACAGTGTGGTGTGCAATCTCATCAAGGGCTAATTTGGGACTATATTTTTTGAGGACAAAAATTAATGCCTAGTTACTTGCTCTATATAATATGCTAGAGAACTTTCTTCAGCTCTGCTCGTAATCCGGTTACCAAAACATGTTTTTCCAACAAGATAGTGCCACCTGCTACTTGCCACACATTCAGAGATCCATTTAGGCTCAACTCACACTTACGCGACTCAGGTCGAGAAGAGACTCGACTCTAGTCGAGAGCATGTGTTTCCAAATGGTGACACTCAGACCAGTCGATTCTAGTCTCCGCGACGTCACCCATTTGAAAACACTCATGCTCTCGACTAGAGTCGAGTCTCTTCACGACCTGAGTCGCGTGTGAGTTAAGTTACTGTTCCCTAGATGAGATTGTATACCACACTGAGGATGAGGAGAGACTGTGTGGATTGGTGATGGTGGTTCCTCTACCACGACAAAAATAGACTACTTGCAGGGTTTACCAAATTGTTCAATTCACTGCTGCAACCGTTAAAAATGGATTCCCACACTTGGATTTCCACAACAACAACGACATTGAAAATATAATTCCCACGAGTTTTAATCAGACAATTGCTGATCAACCCGGCCGAGCGAATATGCATAATCCCATTATAAATAATTTATTATTTATAACTCATTTATTTTTTCATAAATCATTTATAACATTGAAAACATAATTCCCAGAAGTTATAATGAGATTATTCAGAATCGCTCGGCCAGGCTGAGTGGGAATAGATTGATTAAAGCTTGAGAGAATCATATTTCCACTGTCACTAATCCTGCTTAATACTTTATTCTCTTTCATGTAAATAATGTTTAAATAATTTTATGAAACAATGCCGGCCAGGATAGCTAAGACGACTAGGCGCTGCACCTTTCAGTCTGCTAGCGGGTATGAATCCCGCCGGTAGGCATGGACGTTTGATCATCTCATCAAATCATCCTTCGCTTTCCATTACTCACGTACAAGCAAAAAGCTCATGCGGTCATCATCCACAGTGAAAAATAAGTTTCTCACTTTTACAACACATTTACACTAAATTTAGTTTTTCAACTTACCTCGTTACCTGTTACGTCGGTACGTTGTGTATTTTTGTCACGTTATTTTTTATAATTAAATAACGATTAGCCTCCTGCTTGGCATCAATCGGTAGAGCATGAAATATTTTAACAATTATAAAAATCAGGTTGTGGTTTTTAATAGGATATAGTCTCATAAAAATCTTTATAGGCCCAGATATGAGCTTCCACAATAATTCTGATAATTCATTAAAAAATATATTTATAATACTTTTCCTATAGTATTGAGGAATTAAAATAAATCGTACACCATAAACAATTTGATACATATATTAACAAATATCTCAAAAAATAAATCAGAGCAAAAATATATAGAGCGACAAAAATATATAATATAAGATAAAACAATAATCGAAATCAATAAAATATCACAGGCTAAATACTATTCTTTAAATTTTATAACACGAAACGTTACCATGTGCTTCCATTTTCATGATCATATGCATTTATTTGCATGTAGCTGCGATATCAGCTTGCTAATACCTGTCGACTTGGATAATTCTATTTTTTAGACTAAATTCTTAGGTCAGCATGACAAATTGACAAGCTAGTAATCCAAATATATATATATTAAATTCTATAGTATCTAATAGATTTCTTTTTAATAAATATATTTTTTATCTCAGGGTGCGAGATTCGGCACCTGAAGGAATAAATAGAGCAATTCATCTATTGAATCAGAGCTACATTAAATTATCGCAAATTATATTGCAGAAATTAATGATCATATGAATATTGTATTAACAGCCTAGATCTTAGACTTCTTTGATTGATAGATCTTCTGATATATGAATTGATTCGTTATCTTCTAATAAAATACCTTTTATACTACATTTACTTGCACAAGTATTTTTACCAAATTCTTAATTTATAAGAAACCCTTTCGACAAGCTAGCTTTGATTCTTATGTAATTTCGAAGCACTGAGGGCGCCCTATCACTATTTCAATATTTTTCACTCACGTGTCGGAATTTTCTTATGAGCTGCTGATGTCGATCCAACTCCTGGTGGTCCTGGATTATTGTAGCTGGAGTCGTCTCTTCCAAGGGGTTACAAAATTATTTAAAAATGACTTTTGCTTTATAAGAGCATCACAAAGTCTTATAAGAAATTTAGTAATTCAATTTAACTTTAAATTATTACAAGGTATTACGCTCTATAATTTTTGGTGACCTCTCATGGTGGTAGTTGGCAGGCGAGTGTGGTTCTCGTTTCTCAATTTTACAATTCTCATTTCCGATTTCTAAATTTGCATAAAATTTGAATATTCTATTCCTCCGCCATTCAAGGCTCAAATAGACTGTACCAAATATTAAATTATCAACTTATATTATATATTTAATAATTTCTTTGCCTTCAGGCCATATCCAAAACATAGACTATACAATAATTTTTTATAAATTCTTATTATTTGTAGAAATATATACAAATATATTTGAATCGGCTCACTATTGCCGCCTATCATTTGCCACTATTTGATTGGTGCATGCAAATTATTATAGTATTCATGCGCCCAGTAACCTCCTACTTCCTTAATACATTAAATTATTTTTGTTGTGTTCTTAAATATGCTCTTTACATGCTAAGTAATTTTTTATAGATTATTAGTTGTTTCATACATTACAATAATTAGCCACGTGAGACTTTTAGTTCCTCAAATTGCATACTGTTTTGCCACAATAAATTTCTGCCAAGGTGTTTGGTCAGATTCTACATTGTATGGCTCGGTCGATCGTTAGGTCGCCGATCAGTAAATATTTATGCCTAACCTCAATTTTCAATATTTTATATAATATTATATAGTAGCAAAATTTATTTCCATTCCTCTTAGGCTGTTGTACAGTTTAGCCAGGACGTCTGATATTATCTAATCTTTACGCTATCTCTTTGGCGATATTAGCCAATTACTTCACTTAGACCTATAAATATTTCAACTAGGGATTTTTATTTATCAATCCAAATTAAATATGTTACAATTTTATATGAAGGAACGATTCAATAAATAATAACATTCAGCTAGTAAAACAATACGTTTTATAAAATGGCATTCCAAAATAACGTCTTTTAAATTAATGTAATCACATCCAGATCCATTTCAGAATGGAAAGACAGAAACTAGGCTATACTATTACATTAGCAAAGTAGAAGATTAAACCTTTTTCTAGTAGTTTATGGCATAAATTAATAATAGAGTTCAATAATAATAAAGTTGGCAGATTTTTTTTAGTATAGTACCGTAGTAGTGTATTAAAAATGAATCTGATCTGAAAAGTAATTCTGAATTTCCTTGAAACGTAATCATTGCCAAAGTCTTATCTAGTATCTTAAAATAGCTTCCATAACACGAGTTTTGTGGTTGAAGAAAAGGAGGCGTCGCCACCCAGAGTGTCCTACAATTGGCTGAGGATTAGCCAATCGGAGGACATTTGAGATACTTGGTTCGTTTGTTGCAGTATTAAATTATTTTCACTATCTTGGCATGATTCTACTAGACTAAAATTAAGTTTAGACATCGAGTAGCTAAATACATCATAGTGTAAATGGAGCCATAGGACAGGTAAGTTAGCTGGTTGTTGGTTGACTGGTCAAAGTTAAATTCTACTATTGAACGAGACAAGACTCGCCCTCAGTGGGCGAAGCATTCAAAATACAGCCATGAAATGAAACACATTCAAACTATAAAGGTAAAGGTCAAACTATAAACTTATAAAGGTAAAGCTTGAAGCTGAAAGTAAAGGTTGCACTTTAACCAGAATAACTAAAAATTAAATGCACAATTCTTCCTAATATTGTAATCCAATTTATTGTTTTGTTTCTAATAAATGAATATGGATAAAAAATGCCAAAATCTACAACAATGATTATATCACAAAAGTAACTAAAAATCACATAAAAATATACATAATAATTGAGGAAAGTGAAAGTCATATTGTAAGGTACAAACAAGATGATGAGATGATGATATTGCACT
Organism: Nilaparvata lugens; assembly: GCF_014356525.2. Classification (NCBI taxonomy): domain Eukaryota; kingdom Metazoa; phylum Arthropoda; class Insecta; order Hemiptera; family Delphacidae; genus Nilaparvata; species Nilaparvata lugens. The sequence goes on along the minus strand of NC_052508.1, from coordinate 50,951,248 downwards.
GTTGTATGAATTTGAGTTAATTGTTGATAGATTGATAAGAATTTATTGTTTCTCATCAATAATGAATAATCATAATAACATCATCATCATCGTCATAATAATCTGACCGGGAAATAGTCGTAGATCAGCAGAAAAACAATCTATCGAAATCATCGGATAATTGCAACTGGAACACTTTGTTCTGCAGTAAGCAGTGAGGATAGAATCATAGAGAAACAATAGCATAAGTAGATATCCCATGGTATAGGGTGTTTATGTCGCAACTTTTACTGTTATCTCAAGCCGATAGTTCATGCAATTATTTCCCGTGAAGCTGTGGTTCACTGGTATTCTCTCATATTGTGCCGTTCATACACTCTCACCCCAACAAAACAGTAAAATTCGACAATAATCGACAGTAATTGGCTTGAGATAACAGTAAAAGTTGCGACATAAACGCCCTATACCATGGGATATCTACTTACGCTATTGTTTCTCTGTGATAGAATGTAATATTATGTTATATTACATTACATTATATAATAATATGTAACATTCTATACTCTCTGGCAGTAGGCAGTAGACATTCCTTTATGAAACAGTTGCAATTTCGTGAAACATAGGATCTAAGGATCTTGGAGTTCGTAACTGGAGGAGGCAGGCCGAGGTTCGAGACAGATGGAGAGGCTATGTGAGGGAGGCTGTGGTTATAAAGACATGTAGAGCTGAGGAGGAAGTAAGTAATCTGTGATACAGTATACATGAATATATGGTACAGTTGCAATGTCGTGACACATCTTGTGATACTGTTGATGATGCAGTGGAAGGAGTCAGTTGGTTAACTCTGCAATCCACAACTGGAGTTATCATTAAGTTGGAATAGTATTACCATAGAGAAACAATAGCGTGGGGAGATATCCCATGGTATAGGGCGTTTATGTCACAACTTTTACTGTTATCTCAAGTCGTACGATTATTGTAGATTTTTACTGTTTTGGTCGGGTGAGAGTGTATGAACGGCACAATATGAGAGACTACCAGCGTCACACACATTTTTGGGAAAGAAACACGTGAATTATTGGCTTGAGATAACAGTAAAAGTTGCGACATAAACGCCCTATACCACGGGATATCTACTCAAGAAATTGTTTCTCTATGGTACAGTATTACTATGGGGGCGCGACAGTTGAGACCGATGATAGTCGGTTATCTACTATTACTATTATAACAAGAAAACAAAAATCTTTAAATCCATGACCTAGTCAAGTAGAAATGCAGAGCTGATGCAGATCGATTCACTGCTTATAAAAATAGACAGGTTCTCTCTATTATTAGAGTTTCTACTCATCTAGCTAGCGTGATAATAGCTAATAGGAAGGGTGTCCAAAGAAGATAATAACTGGGCCATTTATTTTGAGGTAGGTAGCCTAGTGCGACTCTGTCAGCATTGGTCGAATTGAAAGCATTGATAGTATTCACGAGGAATGCTGTCAGTTTTAAGTGAATATCAATATAGCTGCTGAGATAGTTGAGAGAGCGTCGTAGCTCTGGTGGGGTGTGGGGTCATTGACCTAGCAAAACAATGCCTTGCCAACTCGAGTCGCAATAATAGGGCAAGGCCAAAAGTGTTTACGTTTATCATCTGGCTGCAGTGAACACTTAATAGAATATTGTAGTAAACTTTTCCAGATTATATTTCTCGATTCCCGTATTTAAAAAAAATCTCTCTTTTATGATAGTCTGATCAGTTATCATAGGAAATAGCAGAATATGGCGACAGAAATCTCTATAACTTAGTATGATTGCCTGTCAATTCACTTCCAAGAAAACGAGTTTCCTCAACTTTTTTTACGTTTTGAATAAACGACTTGGAATTCACTCAATTATATTGAAATATTGAATAGGTGTTGATAAGTAGGACATGTCTATGAGTGTTTGTGACAACTTCAAACCGTTTTATTCAATAATACCACAAGAGTTTTCACGTTTTAAAGTAGTATGCAATGCACCTATAAAGAATTCAAAGGTATTGTATTCTGGGTACGTTGGTAGTTGGTATTGAATATTGTAGTGTAGAGTATAAATTTAGAACTTGGGCCATCTTCTGTGATTTTATTTTACAATGGCAAAAGATAATAGCGTAGCCTAGGCCTTCAATGAGCCACACTTATAATGAAGATTTCCGATCCGATCACATATTATATTATGATCACCGATGACAAAGTTGACAACGGCCTGAAATGGTGTATGTCACCCACATTTTATGTCCGTTATATGATCTGTCAGCTGTCACACCACCAACCCTTCCACAATAGGAAATTATCGTACATGAATAGGATCGGAACGCTGCATAGTGTGGCCCGGTGACCGGAACTTTGGGACCAACTGGGAAAAAGAGGAATTTTGGGACCAGGTTTGGGATCTCTATCTGTGAGGTGATTAGCAAACAATAGTCAACCCCTTCACAGGTCCGCACGCTTCTGTTACTGAATGAAACCCATTCATAGATTCATTTAGTTCTGTGTTCTAAGTAGATAAAAAATCTATTTTTATTACAGACATCTTCAGAAGGCCTTTTTTCCAACATGTTATTAGCTCTAACTTTTTGATCTAATAAAAACTTGAAATTAATATTTTCCTGTAGCGGAAATAATAATTCAACTTCAAAATCTGAATAAATAAATATATAAAGTAATGTATATTGAATACATACTATATAATTATATAACATACTATATATACTATGTATATTGAATACTATGTATATTTCATACATAGTTGAATAGGTTCGCAACTGACTCGCTAATTCTATGTGTTCAACGCAAGAACAATGTCTATCCATCTGTTGGAGACACTTGACTCTACCTGGGAAGACTCATTCTCTTTTATGTCGGAACCCTTTAAGCGGCGTTCACACCTAAGCTATTAACAATAAGTTGATAACAATTAATGTTAACAACTTAATCTTTATAGATTCTATCAGATTAATCGGAACTTGACAAACACATATGTTTATCATGTGTATGATAAGTTATGTTCAATCTAATTAGTAACAATTTGTTAACTAGTAGTTCTGTGAACTGTAGATCTCACGCAGTATTCTCATCCACAAGTACCTGATTGAAACTGTAGACCTTATGGAAATACAGCAATAGACTGGCTTCTTCACACATCTGTGTAATCACTTGTAGGCTGATTTATGATGAATAATTCTATAGTCTGATTTTTACTCTAATATTGGCGTATGAAGGTGGCTCCTTTTTCTTTTTATATTATCCTTGAAATGCAAAATTTCCAAAAACCTTGTATATACGTCGACGCGCAATTAAAAAATGAATATACCTGTCAAATTTCATGAAAATCTATTACCGCGTTTCGCCGTAAATGCGCAACATATAAACATTCAAACATTTAAACATTAAGATAAATGCCAAACCGTCGTCTTGAATCTTGGACCTCACTTCGCTCGGTCAATAACTTTGGTGTGAACGCAGCTTAAGTCCCAAAGGTTGGGCCCTAAGTTCATAGTACCGCGTGGCCCGGGCTTTATGTCTAAAATATTCAGTACCTTATACTTTTTAATTTTCACAAAACAGTAAAAAGTAAACGTTTTATAAAACATAGTAATAGTAGGCCACTATATAATTTATTGGAACCCACCTGAAACTGTAAGTAGGTCCATCCATCTCTCATTATCAGCTTAGTGTATTCCTCTTTCAAATACAGTAATAAAAAGACTGGTACAGTAATGAAGAAGAATTTTCAAGTTATTTATTGTGGAAGAGACACATATTAGAACCATGATATATCCAATTTGAGTTTCTTCCAAGTTTCAATTGGACGGCTTGTACCTGACATTTTCAAGAAGTTTTTGGTACCTACTGTAGGTACTTTACCTTTTCCAATTACCACAATGTGTAAAAGTATCTATTCTCTATAAACCTTCAACCCCCAATTAAATTAGGATGGTTTACAACGAAAAATGTGTGTCTAATAGGAAAAAACAAATACGGTATAGATAATAATTGTTATCCACTGTTTATTATAATAGGTACCTATTTATAAAGGAACCTGTTTCATGGCTTCACCAGCCACAGTGAAGGTTTTGTTTAGATAGTAAAGTTGTAAACAATACAGCCTGTAGAAGTGACTGGTGACAGCCACGAAACCAGGCTCTGCTATAAATGTATAATAATAAAAAGAGGTTGATAATTTCTATTTGTGTTTTTCATAGTAGACAAATACCACGTCACACACAACACAACTGTAATATGTCTAATTGACACGAATTAGAAAGAATTGACTAAAAAGAAATTTCATTTCTTACAGAACATGTACGGTAATCTAATAAATCTAATTATTGCTAATTTTCATAACTCAATAAGGAATGAGGTAGCTTATAACTACAGTATGAGGTATGAGGCGAGAAATATTTGTAAGAGAATGAAAATATAACACAGATCATGAAGTTATATGTGGCAATAGCTCATAGCTCAAATATCAGATAATAACTCATAGGTGGTTCATTATTTTCAGATGTAAATCAATCATCTCCATTCTGGACTTATTGATGGTCCAATAGTATTCTTATCTTTTGATTGGTATATAGCATAGGTATTGTGGATAAATATAAAAATGAATAAAGTATAATTATAAAGATACTTTTATGTCTTTTCAAAATTAAAATTCGTTCAAATAACAAGGCTAAATTACATTACAATCTTCTGCAATAAAAATAACCTATTCTATAATGAAAATAGATAATAATATTATATCATTTTCTGTAGAAATACGGAAAAGAAAAAGAGAAGATTAGGTTTTGTGGTGCTCTTCCTGGGGGAGTCACTCTCACCTCCAAGGATAGGACAACACACGTAGGGTGATGTAATGCTGTATTTAAATGCCTCACGTTGGGCCGGCAAATCATGTGGTGCGTTTTTAACGGCTTCACACATGTAGGGTGAATCTTGCACTGAGTCAGTGGTGTAGTGGCTATAAATTTTGCAATGGCGTGTGAGGACGCTGAGTGAACACCAGACTGATTGACTCACTACAAGACTCAATACAATTGTCGGAATCGCGGGAGGCCTAAACGCTCGCTCACCCTTGATTCTTCTAATGACAGATTGTATAATGATGAAATTTTTATAAGTAGTGTAGCGGACGCTAAACACTGAATACGGATACCTTAAAATTATTACCTGTGAAGAATGAGCATACAAAATCATACAGGTCGAGCAAAAATCCCGATGTAGATAATTTACGGGACTGCGTCTCTAATAAGTTCTGAAGGATTAAAATACGGTATTTGGACCAAATATCGTTCAGAATATACTTCGAGAACAGAGTCTTGTCGGGTTTTAAGCTCTATTGTAGGAATTTATATGATCTATGGCTGCATCTGCTGTACAATTGATGTGTTCGCTCCTAAGTCGAGGTAGGTAACAGATAAAAGCTGATATATGAGCAGGTAAGGACAAAGAATAAATATCTCGGTCTGACCCCACTCGCTACATCCACTTAGACCTGTTCCAATATCCAGCTCAATTCAATTATTCCAATGATCGTATTCGATCGGTTCTTGATGATATAGAACGTATCAGACACAATAATTGACAGGCTTAAGAAATAATCGAACTCAGAAAGCGAATTAACAAAACTGAAATATATTACAATAAAATATGCAATCATACAGTGCAGGTTCAGAATTTGATTTACAGGTTGATAATAATTTGGCATTAACAGAATAGTTAAAAAATTTCTTGTGCTTGCATGATACCATGCGTGATTCAACAGAATTTTACGATTGATAAAATTGAACAATTTTGAAAAAAATAGTGAAAAAATGAATTATAAAATATTTTTAAAAATGCTCGGGGTCGTGGTTCAGGCAGCGGAGGATAGCTAATCAACTACAAATTCTTAGAAATTAAATATGAATAAATTTTAGGCTCTTAAATGTTAAAGCGCTTGTCGGCGTGGCCAATAATTTAACGAAGAAAAATTTATGTTTCTGCACTGAAATATTTTCGAAGCGTAGATTGGGGCCCCTTTAAAACTTATAACTCACGTGAATTTCCTTGGCGGTCGTGGTTTTCTTCTTTAGATCAAAAATCGTTTGATCGGCGGCAATCCAGGCTTTGGTTTCAGCACGTGGGGAATTTTAATTTAAATATCTCCTTCACCGAATTAATTAAGGGATAGTTTACTTTAAGCTTTTAAATTTATCGATTGATGAAAACAGAAATTTATAAATAACAAATAGATTGGCCTAAAATATCGGCTCACAAATAGAACATTTAAAAATCGAACAAGAAATTTTCACAAATAGGTCTTTGGTAACTATAAAAAGAGATCTACACGGTAAGGATTTCAAAAGGGAAGTGCTGCTGTTTTCTCTAAGCTTTTAGGCTAGACCTTGCTTCTCGGAATCTCAATGTAATAATTTGCATAAAAATTTGCCATTGGTAGAACGCTTGTGACGTAAACATGACGTCAGTGGCAAGTAGTAGAATACAATTCCTTTAATTACAATAATAATTTAATTTATGTAATTCTTAAAACTGCTTAATCTTATAGACATAGTTTCTCTCATACAATGTACACGTGCTAGTGTAACTGATAAGGCAGGGTTGGTGTCTGATAATAGATTAACATGTGTTGCTTTCAAACGATCACCGTCTTGGTGCTATTTCTATGCACTGTGATTGGTTTAGACCTACCAAAGAGATTTAATTACCATGTGGTTCAGTTGAATTAAATTATTAATAAATTATATTCTTGTACAATTTTTATTAGGTTTGAGATTATTATAATTAATTTCTGCCATTTTATCAATAATAGAATTTCATGCTATGACCTATTTAGTTACAATAAGACCTGACACATAATACAATTTCTTAAATAATAAATAATTTCAACAATAATACATACATTTTATTTTTTATTTTGAAATTCTTGATCCTTTATTGATAGTTTTATAATTTTTAGGAATGATATTTTACCTTGCATGAGAACCGGTATGATATTTGACAATGCTTTGAATCAGTCAGCTGCGTTCGAACTGTTTTAAAAACATCTGATCGATAGTAAACAAAGTGTAACCTCAAAATCAGTGAGCAATTCGTAAATAATTTGTGCTTTATTCGCAAAATAATTATAATTTTATTGAATAATTTTCCTAGAAAAATATTCAGTACAGAACGGTACTCTTATCTAATATACAGTTATTGATAAGTAAGCTTTATCGCTCGGTCGCTAACTATTCCTTTAGCAAATTCTTTCATTTTAAAAGGTAATCACAATTTTTCTCTCTTTTCATGAGATCTATTTGAAAGATTCATCACACAAAAGCCCCCAGGATATTTTAAATAGGTAATTGGGAGACGAGTCGAAACAATGACTATTTGAAAAATCCGATATTGTGATGAATACACTATTTCATCTCCTTACTTCTACGAAAACTCCACACTTAACACTAAAAACAATATATCGTGCACTTTTGGCTACGAAAAATAAATAATTGATTGTTCCTTTCATTGGATACAATCGAAATACAATAATTAATGAGGTCTCTTAGGATCCTTCATTAAAAACAACTCCACAACTTCCATTCATGGGTGGCTTATGAGCAGACCCATAACTATAACAAATATACAAGATTTCACATATTACTTCTTAAGATTTGAACAGTATTTGCAACAAATATAGACTTTCATCATTTTTTCATATTTATTAAAGGTTTCGACTCTTTGGTTTGGCTTTTACATAAATTGGGTGAGAGTGTGATTTTACTTCGGTGACTTGACAATCGTCTACCGTTTGACTCGAGCAATTTCTTATTTGCGCTTAGTACGTTGCGTACAAACAGGGTTACACTTGAAATGGCTTTCTTGATTTTTATCAATGTTGGTTACAAATATTAAGTCCTTAAGATTATATTTATCAATTTGTATTTCAATTCATGATCTTTTGATGCAACAGTAATAAATTTCACATTTGAAGGTAAGAATTTCATTTTCTTTGGAGTTTTTTAGAGATACATTCATATAACACAGAACATGCGCATTTCGTGCAAATTAACATAAATATATTTTTTTTTTGTTTGTGTTTTTTACTTATAATTCCACATTAAATAATGGGTTACAATAATTAACTAACGATATTGCTTGATTCTATTAACATTGACTCTAGGATTTCGTACACATTGGTTGGTGGGACGAAGAAAATTATCGAACAGGCGTTGGTTCTGAATAGATTTTCTATTGATTCTATATTTCAAGGTTATATTTATGCATTTTTTCAAATAAACTTTGTTTATTTTCTTTCTTCCTATTCACTACTAACTTCATCTGATTTATAATTTATAATTATTTTCTGTGGATAATACAATTTTTGTTTTTGTTTTCCAGTTGGGCGGATATAACTAGGCGATTGTTTCTGTGATGACTGTAACATGAGGCAGATGGCTTGATTAGGTTGGTAAATTTTTAAAGTTTTTTCGTAGTTTTAATTTCTTGACTTAGAGTTGATAATAATTTCTTCATTTGAAGTGGATTGTTGTTTATTAGATGAGATGCGGCGAAGTTTAGGTTATGTTGATTATGATTAGGCTGCAGTAAAAAGATGCCAGTATGCAAGGATATGATTTGATGGGTAGGCTGTGACTATGAAGAAGTTTGATAGCTGATGTACTTCACAAATGTAGCTTCCAATTGATTAAAAGATTATTATTTCCTCAAGCCCCCATCTAAATTTGATTTCTGATTTGTTTCGAGTTTCCATTCCAATTCGCAACTATCCGTTTTACTAAACTTTGCTTAAAACGGATGTGCCGACGAAGTAGGTAGATCTCTTCAGCCAATGTTGTCTTTCCTTGTTGACCGGTGACATGTAGTTTGCTATTCTTAAACCTTACATGCCGGTGGTGTCTGTGTGTTCTTTCAAATAATCCTTTTCTTTTTTGCATGCCGGTGTACAGTTTGTTTGATTTCAACCGGACATGACTGCGGTGATTGTAGGCTCTTCTTGATACCGTCTTCCTTTTTTCTTGCATGCTGGTAGGAAACTTGATGTACGATTTCAGCCTAACATGACGGCGGTGTAAATGAACTCTATTAGTTGGTTTTCTTCTTTGACGTATTGTAATCCTTCTTGTTTGTGGTTTTGATTCATAGGTTTTCAGTTTTGGTGGTGATTTTGATTTGTTGTGAATTTTTGTTTTATTTCTATTGTCTGGCGAACTATCTTCATGAGTATTGGTTTTATCTGTTGCAGATGCTGTCTTCGGAGGAGGGACAGTGATGTGGGCAATCGGCGGTCCGGGCTGCTCTTCAACATGGTGGGCAACGTCCTTGGACTCCTGGCGTCCGGCGCGCGGTGGTGCGGGCTGTTCTTCTACCTGATGGATGTCATCCTCAGCTTGGCAGGTGGTGTCATCCGGCTCCTCTCGGCGTTCTGCGGGCGGTGGTATGGGCTGTCCCTCTATGCCATTGATGTCGTCCTCGGCCTGGCAGGTGATGTCGTCCAGCTTCTCTCGGCGTTCTGCGGAGTGCGGTGCGACTTCAGTCTTGACATTCTCGGTAGGTTGGTCTCCCTTATATGTGTCATGTTCACTTGCTTGTTTTATGACCTCTCCTTCGAGTGTGTCTGCTTTCGCATGCATGGGCTCGATCACTGGTCCAATATTGATTTTAATTGTTTGACATTCCTCCTCAATTTGCTGTGTTACCGTCCTGCTTTCCTCTGCTGCTTCCTTCAACTGTTGTTCCAGTTCTTCAAGATCAAGACCTTGTTCATATGCTATCCGCACCTGTCGGACATCTTCAATTATTTCTTCATTTGCTTGTATGTTTCCTTCAACTGCATTTTTTATTGCTTTCAGGATGGCGTCCTCACCCAGCGTGATAACGAGCGTAGGGTCTTCCTCTGATCGTCTGCTTTCTTCATATGCATCGTAGAATGCTTTCAGTCGGAGGCTCACTTCTTGCAAGGAAAGGGTGAGTGTGCGGTCCTCAACCGGCGGCAATGGTTCTGTGACGTTAGATGTGGGCATCTGAACCTCTGGAACGGTGGTACATGGGCGTTTTTCCCGCGCGACATCTTCCGTCCTTGAAGTCGCCGATGTGGGCTCCAGGATGCGGTGTGGATCTTCCATAGTTTATCGGATGATATAAAGATGCAAGTGTGTTGAAACGACCGCAAACATGTGAGGTTATGTGAAACGATTATAAGTGAATGATCAGAAATTGAAATAGTGTGAAAAATTTGTTCAATGAAGAAATACAAAAGTGTGATTCGATAATATGTTCAGTGATGAAGTGAATCAAATTAGCAATATCGTTAACATAAAATGATAACAACATAAAGGATACAAAATGGATAATGCGATGACAAAGGTACGCCTCTTACAATTTATTATTATTATTATTATTATAAATATTTTACTTTTATAATTTCTTGCCGCAATTCTATATATAGGCTAGTGTTCTTTGCAAAATTTTATATGAAAGCAGTGATACTCTGCTTGAATTATTCCGCAATATATCCGTGATTTAATTTTACTTCCCTCTTTATGTTTTAAAAACTTTTAAAAATGTAAATAACTTCAATCCTCTTTTCTGTAAATATTTATAAATTGTTTCAATATAGACCTAATATTCTTCAAATAATATGACCTTTCTTATGGTGTTTCTTAAACCTATGACTTATAGTATGACCAATTTTCGAATAACAAGATAATAAAATTCTGAGTTCGATTTTTTCTCTAAAAATTCATCAATCGATAAATTTCTTTTCCGTTCAAAAATTGGGTATGGTACTTCTTGTTATTTTATATAACAGTGAATAGTCAATATTAAGTTCGAAAAAATTCACAACCATGAATTTTTCAAAAAAAAATTTTCCCGTTGTCAGCGCTATAGTATACTGAGCAACTAAATAATCCTCGCAGTCGATTATCCACCTCTTCAATGCCTATCACTGTTGGGCGCCAAATCATGTGGTGCTCTTCCTGGGGGAGTCACTCTCACCTCCAAGGATAGGACAACACACGTAGGGTGATGTAATGCTGTATTTAAATGCCTCACGTTGGGCCGGCAAATCATGTGGTGCGTTTTTAACGGCTTCACACATGTAGGGTGAATCTTGCACTGAGTCAGTGGTGTAGTGGCTATAAATTTTGCAATGGCGTGTGAGGACGCTGAGTGAACACCAGACTGATTGACTCACTACAAGACTCAATACAATTGTCGGAATCGCGGGAGGCCTAAACGCTCGCTCACCCTTGATTCTTCTAATGACAGATTGTATAATGATGAAATTTTTATAAGTAGTGTAGCGGACGCTAAACACTGAATACGGATACCTTAAAATTATTACCTGTGAAGAATGAGCATACAAAATCATACAGATCGAGCAAAAATCCCGATGTAGATAATTTACGGGACTGCGTCTCTAATAAGTTCTGAAGGATTAAAATACGGTATTTGCACCAAATATCGTTCAGAATATACTTCGAGAACAGAGTCTTGTCGGGTTTTAAGCTCTATTGTAGGAATTTATATGATCTATGGCTGCATCTGCTGTACAATTGATGTGTTCGCTCCTAAGTCGAGGTAGGTAACAGATAAAAGCTGATATATGAGCAGGTAAGGACAAAGAATAAATATCTCGATCTGACCCCACTCGCTACATCCACTTAGACCTGTTCCAATATCCAGCTCAATTCAATTATTCCAATGATCGTATTCGATCGGTTCTTGATGATATAGAACGTATCAGACACAATAATTGACAGGCTTAAGAAATAATCGAACTCAGAAAGCGAATTAACAAAACTGAAATATATTACAATAAAATATGCAATCATACAGTGCAGGTTCAGAATTTGATTTACAGGTTGATAATAATTTGGCATTAACAGAATAGTTAAAAAATTTCTTGTGCTTGCATGATACCATGCGTGATTCAACAGAATTTTACGATTGATAAAATTGAACAATTTTGAAAAAATAGTGAAAAAATGAATTATAAAATATTTTTAAAAATGCTCGGGGTCGTGGTTCAGGCAGCGGAGGATAGCTAATCAACTACAAATTCTTAGAAATTAAATATGAATAAATTTTAGGCTCTTAAATGTTAAAGCGCTTGTCGGCGTGGCCAATAATTTAACGAAGAAAAATTTATGTTTCTGCACTGAAATATTTTCGAAGCGTAGATTGGGGCCCCTTTTAAAACTTATAACTCACGTGAATTTCCTTGGCGGTCGTGGTTTTCTTCTTTAGATCAAAAATCGTTTGATCGGCGGCAATCCAGGCTTTGGTTTCAGCACGTGGGGAATTTTAATTTAAATATCTCCTTCACCGAATTAATTAAGGGATAGTTTACTTTAAGCTTTTAAATTTATCGATTGATGAAAACAGAAATTTATAAATAACAAATAGATTGGCCTAAAATATCGGCTCACAAATAGAACATTTAAAAATCGAACAAGAAATTTTCGCAAATAGGTCTTTGGTAACTATAAAAAGAGATCTACACGGTAAGGATTTCAAAAGGGAAGTGCTGCTGTTTTCTCTAAGCTTTTAGGCTAAACCTTGCTTCTCGGAATCTCAATGTAATAATTTGCATAAAAATTTGCCATTGGTAGAACGCTTGTGACGTAAACATGACGTCAGTGGCAAGTAGTAGAATACAATTCCTTTAATTACAATAATAATTTAATTTATGTAATTCTTAAAACTGCTTAATCTTATAGACATAGTTTCTCTCATACAATGTACACGTGCTAGTGTAACTGATAAGGCAGGGTTGGTGTCTGATAATAGATTAACATGTGTTGCTTTCAAACGATCACCGTCTTGGTGCTATTTCTATGCACTGTGATTGGTTTAGACCTACCAAAGAGATTTAATTACCATGTGGTTCAGTTGAATTAAATTATTAATAAATTAATATTCTTGTACAATTTTTATTAGGTTTGAGATTATTATAATTAATTTCTGCCATTTTATCAATAATAGAATTTCATGCTATGACCTATTTAGTTACAATAAGACCTGACACATAATACAATTTCTTAAATAATAAATAATTTCAACAATAATACATACATTTTATTTTTTATTTTGAAATTCTTGATCCTTTATTGATAGTTTTATAATTTTTAGGAATGATATTTTACCTTGCATGAGAACCGGTATGATATTTGACAATGCTTTGAATCAGTCAGCTGCGTTCGAACTGTTTTAAAAACATCTGATCGATAGTAAACAAAGTGTAACCTCAAAATCAGTGAGCAATTCGTAAATAATTTGTGCTTTATTCGCAAAATAATTATAATTTTATTGAATAATTTTCCTAGAAAAATATTCAGTACAGAACGGTACTCTTATCTAATATACAGTTATTGATAAGTAAGCTTTATCGCTCGGTCGCTAACTATTCCTTTAGCAAATTCTTTCATTTTAAAAGGTAATCACAATTTTTCTCTCTTTTCATGAGATCTATTTGAAAGATTCATCACAGTTTATAAGAGGATTAACACATTGGTCTACTTATAATTTTTACATGATATTGTGGAAAGTATGGATAATATCGAAAACCCAAATTCATCTAAATAATATCCATAGTCCATGGGCAATTTTTCTTCAATGAGTACTTTATTCAAATCAAGTTCTGTCTCGAAATACAAAGAAACGTCACCATTTGCAGAAAATTGATATTTTTGTAGAAAGAAAAGGAGGTAGGACTTCTTAGGCCTACTTATGACATTAATTATTATTTGAAGTGATATTGAGGATCTATGCATGAATAGGGTCTACTGAAAAACAGAAGTTTTTCAACAGAATAATACAAATTTGCTCTTTGATGAAATTCAACATTTTGTTTATATTGATGCATTGGTGATTTTTGACTTTATTCTTGGAAGAAGTAGGATATTTATTGTGGAAATAATAAAGAAAAGACTGGAATGAACTTTCAACAGAAGAAACACCTTCAGATGCTGAGTAAATTTTTTCTGATTGTCAGCCGGCAGCCATATTGATGGCTATTGCCTCTTTCTTTTTGCTCAGCTTCGGCTTGGCTTCACGTCCCTTTCCACTCCGATTTTTTTGTTCCGTTGTTCTGCTGTCCCGTGCTGCTGGAAATAGTTGAGCACTGCCAGTCGATGTTGTTGAAGGGTGGGGATAGCCCAGCTGCGCAGTGGTGCAATGTGGAATGTACTGCGCAGATAAGAGCACGATCTGGGGGTAGGATTCCGTTTTGTGAGGCGAACACCACTCGCCGAAGACCAACTGTGACGCTGATCGCCAAGCTTGCGACCGTCATCATTGATGCTTCAAACTTCAAAGCTGGTGAGTGCATCACAGCACCCAATTCCTCAGGTGAGTCTTTTGTGCATTTTTTGTCATTATTCTCTCATCTTATTAATAATTTTAATCTGATTTCTGTGTCTTATTATGTAATTCATCAACAGTTATAGCCCGTTGCTTGAATTATTTTTTAATTTCGGTTACATAATTGAAACTGATCAAACAGAGCTTGTCGAAACGGCCAACGCCCTTGGCTTGGGCGACTTTGATTTGAGTGACTTGAATTGTAGGTTTTAGTAATTTTACTCAGTGAATTATTTATTTTCTCAAATCTATTCGGTGTTTAAAATTTGTATTTCACGGTAAATTACAAAATTTCAAGCACTTTGAGTGATTTTTTAAGTAGAACTGATCACTGGCAGAATTCAAGATGGCGGCGGGCCCTCTTGAGTGGCTTGGCCATAGTGACGCATTTTCTTTTGAGTGGGCTTGTTAAATAGCTTTATAATTTGTTGATCTTGAATAGGTATGTGATTGAAGTTTTTAATTAAATTTTTAATTTTTAAATCCACTCTGCTTTGGCTGCTGGCTTGTGAGATTTTGATATAACTTGAATTTTGATTTTTAGTAGACTAATTTTATTTACCAATTGGATTTAGTGTCTTTATTCTATTATTGGTTTTTCCATCTGTATTTTACGATGAATTACGAAATTTCAAGCACTTGTGTGTGAAATATGAATTTTAACTGATCACTGGCAGAATTCAAGATGGCGGATCTTTTTGAGTGGCTTGGCTAGTGACACCAGTGACGCCTTCACTATTGAGTGGGCTTGTTGAGTGTTGAATAGCTTCTAGATATTCTTTAAGTATGTTTGTGAATCAACTTTTCCCATTTATTTGGAATTCAATCTTATAATTATTTATTTTATGATTGTGAACTGTAATAATTTATTAGGTTTCTATTAAATTGAATAGCTGGAGCTACGCCAGTAACTTGGAAATTTGCATTTTGAAAACTTGAAAATAATGTGAATTGAAAATTTTGATTTAAAAAAAAATTGTCACTTGGTCGGTCATTATGAATTTATTCTAGTATGGGATAATAGTAAACTGGATTACTAAAGAAACTATTAATCTTTAATAATGATGAACTTGATTTATCATTTAATTAATAATCTTTTTTCGAATGTGATCAATCATGTAGCCTCTACTAAGTTATTGTTTGATAGGCATACATTTCAAATTCAATTTTAAATCATTTTTAATTTGACATTTTAAAATTTTTCCCCGGTTAGTTACGTAACTTTATTAATGCGATTTACAGCCAGAAAATTTATAATTGTTTATTATTTTTACAGACAAAATGGCGGCGGACCAGCAGTTTTGTTTGCGCTGGAACAACCATCAGAGCACCCTTATACAAGTATTTGATACCTTACTAGCCAGCGAACAACTCGTAGACTGTACCTTAGCGGCCGAGGGACAGTATTTGAAAGCACACAAAGTCGTATTGTCAGCATGTAGTCCCTACCTAGAGGTGAGCATACATTCCATTCACTTAGTAATAGAATATTTTAAATAGAATTTAATTTTAATAGAATTTGGCTTTCTACAAATTTATTGAGCCATACTATAACTTACTAACTTATTACTTTTTCAATTTTGTCGAGTTCGGTGGATTTAGTTATCAATTTATTTCATTATTGGATAGTCAAACAAGTTTGTTAATCATTTGAGTTTATAAAATTATGTTGAATAGTAGAGATTACGCACGAATTATTATTTATTGAACCGAATTGTATGACGACTGTTTTTTTTAAACATTTTGATTATTGTAATTAACTAGAGAAAACTTAGGAGCAAAAGAATTTTAAAATCTCCAATTATTATAATTTGAGTCAATTTAAATGTAAATGTGAGATTTGTTCTCATTATATTAACTCAAGAGTCATTCTAAAGGTGCAATTCCTTGATGATGTTACAAGCAGGAAGCTCGCAGCTATAAGCAGGCTTGACTGCATCAAGTGCTTCCTGTTTATGGCTGCGCTTCTAGAACGCCTCTAAGGAATTGCACCTATAGAATGACTCATGAGTAGATATATAACAAATCTCACATTTACAGTTTTATTGATTCAAATTCTAATAAATGAATATTTTAAAATTCCTATTGTTCTCAAGTTTGTTTTTCAGTTGATTACAATAATCAAAATGTTTTAAAAATCAGTGGTCAGACAATTTGGCTCAATAAATAAAAATTCGTGCGTAGGCTTTATTCAACAGAATTTTATGTAGTCAAAATTATCAACAAACTTGTTTGACTATCCAATAAAGAAATAAGTTGATAAGTTTGTAAATCCACCAAACTGCTATAAGCAGGCTTGACTGCGTCAAGAGCTTCCTGTTTATGGCTGCACTGCTAGAACGCCTCAAAGGAATTGCACATTGGAGCTGCGTTTATTATAAAGTGACAATGTTTATTATTATAGCCTACGGTGGGTGTGATTGGAGATCCTACTGGAATTGATAAAACTAATCTACAATGATAATCCATCTTGGATCCGGCATATTGAATGCAACTTTATTTTTTAAAAAAGGAAGGTGGTCGTTCGATACATGATTTCGATAAGGAATTTGAAGAAAAAATGAATTGTGGAAACTGATATGGATATCTCAAATCGTTTTGGTAATATTCACTTTATTAATCAATACTAATCTAAAGCAGAAAAGAGAAAAAAGTCTGTGAATGGCTTAGTATCTCATAAAAAGAAGTGATTCCAAGGTGGGTGTGATTGGGGATGTTACTCGAATTGGAAATACTACTTCACTATGTTAAATTCTGGTCTGCCATCTTGGATCCGCCATTTTGAATGCAACTTGAAAAAATAAAGTTTCATTCAAAATGGCAGATCCAAGATGGCGGACCAGAATTTAAGTCAGTGAAGTAGTACTGTATTTCCAATTTGAGAAACATCCCCAATCACACCCACCTTGGAATCACTTCTTTTAATGAAATACTAAGCCGTTCTCAGACTTTTTTCTCTTCTGCTAAAATTAGTATTGATTAATAATGTGAATATTTCCTAAACGATTTGAGATATCGATATGCGGTTTCCACCATTCATTTTTTCTTCAAATTCCCTGTCGAAATCATGTATCGCACAACCACCTTCCTATTTAAAATAATGAAGTTGCATTCAAAATGGCGGACCAGATTTTTAGTCCTCATAAAGTAGTTTTTTTCAATTTGAGTAGGATCCCCAATTACAACCACCGTCAAATTATCTTTGTGTATGAAATATTAAGCCGTTCTCGGACTTTTCACCCACCCTATATATGTATATTGAGAGCCAAGCCAGCGCATATCAATGGCACAAAACATAGTGGGGTGGCAAAGGTAGTAGCTTCAAAGCTTTTATTGGAAATAATGCATGGGTTAATACTGGTAATGGTGGGGTATGTTTTGAATCAAAATGTGTTAACAGAACCACCTCTCATTTACTAGGTACGGGTACCTGTTTTGACCCATTCGAATAATTGTTTCCAAAACATGAGCTTTGAGACACCTTAGTCCACTGTCTTTGTATTAAGTAATATGAAATTTGTTCTATAATCCTTGTGAAATTTGTTATTCGTCTTATGGGCAAACCATTGCACTCAACAATTTAATTCCTACTAGATTCGCTGGTATTGGCCCATTTGTGTAGGCATATAGGGTTGGTGGAAATTAAAGACACATCTTACTTTTTCTTTTACAGGGATAATTTGACAGGTTTCATTGGAGATCCTATTCGAATTTTAAAACTACTTTTCTGTCCTTATAAAATTTTTGTTCACCCATCTTGGGACTGTCATTTTGAATAAAATTTCATTTTTAGAGGGAAGATATTCATTTGATTCATGATTTCTATACAGAATTCCAAGACAAAATGAATTATGAAAATGGCACATAGATATCACCAACAGTTTTAAATATAACATGTGAAGGTTGATGAATCAATGAAACAATGAATCACAAAAATGAAATTTTTGTTAATTGAGTTCATTGAGATTTTAAATATACAAACTATTAAATTATTTTCAATGTACTATTTATGACATCTTTGTAAAATTTGTTAGTATCTCTACATGTAAAGATGCTATAAATACATTGAAAATAATTTAATAGTTTGAATATTTAAAATACAATGTACTCAATTAACAAAAATTTCATTTTTGTGATTCATTAGTACCTTCACATGCTCTTATCTGTTGGTGATATCTGTGACATTTTCATAATTCATTTTGTCTTGAAATTCTGTAAAGAAATCATGAATCAAATGAACATATTCCTTTTTTCTTTTCACTTTTTGTGTAGTTGAGAAGTTGATATTGAGGTAATTATTCATATTGAATGAAAAAGACTAAGAAATTGTCAAAAGACCACTGATTTATTGATAATTAGAAAGACCGGTTCCGGTTTTCGGTGATCATCATTGTCAATCTCTGATGAACTCAGAATAACCAAGGTGACTACGTGTTTTCAGAGATTTCAGTTTATCAGAGATTGACAATGGTGTAATAACCGAAACTGGTCTTTCTAATTATCAATAAATCAGTGGTTTTTTGACAATTTCTTAGTCTATTTCATTCAATATGAACATATTCCCTCTAAAAATGAAATTTTATTCAAAATGACGGTCCCAAGAAGGGTGAACAAAAATTTTAAAAGATTTGTTAGTACCTCTACATGTAAAAATCTCTGAAGTTTGATTAAGTTTTTGATATATTGTTTATGCAATCAATTTTCTCTTTGAATTCTGTATCGAAGTCATGAGTCAACCTTTTTTAATTCAAAGGAATGAAGTTGGTGGATCAAAATTTTGAAGTACTGAAAAGTATTTTTTTTGAATAAAAGAAGTATTTTTTTTTAATAAAAGAAGTATTTCCAATGAAATCTACTGCTATATTATGATCCTTGTGAAAGGTATATTAAGCTGTTTCCATAATTTTAACCAACCCTCTATAAGTTATTCTGGTTATTCCATATTGATCTTCATTAGGAAAATATAATTTTTAAGTGATATGTTTCGGTTCATTCAAATTCATTCATGATTCGATTAAGATACAATTCATCTGGGTGTCTAAAATAATATTCATAGTCAAGATAGTGAGTTGCTAAGCTTGTTGTTTCTATTGATTCGAACGTTTCATAGCACCTGACATTAAATCTGTCTTTCATAAAACTTGATTCAGTAAAATTTGATAACAAAACTTCTCTGAAAGCATTCTTTGACCGATAGTTTTGATTGCTTTTTTGTTTTGAGAATGTCATGATTTTCGTGTTTAACAGAGTTTTTTTTGTTTACAGCTATTACTCGCTCAACACTACGAGAAACATCCAATAGTCATATTAAAGGATGTAAAGTTCCAAGAACTGAAGTCGATGATGGACTACATGTACCGCGGCGAGGTTAACATCTCGCAAGATCAGCTTTCGACGTTCCTGAAGGCGGCCGAGTCGCTGCAAATCAAAGGCCTGACGGATAGTGGCGAAGACTCGCGCGACGTGGGTTCGACCAAACGGGTCGACGGCGCCGCGCAAGGCGCGCGGAAAGCAGCAGCGGCGACGGGAGCGGCGGCGGCAAGCAGCGGTTCGAACCGCGCATCACCCGCCGTTGGAGGGACGGGACTTACGATTGAGCCGCGTCCTGCCAGTCCTCACCACCGCGACGCTAGCCTCTCGCCCACTCCACGCAAGCGACGCCGTGCTCGACGCCCCTCGCAAGGCGACGCCCCCGACTCCCACAACGACACTAGCAACTCCTGTGATCTGCCCCCCGCCTCCGCCCTCGCTCCCCCCGAACAACACATTGAGACTGAACACATTAACAATAGATTACAGAACTCGAATAACATGGAATTGATTAAGGAAAAAGTTGAACCCACACCGGAACTAATGATAGAGCCTAAGACTGAGTATATGGATGAAAACAACGAGGACAGCGTAGAAGATCTCACCCTGGACGATGACGATGACCTGGACATGAATCGAAGCGGAATGGACATGGGAAGACCTGGACCCTCTCACGGAGACTCTAACCAAGGTGGGCCTTATTTTCTATTATTCATCATTTCATTGCCCACTCACAAGCCTGACTTTTGTGGGTAACTTGGGATGAATTGAGTATTTATTAATTAGTGGCAACTATCTTTGTCACTAATATACATTATTTATATTGTATTGATTTTTGAAATAAGAGCGTCTAAAAATAAATTTTATGTAATGCATAAAACTTAATATCTGAACAATTATTAAAGAAATTCGGATGATACATTCTTGATGATATTCATGTTAGAACTATTTTCTTGAAAAAAAATATTGAATTTGAGTCTCAATTTTCAAAAAAAACTGGGCCGGTTGAAGAGAAGCCAGTTGAATTTTAAGTGATGAATTTTATGAGAACCAATCTGAAAAGGCTTTTTTGAAAAAAAAGGCTCCTCGGATTGGCTCACGTAGAAGAAATACGATTAAAATGTAATCGGCTTTCCTGCAACCGGCACCTAAAGTTGCTTTTGTTAATTGAATAACTATCGAAAATTGATATTTTTAGAAAAAATATCTATCCAAAAATACCGTGGAGAATGTATCTTTAAAATTTAATGAATTTGTTTCCAAATTGAAATTATCAATAGCTTGAGAAATTTTAAGCTCAACGCGCTCATCTATATAGAAACGTGATTATGAATTAGAAAAATTGTCAGGATGGTTTTTATAAATTTTGTAGTAGGCCTAGCTAAATCCAAAAATCAGTTTCACAACTAACCTTTTGCCTTGATTTCCTCATCCATTCATCTATTGTTTTCTCTTTGGAGGGAAATTAGGTGAGTGATGATTGAAATGAGACAAGTTGTAAGCTATCACCTCAGTCATGACAATACTGCTTGAGTCACTCGGTTGATGCGCAACACCATTACTCAACGCTCATGTTTGATAAATTTTATTCTAGTTTGCATTTCAAGAATTGAATTTATCTCACTTCAGCAACTTCGGATGGATTTGCATTATCAACTCTCCTTGCTTATTCAAAACAGTTTTTAATGGTATAAAGTTTTATTGTAACACAGGCTGTCTATTATTTTTATTGTAAACCATTAACAACTGTTGAACCACTACATTTGAGTGACTCTTCAAAATTGTCTTGATTGATCTGGTAACTTGAATTTGTTGGCATTTCCCTTTTAATAGTCATGTTTTTTTGGTTTTAATATGTACTGGAACTTGGTTCATTCAAATCTCCCAGTTTTATTTTTATAAATTCAATCATTTTACTACATTTTTTGTCAGTAATCTTCATTGAACGGAACTTGACTAACTCGTGTGCAGATACACATTTTTGCCACGTTGTGTTCAATCTAAAGCTGCCTACAGACTTATGCGCGCCATGATCACGCGCATTTCACATTACGTCAGCTCTGATGTTCTGCTTAGTTATTATATCTGTGTTGATAAAGTACAAATATAATGAGCATAGCATCAGTTGATCGAAAGTGAAATGGGCGTGTTGGTGGCGCATAAGTCTGCGCACCTTAAGGCTGTGCAAAGGCTAAAAATAAACTTTCTACTGGTGATATTTTTCAAAGTTTTATTTAAATGTATATTTATCAAGCTAACAAAATAAAAAAAAATCAGGAAAACATCTTTTCCGATCATTTTTTTGAGATGAGCGCCTAAGTTTGAATTTTTGGAACACAACATTTCAAATTTCGTAAGATTAATCAATGAGTAGAGGATAAATTCTCCATGGTATTATTGCTGATTGAATAAAACAAAATAATTCGAAAATATAAATTTTTGAGAAAGTTATTCATTTTACTAAAATTGAACAAAAATAATTGATTTTTTCGTTCAATTATTTTTGGACATTTTTGGTAAATTTAATAATTGATATTTTAGATTTTTTTTGTTTATTCAAAAAAATCACCAATACCATGAAGAATGTTACCTCTAAATCTCATCAATCTACCGAATTTGAAATGTTCTGTCCCACAAATTTAAACATTAGGCGCTGATATCTTGAAAAGTAAAGATGGGGAGAAATTTTTTTCATTTTGATATCTTGATGATATTCAAATAGAAAAACGTTGAAAAATATCACCAGTAGAAAGTTTATTCTTAGCCTTTGCACAGAAGTAGACAAAAGAATGGCATTGCCTATAAATCTATGTGTATAACTAGCTTTTTAAAATAGAACTGTCTATGATTTTTATTCAGTTATATATCATTTTAAATTCGGTCAGTTCGTCTAATTGAATAAATTGAGTAACCACAAACTAGATTAAATTTTCCAACGAAAAATATTTTCTCGATGACATATTACATGATTGATTTTGTTGTTGATTGGCATATTAATGTAGGATGATGTGTGGTTGGGTGTGTTCCAGGATTTGCGACATCATGGCACATGCAGGGTGATCGATCGGGAACGGACGAGGTATTCATGGCGGCACAGGAAGCGGTTGGGGCTGCTCACAGGGACTCACAAGGTAAGCATCTGTTGACCATGTCGGAGAGAACTCTGGTGGCGTCATCACGGCATGCCATAGTCAAGACTCACAAACCGACACGGCTGCTTGATGGTGCCACATGGAGCGCAATTATTTGAAGGCTAATGGCTTGACAATGTTGTAAATTCGGTCTTTGTAAAAGCGATGATCAAAATTCGGTCTTAATATGTGTTGTCAGATTGAGCAAAATTTCTATCTTTTCACGAAAGTCTGTAGGATTGGATTATTTTCAACTTTACAACTGCATCTACTGTTGTTAAATTGAATGTATCCAGTTTATATGGGCGTGAATGATGAAATTGAAATTTCGCACTATTTGGCAACGTTGATTATATTTTGTCCAACTTTTGCGAGTAGGTGTAATTCAGAGTAAAGTGCGTCGCCTTTGTTCTAAATATCGATTTTTTCTTATCCTAATTTCAATTCCTGAAAAATATGCCCTTCTACTTATTTTACGGTAAATTAAAATTACATTTCTTCTAAACTCAACTGTGAATTTTGGTGCCAAAAAAATGTTTCTGTTATGCTATTTACTATTAAAACTTGATATCATGCAATGACACATGCATATCAAGTAAGAATGTGCAAGCATCCAACTTACCCACATTTTGGACTTGAACGATTTTTGACTGATTTTTCAATATTTGCAACAAGAATTAATTGAAACAATTTAATTTATTTCCCTCTGGATATTTTCTATTATATTGTGTCCTGTCATATGACGAGGATGCTTTCTAATGTTTATATCCAGCCATTGTCGTGTCATGATGCCTTGATTATTTTATATATATTAGTGGACTTCAGCAAATCGATTTCTTCTCATACTCTTGAAATATTAACTGCCTTGGAACTGATAAGGATTTATCATTGTCGAATTCTCCGTGTAAACGCCAGTTTTGGGCTCTTGAAATAATGTTATGTATTAAAATCGGTAATGTTTGTCCTATACTGACTAAATAGTTTGTTTAAATCGCTCTTTGAAGTTGATGAAAATAAGCGGATTGAACTGCCCGCTTGTTATTCTTGAATCAAATTTGAACGTTTCTAAAAGCTTATTAATGCGAAAAAACTAGTTTTTGAGTGCCCTCAATAATTTTGAGCAGCCATTCAACGTCATCATCCGATCTAATAAAGGATGCTTTCATTTAAAATCAACTTTTTACTAATGCTAGATATCGTGATTGAATCATAAGAATTGAAAATAACCTCTCATACTCATTGAATCTAAATTTGTTTGGAAAAATGATAATTTTTAATTGCAACGATTGCTGAAGATCCCAGTTTCACATGCCTACAATTATTCTAGAATTAGTTTAGAAATAAGTTATTGACAGGTAAGGCGAACATTGGACAGGTAGGCTTTTGGCTGAATTGTCCTCTGTGAGCCCAGCCTTCATGATTGACTTTGCTAAAGTGTCTTCTCTTCCCTGTTGCATGTGATCATAAATGATGGTTTAGGGTTCTTGTCGAAATAACATCTTGAACTGTGTGTATATATGTATAGCTCTTTCTAACACTACTTCTATGCCTTATCTAAATATCTACATATTTATAAATGAAGGATTTGGTACAGGTAATAATTTGATTAAAGGTATTTGGTATTTGAGGTAATCAGGTAATAGGTAACGAGGTAACTGGTAATCAGGTAATGTTGATAGAATTGTTGAAATTCATATCATGTCATTGAAAATAGATTGTTGTTACTTGAATTGATTCAAGTAGCTTCATTCTATCATATTTCATTGATGGGCAAGTATTTTGAGTTGTGATGTAGCACTTGCTAATCCGTTGGTTTTTGCTACAAATCTGAACTCTTTGTTCTTACCCAGTGATGATATTTTTTTACTAATTTTTGCAGTTTCTTTACAGATATTAATACACTTTGAAGCTCGCGATTAAATCCACTATTGAATCTTTTCTTACTTCTAATAATGTTGAGATTTTATCTCTTCCTAGAATGTTCCGGTCGATAGACGTTCGTTCTATCATACTAAATTTTATTATTTTCCTGGAAAATATTCAACTGGTTCACATTTGTCAATAATCTTTTTGGTTTTATTTGTATTCACTTTTATTTGTATTTGAGCAAATTCACTTCTCTGTTCTTTAACGATTTCCATCTGTTTCCATAGCAGTTTTCTCTTTTCCAATGACCATTTTCTTGTACCAGTCGTGATTATTTTTTTTTTGGTCTCGCGTATTTCGAGTATTCACTACTAGTTTCGCGTATTCCGTGTATTCAATGATAGTTTCGCGTATTCCGTGTATTCAATGATAGTTTCGCGTATTCAGTGTATTCAATGATAGTTTCGCGTATCGCGCTTCTTAAAACTGGGCTCTCAGGATTGGATTGGTGGCAAATCGTGCTTCCAAATCGTTTATTGAAACTGGTTTATAAAATATCGATCGCCTCCAATATACAATATTGCTGATTATTTGTACTCCATGTGGAGTGAAGACAGATTGCCTCTATTGGATTGTGAGTATTGGTAAAAAGGTATTGGTAATCGGTAAAGGTAATAGGTAAAGGTAAAAATGAAGGTAACAGGTGAGTCGGGTATCTATTTTTATCTATTTTATCTATTTCCTAACTTTGTAATTTTCTTCATTAGTTCTAAAGGATTTGGAACCGGTCCGGTTCCTGCCTTTGGATTATTATTTTTATTCGATTATTGTTTTCTGATAGTTTTTCCTAAACTCATTTTTATTTTTAATGTAGGGCAAGTAAAGATAAATCCAACGATGATATTGAAACTTCCCCCTAAAATATCACTATTGAAACCTTCCCCCTTTAATATCATTTGCTATCTCAATTTGACAGAAGTATTGAATCTCATACTTCCCCCTTTGATTTCACTCTCTCGAAAAGACAGAATCAATTCCAGAAATTGATGAATCACGAAATTAGTTGTGGGAATGTAGAATTGATTTTTCATTATTATGTTTGGATATAAGGATAGATTCTTTTGAATAATTTTCATTCCTGATATGTTCTTGAATTTATTTTGGATTATTCAAGTATTCCGTAACAGCTTTGATACTTGAAATTCTAAAATTTAATGAGATTGACAAAGGAGTGAAAATTGAACTTAAATGAACATAACATTTTTCATTCTTGAATATCACAAATTTAATGAGATTGACAGAAGTGAAAATCTGAAAGAAGTATAAATATTTGAGAATAATTTTGATCATTCCTTTTGATATTCTTTCATGAATTTAGATTTTCAAGTATTATTCCTCAATTGCTTTGAGGCTTTGAAACTTGAAATTCTATTGGTTATGAAGATTGACTTAGGAATTTAATCATTTCGGTTCTATTCCAGTAATTTCGGTTCCATTCAATACTGAACAAATTTCCATCAATGTAGAAATGATGAACTTGTGAATTGTAATACTCTTCTGTTATAATTCTACATCGATGGATATACTTTCAAGATTGAATAGAAACGAGATTACTGTTGATGCTACGTTACTGCTACGTTGAAGTGACAAGAGGTGAGTGTACGGTATGGATCTTGTGAGCCACATTCCAGTGTAAGTAATATCTTTGGCCCGGTTGCACAACAGCTGGTTAAAATATAACTGAATAAACCAATCGCAGAAGGCGTTTTTGAAAAGACTGCTCAGATTGGTTTTCATTGAATAATCTAATAAAATGTAACTTGGCACTTATCAAGTTTTCTTGATAATTATTATTATATTCTTTTCTAGGATATCAAGTTTTCTTAGAAACTTGAATGATTGAGAAACAAATACTTGGTGCCGTTAATTAGAAATTAAATTTTAATTCTGCTTTTCAAAAACACTTTCTTTTTGTGCTAGAACTTAGAAATTGACGGTTAGGTTCATAACTTTAAAATTACATGTATATTAGTTTGCACAAAAGCTAGTTATTTGTTTTATCTTTTGCAATCTAGTAGTCTTTTCTAAAAAGCTTACTTGGGCCCATTTCACAAATTTGCAAGTATTGTTACCAACCATGGTTATGAACAAGTACTGTAGTTACAAGTTAAAAGTACGGTTCACAAAAATTTATGAACTAAAAGTTTACAGTTTTACAAGTCTAAAAGTACTTTAATAGTAAACAACCTATCTTCATGATTATTTCCTTTTTTCATCCTTTATAAAGGATACTTGTACTTTTCAAATTACTTGAAAAATATTTGAAATCAATGTTTTTTGTAAAGTCAACTTCATTTATTGCTGAATTTGTAACATGCACAGTATTTGTACTATATATATATATATACATATAGTAGATTTACTATATATGTAAACTATATACATACTATAGTACACAACTTATGAGGCAACACAATAACTATTTTGGAGATTTATTAAATTCAATTTCCTGATGCATATATTTCCAAAATTATGAATTTTAGAGGAATATGGGGGCATTTTTGATTATTAGAGATATTTGTGGAATATTTAAAATTATTTTAATGATCACTTGTAAATCCCTTAGATAGCTTTCCACTTTGGTAGAAATTTCATAGTTACGAACAAGTAATTCGACAAAAATTGTTTGCTGCATTGAAAATCTTTGTGAAACACTAACTTGTTCGTAACAAGCAAATCACTTGTAAAATTGTAGAAATTCATTTTGACTAAAAGTTGAAAATTCTTTTGTGAAACGCCTAGTAATCAGCTGTTCTCCAAAACCATGGTTGGCAACGGCTTATAACTTGTACCTTTGTGGTACGGTTATTTAAACTGATTTTCCCGGCCTATTATATTTGATCAAATTGTAGAGATTCGTTTAATCTAAAAATTCATAAGAGCTGCGAAATATCTTGCTAACAAAATGAACTCTAGTGAGGTCCACTTTATAATGGCAGTGGATAAAGGTAGGAGAATAGCGATGCCGATTCTCTGCATTTCTATATAAAATTTTCTACATTTCTGTTGTATTTCTACACTAAAGAAAATGATTGGCATAGTTTTGAACCTAGTAGAAGATAGTACCACCGGCTTGTCGAGTGATAGACAAGTATAGCAAAACTGAAGTTAATCAAATACTGTCATTATAACGTGGACCTCACTATAGGTAAATTTTTGTTTGTGCTTAACACTCTGTTGGGCTACTCTGCATACTCAATTTGGCTAATTTCTAAGTTAATCTTTCATTTTACATGAGTATTATAAAATGAATGGTTAACTTTGATGATTGCAGCCATTTATTGGCAATCTTAAATTAATAATTAGCAATTCATTTGAAATTCAGCCAGTTTCACTAGCTCAGTAAGCACAACTTACTCTACACAGAGTAAGCACTTGTGATCTGAAGTTGCATTTTCGATACATTGTTTTCAACTTTGAAAAACCTACCTATAGCGCATACCTATACGATGCTGATAGTTATGAACACTCGAATTGAAAACAATGCATCGAATCTGAACTTACGATGCGTGCCGTCCCGATAACATTCCAAATTTCAAGTTTGCTTGAACATTTACGCACAAACTAAGGCGGGCTACACACTGAATGTCTACGACATCTCATGTTTGAGGCATGTTGCATAATGAAACTAACCTGTGTTTATCAAGAGCTCACTGCTTGCAACGGATGTTTGAAGCATCGCCTGTGTATCGGACAGGTGTCGCACGGAACCGGTTAGCCGGATCCATGCTACACATGTCGCGCATGCGCTCCAGCCACTGTCTACTGCCAGCATTGAGCACTCTTTGTCACTGCTCATGCTCAGTCTGTAATATAGCCGAAAATCAAGAGGCATGTCTCATGAAGTTTGATAAGACACGACGCATGTCTTGTGACACCAGTGTGTAGCCCGTCTAAATTAAGTTCGGATCATTACTGATTTCGGTCAATCAATCTCGTTCACTACCGCGACCTGTTCAATTGACTGTCCTTTGAAGAAGAAAGAAAAGGTTCAACCCAGTTGAGTAAAAAAAACAAGGTTTACTACCCCAGTTGATGAACTGGTCTTTTGAATAAGTGTGATCCGGATCATATTCACCTTAGGCTCAACTCACATTAACGCGACTCAGGTCGAGAAGAGACTCAACTAGTTGAGAGCATGTCTTTCCAAATGGTGACACAGGTCTTAAATATGTATAGACTCACATGCAGCGCTAGTGTCGTACTTTGAATTGAAATTGGCCATTGAGAGGGCAACCTATAAGATTATTTTAAACCAATGCCTTTGTAATCAATAATATTACAAATATATAGATATAATATCTCGTGCTAAAATACCCCAACGCGGCCAACATTTTCAAGTAAAAGCTATCATTGGGAAGGCATATAGTGCGGTCCACGTTATAATGACAGTATTTGATCAACTTTGGTTTTGCTATCCTTGTCTATCATTCGACAAAGCCGGTGGCACTATCATCTTCTAGGTCCACAACGATGACCATTATGTTTTTGAAGGTGTAGAAATATAATTAATGCAGAGAATTGGCATCGCTATTCTTCTATCTTTATCCACTGCCATTATAACGTGGACCACTATAGGCATTGTGGGTCTATATCTCTTTAAGGTCTTTGGTGACACTCAGACCAGTCGATTCTAGTCTCCGCGACATCACCTTTGAAAACATGCTCTTGACTATAGTGAGGTTCACGTTATAATGGCAGTGAAGAAAGATAGGAGCAAACGTTGCCAAGTCTCCATTTTGCCACTGAGTATAAACAGCTGTTACTCACTTCATCCCATTGAATTTGATCTAATAATTATTACTATTTCCTTGATATAAATCAAATTAATGTCAAATTATATCAAGAAAAAATATTTTTTCATAATTTGCTTCCATAACACTGAGATCAGATTCTTATTTTCATACAAACCTGAAATAGTGGTCATTAAAAAGCTGTGATATACCAATCTGAATTTCAAAACAACAGAAATTAAGTTATTTGGTAGGTATTCTATTCCAATTTCTTTAAAAAATTATGGAAAAATAGAAATCTTTTTTTTGTGAGTAATTTCATTGGATATAATTCTGAAATAGCCATTCAATTATTATATAGATAAAATCTAGGATGGTTAGTTTTCATCTTGTGTACCAAAGTATTTAAGAAAAAAAAATGGTGGCTGAGAATTATTGTTAGTCTACTTTTGTATAGTCACTGTCAAAAGTAAAATAAAAATATTCTGGCAAAAAGACAACATTGCAAAGCTAGAGAGAGATGGCGCTATCTGTTTTGTTGTATGATAGAAAAGGACAGCAACAGTATTGTCAATTTTACACTGCCATTATAACGTGGACCTCATTATAGAGCCTATATAGTCTCTTCTCGAACTGAGTCATGTGAGTCGAGCCTTACTGTTCCATTCAAGTTGAAAGGGTCATGACTGAATGACACATCTCTACCTTGAGTGCAGGTGAATTTTCATTTGTGTCTAAATTTCTGCAATCTATGACTAAGCAATGTTGACATTCATATTGTCAAATTTAAACATTCAAAGTGAACTAAAACACTGATCAAATATATTTCCATTAATAGTGTTGATTGAGCATATTCTCTTGGGTTATTTAGACAAATTGAAATCTACCCAATCTGAGATCCTAACCATGTCATTGTCTACAAAGGCATTTACGCTCAAACGAAAACCCAGCTTTGCCACAGTATACATACCTATTCTGTGGCTTCGCTTCTGGATGTGTTTCAGTGAGGTCCACGTTATAAGGGCAGTGTTTTTCAATTTTTCTATCCTTGTCAATCATCCAAGAAAGCTGATCACTTCCTTTAGATACTTTTTTTAACAATGTAGGAATGTAATATTAACAAAATATTTTGTCTATTATGAAAATACATTATGAAATCATAAAAAAATATAATTTCTTGCTTGATAAAATGTACTTAAACGAGAAAGAACAGTATTACTTCAATAAACCGGTATCAGTTTACCATAGAAGGCATTGACAAGATAGGATCACAGTATAGGCCTACATACAGTATGGAAACTTGGTTAGTACCCTGGCGCAAAAATCTACAGTCATGTTAGGAAGCGCCGCATTGTAATAGTATTGATGGGAGGTTCGGAT
Source organism: Nilaparvata lugens (assembly GCF_014356525.2). Lineage (NCBI taxonomy): Eukaryota > Metazoa > Arthropoda > Insecta > Hemiptera > Delphacidae > Nilaparvata > Nilaparvata lugens. The sequence goes on along the minus strand of NC_052508.1, from coordinate 50,920,390 downwards.
CACTTTAATGATCCGGATCAATTGATCTCGTTCACTGCTACGAGCCAATCAGAAGACCAGGATTGGAACTTGTACTTCCTAAGGTCACGTGACGTGTGTAGTATTTGCGCCATGTAAAAAGCATTGGTTGGATAGGCGTTTGATTGACATTCTGTACCTTTTCTTCCATTGTTTCCATTCTGTACCTTTTCTGTGACAGGACCATCAATGTTATTCGTTTTCGTTGTTCTCCCATTTCTCCACTGTCATAACGTGGACCTGACTATACAAGCATTGTTATCCATTGACTTCTGCCTGGTTTACTCAAAGATTTTAACTGATTATCTTCACGAGAACCAATCGGAGAAGGCGTTTCAGAAAAGACTGCTCTGATAAGTTCTTGTGGAATTAATCACTGTTGAAATTTTACCGGATATTGTGCAACCGGCACTTGTAGTTACAAGTTGACAGGTGCTGGAACACACGTTTCACAAAGATTTATGATTTAAAAGTCGAATGCCCGGTTTCACAAACCTTGATTAAATATAGCCTAAAGTGAGGTCCACATTATAATGGCAGAGTTTGATAAGCAATGGTATTGCTATCTTTGTCTATCATTCAACAAAGCGGATAGCACTATCTCTTTCTCGCTTTGTTCTGTTGCCAGATTGTGTTTCAAGAATGTAAAATTAATAATTACGGTAACAGATATTTCATCTTAAGATTATGAAAATTCATTATGAAATTATTGAAAAAATAATTTCTTGCCTAATAAAATATAACCTAATTCATTATTTTAAATTATTTTAACAGTTGATATTACATCAATAATCCTGTATCTACAATTTATAGAAGGCATTGACAAGACAGAGGTTTGCAAAGATGTCTGCTATCTTTCTTCACTGCCATTATAACGTGGACCTTACTATAGCCATGATCAGTTGGACCATAGTCAAAATTTGACTGGTTTGCTATTGGCTACATCTGATTTTGATAGATGGTAATTACTGATATATTGCAATTAATCAAATTCTAATGAATTAATATCATTATTAAACAAAAATCCAATTAAGTGCTGTAATATAGTAAATATAGTAACATGATATCATCCCATGATACTTAATATCAGTTTTGCTGCTCATATTCAGAGTGTAATTTGCCCAGAATGCTCTTTCCACTTTACCGTCAGGACTTCAAAAATTCAGATTACTGTAATTTTTTCTGTAATTACTGTATTGATTTTTCATCATATTCATTATTTCGATGGGGGGGCGGTCCCCCTGGGCACCCACTTTTACACGCCCCTGGCACATACGTTTTGTATAGTCACACATCTATAATAATTCAAATATGAATTGAATACTCTCGTACAGAAAGGTTTACAAATCAACATTAATTTGGCCAAATTTTTTGTATGAACAAAATAACATTCCAATAATTTGAATGAGATACATTGAAGCAGCAAGGATTGCTATAATATAGGCCTACTGTGTAATAAAAGAGTGAAGCAAATCTTTTATTCAAAATCTTCCTTCTTTTCTATACTAATAATTTACTAATAGTCTGAGAAGGAACCTAATAACTTACTACAACTAAATTCAATTGCACTGAACACTTTGCATCAAAAACTCAATCTACAAACAAGTAAGGAAATTGATCAAACCAGTCTTTTTAAAGTGTTCAAATAATTTGATCGCCCGTTTGGCGGCAATCACATTGTGGCATACAGAGCTACAACTAGAGCTATATAGGACACAGAATACATACAGAAGAGGAAACTTGTCTAGAATATAGTGAGGTCAACTGGCTAAGACTGGCCACTAATGGTAGGACATGCATAATGAGTTATTGTAGAATGATAGAAAAAATTTAATCTCAAATAGAGCAGCAAAGAAAATGATACAAAAACCTAACATCAATCCTTTTTGTGGCTGGAAGCCTTTTGCTGTGATAATGAATGACATGTGTAACATGCATGTCCAAGTGCAGGTTGCATTAATGCTGGTTCAATGTTGTGATTAATTTCACAAGAACCAATTGGAGAAGCCTTTTCTAGTTGGTTCTTATGAATTGAATCACAGTTAAAAATCAAGAGGCTTTTGTGCAACTGGGCCTTGGAGGTGCAATTCCTTTGCTGCATGTCAACATGCACCATTTGGGATGTGCAGCTATAAGCAGGAAGCTCGTGACTTAGGGCGGTTGCAGATGAACCACAATCGCATGTGGGACCGACATACCACAGAACAATATGATTATTGCAGAGAATCTTTCACACTAGATTTTTGAGAAAACGCTCATTAGTGCAACAGTAATGTTGTACAATCTATCAGGTTGTAGGTTATGTTGGGGTGATTTCATTATAGTGTTTTCATAGTGATGAAGTTTGTAGAACCAATATTGATATTTTGGAATCTTTCCATAATTGAAAAAAACTATTTGAAATTGTTAAACTCCACTTTAAGACAGTAGTAGGCAGACGATTGAGTTATCTTAGCACCAAACTAATAAATCTCATCCCCAGTAACAGAATTGATATTTTTCCCTGTGGGCAGGCAAAGGATGGGAACAGAAGTCATAGACTGGATCATTGAAAACTTTTTCTTTGACATTTTTAGTAAAATATTGTAATTTTTTTTTCCACTATTAACTCCCTGGGTTTTTTTTTTTTTTTTTCAATGTCAGATTGATTTTGTTCCGAATTGGTGCTCTCTCTCAGTGGACAGGATTCTTCCTTTGCTGGGTGATGCCAATAGTATATTTGAATTGTTTTGTTTAAATTTTATCTCCCTATCAAATTATAGAATGATTTTATCCTGTATCTACTAAATATTAATTGTGAATGTATTAATTTTGGCAATAAAAATTATTATATTTTTTATAAACTTTGTGTTTATAAAAAAGTGTAGTTTGACAATTTCAAATAGTTTTTCAAGTGAGTTTCAAAGTCCCACAATGTAGGTTTTGATTCAATTCCAACAATAAATAGATCCATGTCAAATTCTGACATTATGAAGTACACAATAAAGTACCAATTACAATAAACTACCGGGCTATCTATAATATAATCTACAAATTTGAGGTAAAATTCGAGGGAACACTTTCACAGCAAATGTGATTGTGGTACAGAAGCTAGGGGGAAGCGTGGTGCTCGAATGATACCACAATCGCAAGGAAAATAATTGCTAACACAGCATGCAATGCCATGTGGAAGTATAATATTGCCACTGCCATGCCTGTCAATGCATAAATTAGCATTGGAACAGTTTTGGGCATGAGCCTATGGTACTTTTCTGTAAGTTGCATAGTTCTGAATGATAAACAAATGTATTCCATATATGCTGCATTTGTGGTTACACAGAAGGAAAATAGTAGTTCCCACATCCCACATACCTCAGCTAAACAAGATAGAATGCTTTGAATAACCCAGTAGTTTGATTACACCAGTTGGTATAAACGAAACCTGGTCTAATCAAGAAACAGGACCTAGTGTAATCAAACTTCTGGGTTAATTGAAGCATTCCGGCTCAATGAACCCAGTAGTTTGATTACACCAGGTTGTCTAAATGATTGATACCTGGTCTAATCGAGACACAGGTCCTGGTCTAATCGAGACAAAGGACCTGGTCTAATCAAAACACAGGGCTTGGTCTAATCGAGGAATGGGCTACCGATATTTTATGTTTTGATTAGTTGAGGTGTGCGATTACACCAGGATGTAGAATTTTGTAAAGTCAAATGTGTCAATTACTCCAGGATTAGTCGGTTCCTTGTAAAATGGTCCTTTTTTGCAAGGCTCTTTTTCATGTCTACCTTTCCATTACACTATCTAAATGTTGATTGAGAAAATTGAAATCTGGTACACTTCAGAAGTGATATCTTGTGATTCCAACAGTACAAAAAACCTGAGCTCGGGATCTATAAGTTATAGACTAAAAGAGTCTACGACTAAAATAAGTGCTAAGGTCTAAATTGACTTTCTGAGTCACGATTTTATCTTCAAAACTCCTGAGTCTATTAAGTTCTCGACTTATTAATTTGAGTCCAGGGCTTTAATGCAGTAAGCATGAGGGAAATTCACAATATTTTGGTGTTGTATTATTGGCATTATAGCAAAACAGAAACAGCTGATTGCAGTGGGATAGTTCAAATGAGCATGCTCTCCAAACTATTTTGTAAAAATCACACAACTTTCCTTGCCGTTATGAGAATTGATCACCTGGCGCTAGTGTTCTCGCGCATCTCAAGTCTACTTATAAACAAAGATCTGAGCCAGCTGGTGACAGGACAATAACGCTGGAGACATACGAGGTCTGCTATCTCTCCATAGTAAATGATTTAATAGAATCAACAGTTGTCAACAGTTTGTAAAATTGGCTAATCACATTTTCTCGAATTTCGAGCTTATTTTCAATTTTAGGTGAAAATTTTACTGGACATTAATTGTAGAGATTTTCATGCTCAATCTTTTCAACTCGAAATTTTTTGTTTAAATTGTATGTGAAGCCTGATAATTGAGAATCTAAAATCAAACTTTGCATAGATGGGGCGGAGCTCCTGAAATTTTTACAGGTATGGGACTTATGGCAGTTGATAGAGCTTATCAATAAACTATTTTAGGTATGAATTTAATCAAAATCGTTGGAGCCGTTTCCGAGAAAATCACGAAAAACCCTGTTTTTGACAACATTTCGCCATTTTAGCCGCCATCTTGAATTGCATTTGATCGAAATTATTGTTTGTGTCGGATCCTTATAGTGAAAGGACATTAAGTTCCAAATTTCAAGTCATTCCGTTCAAGGGGAGATGAGATATTGTGTACACAGACGCACATACACACACACACACACACACACACATACAGACCAATACCAAAAAAAAAAACACTTTTTTGGACTCAGGGGACCTTGAAACGTATAGAAATTTAGAAATTGGGGTACCTTAATTTTTTTAGGATAGCAATACTTTCCTTACCTATGGTAATAGGGCAAGGAAAGTAAAAATATGTTTCAATTACTTTGTAGGCCTATTCAAAGCAAAACCTTTGAAAGGTGAATGAATAAACATTTCATTTTATGTTATGCTATTATTTATCATTCGTACCTGTACTGGAAAAACTCACCAAGTCAAAAACTACAGTTTTGAGTTATAAGCACATAACACTTGGTGAGTTTTGCCTGACTACCAAACAGCAAATATTGCTCACCATTTCCTAAATAATGTTATCACTATCCATTAATAATTAGTTTGTGGGAAGCAAAACTCACGAAATATGTTTAGTGAAGTGATGAATAGTGAATTTATGTATAGTGCTTGATGAAGCTCTGTATTCATAAGGATGAAAACTCATTAAAGATGGTTAGTGAAAATTGCTAGGCGATTCCTTGAAAACTAAAGGACTTTGGTGAATTTTGCCAGACAAGAAAAATGTGTCTAGCAACTTAGTGAGATCTGAAAAAGTGGAAGAAAAGAAATAGTAATAAAAGATATGACTTGGTGAGTTCTGCCTACTCAAAGAACTACATTTTTTAAGCCTATCGAAATACATTACTGAAAATGAGCATTTTTGTAGTTAGTGAGTTTTACCAGAACGGGGACGCATCGATCTATTGATTTATCATGCTATTATTTACCAGTGATTTTGGAATAAAAATTTAATTAGTCTATTGAGTTTGAAAACGTATTTGTTTTGAAAAACTGGAATAATAATTTATTATTGTTATATTATTATTAATATGTTGAATATGACATTGATTAAAAAAATTCAGATTGAAGTATAAATTCCAAAGGTAATCCTCATAATTATATTATTTTTCTTGAACATTTTTAGGTTATGTCACAGTCGTAAAATAGGTTACTTTTTTACGCATAATTCTGATACAATTTTATTCCAAAATGAACTAGCAAACTATAAATTATGAATTAAGAATGACTAATCCAAATAATTTAGGTATTACATGACATCTATTTGGCTTTTTATCTACTCCAAAACAATACTGTAACTGAATTGTGTTGTTAAGTCTAGAACTTGAATTTAAACCCTACCCCAGTCGAGGGTTTAAAATCACGCTGTTTTAAGTTCTGGACTTAACGATTTTTGATAAATCCTTGACTCGGAAAGTGGAGAACATCTAATTCAAGTCCTGCGCTTATAAGCCCTTCACGCCAGGATAAGTTAGTGGTCAAATACAACTTTTGACATACAAATTAATTTCAACCCCTCATAAGAGGGGGTTGAACAGTTTGTTATAGCTTAGCCTACATGGAAATGAAATAAATATGAAAACTTGTATGAAAGAATTGTAAAAGTAGGCTATGTATTTTTATTGGCTGAGTATGAATTGTACAACAAGATGAAGCAAGACAAAAACTCCTCGTTGCCAAGCTGACTTTTTAAAACAGTGCTGCCAGACTCTGGCAGCATAATGAATAATATGATTGAATATGTAATATGTATGACTTAGGGGTCATAACTTGAATATTTTAAATGTAAACAACCATTGTGTGGTACATAGTTTTAGAAGCATTTTTGAGACAAGAAAGATGACATTGATGAAAATGTTCTATGATACTTGAATCCAAAATGGCAACTGATTGAGCTTTATCAATATTTCTTTAAAATCTAAAACTTCAATCAGCCTCCATTTTAGATACAAGTATCATAGAACATTTTTATTGATGTCATCTTTCTCATTTTCAAAGAGCCTTTAAAATTATGTATCACACAATGGGTGTTTACATTCAAAATATTTGAGTAACAACCACTAATTTCTTTAAAAACTAAAACTTCAATCAGTGCCACTTTGGATACAAGTATCGGGTAGCCATCTAGTTGTCACCCTGACTACTTGACACCTGGTCACTTTGGCCATAGGCGACTACTTGTACTCTTGTGAAAATATACCATTGCCGTCAAGTTGTCCCCCTGACTACTTGACACCCACTGGACCAAAGGTGCCAACTAGTCATGACCGTAAATGACTACTTGACACCTTGCACCCTTGCATCAGGGTGTTCCCCCGACTAGTTGTCACCTCCTCAGAAAGGAGACAAGTAGACGGAAATGGCTCATGTCTACATGACACCTTGCATGCTGGCATCAAGGTGTCACCCTGACTACTTGTCACCTACAGAGTTTGCACAACTTACACCCCCGCGGCGTGGGGAGGAGGGATCAAACAATTTTAATTACTGGTTATGATGTAGAATTGAATTCTAAGAACTTTTGGTTCAGTAACATTTTCCCGTCAAATGCACGGTTCAGGAGATACTCGCCGTCTTTGATATTTTTAGGACAATTTTTTTCGAGTTGGTTGAAAACAGAAAAACATGAATAATAAGCCCTTTTGACTGAACCAGATGTAGAACACAATTCCAAACACATTTTGTTAAGTTATATTTTCCCATCAAATGCACCGTTTACGAGTAAATTGAGTCTAATGCTAGAACAGTCAAATTTTCATCCATCAATAATAAGGCAGATGAAGCCATCAGTCTGGTTATCAACCGAGGTATTACATGAAGTCTAGTAATTAATATGAGGATAAATAATTATTTATATACACTTGCTTCTATACAGTCTGTTTCTATAATTATTCTTGATTGCACCATGGTTGAAAAGGCTCACTCACAAAGATATGATGTAGAAACCATCTTATTATATCAAAATTAGGACTCTTGATGCCTTTTCATATAGAACTTGATAGTTAATCTTCATTTTCCAACTTTCAAATGAAGAGCCAGCTAGAATGGTGATTTCTTGTGGAGTGGAGTTGAGGGGATAGGTTGTTGTGACCGTAGATGACAACTTGTACCCTTATAAAAATATACCATTGCCATGAAGTTGTCACCCCGACTACTTGACACCTACTGGACCAGAGGTGCCAACTAGTCATGACCCTAAACGACAACTTGACACCTCGCACCCTAGCAACAGGCTGTCCCCCCGACTAGGTGTCACCTCCTCAGAAAGGAGACAAGTAGATGCATAGGCTCACATCTACTTGTCTTCTAAAAACCGGTTTTAAAAGGGGACAAGTAGTTGGGGTGGCACATAGTTGTGCACCCCAAGTATCATAATAACAGGCTATGTTACAATACCATCTGTGGCAAAATGAAGTCAAATGTGGAAATTTGGCAACCCTGTTCTTCTACCTCTCTTTACTGCTATTATAACTTGGACCTCACTATAGTTTAGAAGTTTTCCAAAAAGTAGAGTAGTTTTCCCTGACAATTTGAAAGCCAAGGTCTATAAAAGCTGAAACAAACAAGTAGACAAACCAGAGACAAACAAGAAACTTACTTCCCCTTTCTCTATGATAAAACCTTGTAGAAAGTGCAAGGTCTATTATAGAAACCAGGTCAAGACACTCGTGTTCCTTATGGAGCAGCCATTTTGTGGAGTTTTTATGGTGGCACATTTCAAAATCCAATCATTTTGCATAAAATATGCATTTTAAAAACAATATTCTGGCTCAGATAATATATGTAATTATTTAAATTCAGGTTTACGATTTTGTAATAATAAAATTTCAATAATAAATGGTTCAAAAATTTATTCATTATTAAAAATTGCTCTTATTCTTGTAACATGTTATGATTCTCAAAGGTATGTACACACTCATGCATACAAATTCGTTTTGGACTTTTCAAGAATTCAGACTTCGATTTCCAAATGAAGTTTTTGTTGCAAAATATTTGCAACTAGCCATCAGGCTTGCTTTGCTCGCCATATCCGTCTAGCCAGGGGGCTCCACCCCCTGGACCCCCGACTGGATTGTCCAAAAATGATATCAGCGGGCTCGCTTCTCTCGCCTGCATGTAGACCTCAGCGGAACCTCTGTACCGAATTTTGGACCCCCGACTGGATTGTCCAAAAATGAGATCAGCGGACTCGCTTTGCTCGCCTGCATGTAGACCTCAGTGGAACCTCTGTACCGAATTTGAACGTATTATGTCAATTTGATCTTGAAAAACACCTATTACTATATCGGCATATCTTTGGCGAAAAAAATTCTTCCACCTCAGCTAAACCTGTGTACTGAATTTTTTTATATATTTCCATCAATTATTGAAAAAGGTGAGGAAATGCAGAAAAGCTGACAAAACAATAATTTTGGGGGTATCTTTGGCGTTATTTCAAATTCCTTCTAACACAACATTATTGCACCCCAGCTGAGCTTCTGTAGTAAATTTTGAACATTTCTGTTCATTTGTTCTCGATAAAGCTGAGAAAACGCTAAGAAACGCAGATTTTGGACATATCTTTGGAAATTTTTCCAATTCCGTTCTTATTGCGCCTCTAAAGGGCCAACTGAACACACCTACCAAATTTTAAATGTTATGTCATATTTTGATCATATGTTAGGACGATCCAGTTGGGGGTCCAGACTAAATTTCTGGCTAAATGGATATGGTGAGTGAAGCGAGCCTGATGGCTAGTAATATAATATTCCCAGGAATAGCTCTGATTGAAGTAGCAGTACCCAATCAATTTTTCTGTGATAAATCAGGATAAATTGGTATTTAGGAGGTCCTGGATAAATGCATTTCAATCTTCAACTTGGTGCCAACCTAACAAAGTGAACTCAACTTAATGCCAACCTGACAAAGTTTTCAATTCAGTTACCAGAACAACTGTTTCAAAGAGGTACTCTCTCTAGATTATAGTTCTATATTAACATATGGTATGAACTGTTCAATTATAATTTTAAGATATTGGAATAAGAAGAATATACATGCTAAAAGACAAACTTTAAACCCTTAAAAACCACCCTTAAAGTTAAAATATCGCCAAAAGATTTCTTAGTGCACCTTTTAAGGGCAAACTGAACATACCTACCATATTTGAACGTTTTTGGTCCAGTAGATTTTTAGTTCTGCAAGTGAGTGAGTGAGTCAGTCAGTGAGTGAGTGCCATTTCGCTTTTATATACAGAGTGAGCATAAATTATTGAACACATTTCATAGGTGAATAAAAAAATAACAAATGAGTGTACTTACATGAATATTGATTTATTGAAAAGCCAATTTCAAATAGTTTTATTTAGAACACATGAAAAGTTCAACAAATTTCTACATGAGCACTTTTGTTGCACGTAAAATATCTAGACGATATTCAATTTCACGCCATACATTGTCAATTATTTCTGGAGTGATGTCCTGAATTACAGCTACAATTCTTCATTTTAGTTCGTCAATATTACATAGCTTCGTTGCATACACCTCATTTTTGACAAATCCCCAAAGGAAGAAATTGAGTGGTGTAATATCAGGGGATCGAGGAGGCCAGGAAATCGGTCCATCGCGGCCAATCCAACGTTCAGGAAATTGTTCATCCAGGTAATTTCGAACATGTAGACCCCAATGTGGAGGTGCCCCATCTTGTTGGTAGTAAACATTTGGCTGTCGATATTCGATTTGTGGTACTGCATACTCTTGTAGCATGTCAAGATACAAAGCACTAGTCACGGTAGGCTCGGCGAAAAAGAACGGGCCGATAACGCCATATGCAGCCAACGCACACCAAACATTAACCTTGGGGCTATCACGTTCAACCTCTTGAACAACATGAGGGCTTTCGCTACTCCAAATCCGACAATTATGATGGTTAACAACACCGTTGACATGGAATGTAGCTTCGTCAGAGAAGATAACCTTTCTTAAAAAATCATTATCTTCTTCACCTTTGTTCAGAATTTCGACAGCGAAATTGTACCGGCATGGTTTATCGTCTTCTTCAATGTTATGCAACAATTGAATTTTGTATGCATGCAATTTTAGGCGTTTGTGTAGCACTTTCACAATTGTCGACTGCGGTATGCCAAGTTCTAAACTCGCACGACGAGTCAATTTACTTGGGCTTCTCAGAAATGCTTCCCTTACTCGATCGACTACTTTCTCGGATACAGTAGGCCTGCCAGCACCTTTCATGTGCAAAACATTTCCTGTGTCTTTAAATTGTTGATACCAACGTTTAATGGAGTTGTTAGAAGGAGGATCACGGCCATACTCTAAACGAAAACGTCTTTGAACAGTAATAACCGATTTGCTTTCGTGGAACCACAGAACACACATAGCTTTCTCCTGCACGGTAGCCATTGCTCAACTGAGGCTCTGTCACCCCCACCATTGAGCCGACTGTGTTTCGATGAAGGTCATCACAAATTATAGCAGGTACACCAACGTTTGCCACAAAAATAGGCGCGCTACTATTATTTGATATTTTTTTATTCACCTATGAAATGTGTTCAATAATTTATGCTCACCCGGTATATAGATGCTGGGGCAAGCACACTGGGAAGCAAAATAATCACAATGTGGAGCATGGGAATATTCGAGTTGTCATAACCAAACAGTTCAGCACTTTTATCATCCAAAATTATTTATGGTACTACTGTACTTCATCTCAATTTACTGAAGTTTATCAGATGATATCATCAGATGAAGAAGAAGCCCGACTATTACTTGGTGTGGCAGCAGACTCTGAAAAAGATGAAAGGCCAAAAATGTGGGTGCATGCCATTAATAAAGATATTTGGAGAATACCATACTCTTATACCACAATTGAGGAAGGATAGACTGCCATCCTTATATCCTTATAATCTTCCATTTGTAAAATACCATACTCTTATACCACAATTGAGGAAGGATAGACAGCCAGCCATCCTTATATTTTTATAACTTGCATGACTAAGATCATACAATATTGAATAGGTATAAATAATTTCCAACAATTGTTCTGTGTTTGCTATTTTCCTACTACTTGTGGTCGTGCAATGTCTGTTACTGTTTACAAGGCTGACAAAACTAGTGTAGTTCCAGAATTTGCAACGTGAAAAAGCACTGCAAATGCTGCATGTAGCAAAAGTTGTGAATTATTTGCAAGAAAATATTTTGCAATGCATTGGTTTGTGCCAGCACATACACCTCAATGGTATTAAATTTCCACATGGCAAGTTCTCCAAATTGAATTTGCACCGCAACAAAACTTTGCAATATATTTGCATCAGTGTGCACCTGTTATAGGGCATCATACAATAGGCTAACCTCAAAAACAGTTGAAAATTCCCAATAAAACAATTCAGTTCCTAGTTGGAATCTAAAATACTATTATTGTGACAGAAGAATTTATTTTTCTATTCAATCCCTTGGAAAAATACAAATAAAGGTGCATAAATTGAAAAAAAATGTATTTCATATATAATATATTCTATTATATATATTATAATATATTATAAATTATATTTTTGATATGTATCTTCATACGCTAAATTCAAGTTTATATATTACATCTCTGATTAAGCTGATTTATGGCTCACACTGGTGCACAAGGAATCTTACGTACTTATGCATGTGTGAACATAAATGAAATCTTCATTTTATAACTATCATTTATAATATAAAGAATTAAAGGATATCATTTCGTTATTATATCTAATTGAATAAATGTATGTATCTTGGTTTAAGTGCAGTAGCATATATTTATATTTCTTTTTTGAAAAGCTTTTTTGTATTTTGTTTTTGGCAAAATAAATTCATTCATTCATTCTGTAGTCGAGGACGACAAGCATTGTTGACATTAATATTGTTCAAATATTTTATATTAATATTTTAATATTTAAAATATTTATTTAATATTTTAATATTTTTTATATTAATATTTATTTTTATTATTATTTTATATTAATATTTTTTAATATTAATTTTAATATTTTAAGTGTGCTAAAACAGCTGATCAAATAACGTCCAATTATTAGTGTTTATTTTTCAAGAATCAAAACATTTCTAATAATATCAATATATTGCCATTTAAAAGTATCAACAATTATAAACTCAACCTCCCCCATTAAAACACAGTTAAACATGTTATTCAGACAAATTGACATCTACCCTTTAACACCTACCCATTTTAGATCTCAATCTGAGATCTTACCCTGTCAAGGTCGATGACTGCATTTACACACAAACGAAAACCCAGCTTTACACATCATGTTGTTTAATCTATAATGATAACAGCTGATAGTTGGTGAACTATAATGAGGTCCACACTATAATGGCAGTGTAGGAAGATAGGTGAAAAGGGTTGCCAGATCTCAGACTTGCCACCCAAACAGCTAATACTGGTGTATCTGATGAATTTAACTGTTCATTATTGTTGAATATAGTTAATCTAATATTTATTTGTCAAGAAAATACTTTTTTTAAAGATGTAATGATACATTTTCATGATTGAGATTAAATATTTTGCCAATTAGTTGAATTTCTACATTGTTGATGAACGATGTGGCAACATTGCAAAGCGTGAAAGAGATAGTGCTATCTGCTAGAATAGACAAGGATAGCAACAACATTGCAAATCACACACGGCCATGGACCTCACTATAGAACCTCGCAAAATGGCGATTTTGCAATGCATCACGGGATGGTGACATGACCTGAATTTATATACCTTGAGGAAAGTGCAAATCCCGTAGCGCTCCAGGTAGGCATTTTGTTAACTACAATGCGCCTGTGCATTACATCACAATTTTCTTCAGAGAGACGTCAGTGAATAACATTAGTGTCGACTGTCAAGGTCGAGCAAACAGCTGATTATTAGTTCTTTTTCTAATTTCTATAGGTTAGTTTCAATTGTTATGATTTCTAACAATATTTCAAAACATATAATTTCTATTTATATTTGAAATAATTGTTCCTAGATTTTTTTCATCTCGATTCATAGTAATTTGTAAATCTGAGGATAAAATCCTCATTCAATTTAAGCAGTAATTAGCGTCGTCTGTAGCGCTTTAGGAAGATTTTATTTTGTTTACTCATACCTATAATAAGCCTATTCAAACATTAGCTTTAACAATAAATTAAGTTCGGCTATTATATTATAAATGTCAATTCTAATATTCAACAGAATAAAAAAAGTGTTTTACGTGATACATTAATGTTCAAAAAACATTGATACCATATAACTAACTTAGTTGATTTCTGGTTAGGTTACCCACGAATACATCTTCTATTATTAAATTGTTTTCTATCATAATACTATAATAACTAAATATTATATCAAATCATAAAAAATATTTTTACTACCTATATAAATAAATATATCTAATATATATCACACTCTTGTAAATAATATAATATAGTCTATGTTAGTCATTAGTTGGCTATATTTTATATTAAAACAAGCTAAATTATTATTATTATTTTAGCCTTTTACAGGCTAGAATTAATATTACTAAATTAAATTACGGCGGCCACTCATAAAAATTATATAGTTTTACTAACCTCACTTTGTTCAAGACTTCACATACCTAATTACACGCCTCTTTTTCGCACACCTTTTTTCACATACTTCTGAACCTAGAATTACGCCGGTGAGAGATCAGGTTGATTTATGTTTATTAGTGTTTCTAAGTTAAAAGGGTAGGTTTGGGGGTTAGGTTTTTGGTTTGAAAATGCTAAATGCTGGAAGGAGTTTGAGTTTAGGTTGATGTATGTTTATCAATGTTTCAATGGTAGAAGGGTAGGTTAGGAGGTTTTATTTTTGCTTTTAAATGGTAATAATATGTTTGAAGAGGTTAGGGATCAGATCAGTATAACTATAAGTTCTGTATCGACCTATTAATAGTTTGAATATGATATGGCTGACACGGTATTGTTTAAATGCATGCTAAATTGTGCTGCTTTGAACTTCGTTTATTTTAAAAACAATAGTGACCGTCGTTTAATTTTTGCGATCAAAATAACATACTAAATCGATCCCAACCAAAAATTTGATAACATGAAAAATGGCACTGGAACTAGAGTTACGCTTAATTTTACAATAGTAGTAAAAGAGCTTTATAACAGGATTAGGAATACGATTTTCATTCAAAGATAGTGTTTGCATAACATGAACTTACATGAAATGCAGAGCAAAAACATATAATGTAATCAAAATTATTATCCATAAAATAAGTGTGGTGCTTGTATAAAGTGTTGCCTGTGACGATTCTTCCAGAAAATCATCCTGCAATATTTCAAGGTAGGGTCTGCTTGTTTACTAAGATTGTTTTCAAAAATAAGGAATAACAACAGTGTTGATCAATACTTCAACTCACAATTTATTGACATTGTACAAGAAAAGTGTAAATGTCTAAGAATGCATGCGCATGAATAATCAATCATGAGTAGTCTCTCAATGTATTATCTCATTTGGTAATAGTAGTCTATATTTCGCACCTAGGGCTGAAAATGTGTCTTTACTGGCTCGAAATCGATTTCAAGTCCCATGCCGAGGACTAGGAAAGATTGAGAGCCAGTAACACATTTTTGCCCGTGGTGCTAACGCTATTTTTCGCCACACCAAGAAAATAAAACATATTTGACAAAAATTGTTTATTAGGCACTTCCGAAAGCAAAACTGAAAGATCATAGGCCTTGCAAATCTGAGGTAATCTAAATATCAGGAAATTGTGCAAGTAATTCCAAAATTATCCACCAGGTTTAGTGGTAAACGCAGTACTTAGACTGGAGGATTTTATAGACCTTGGATTGGAGACAACAATACTCCTTGTTTCTTAGAGGTTAAAAGTCTATTCTTGCCTAAATTGAATTTGAATAATTTATAATACCTCATTTGTATTTAATTCATCCAAATAAAATTATCTTATTGCAAAATACGTTATTCTATAGTGAGGTCCACGTTATAATGGCAGTGGATAAAGATAGAAGAATAGCGATGCCGATTCTCTTCATTTATTAATTATATTTCTACACTGTCAAAAACATAATTGGCATCGCTGCGGACCTAGAAAATGATAGTACCACCGGCTTTGTCGAATGATAGACAAGGATAGCAAACCCAAAGTTGATCAAATACTGTCATTATAACGTGGACCTCCCTATAGAAGCATAAACTGATTCCGTTTCATTAACTATTTTGTAAAAACGTTCACATCAAATCAGAATCAGCTGATATTCAAGGTTATTTTACAGCTCTAGGGCCGTAAAAACTCTACCAACGTGGTCAGAAAACAATCACTTTCGGCTTTCATACTATGCACAAAATCCTGCTCATTACATCCAAGTGTGGTGATATAGTATCTTACGTCACAAGGACGGGAAGGGGCTTTTTGCAGGCGAGAATGATGTTTCTAGTGAGGCGTTAGCCAAGACTAGAATTTCATTCGAGCACTGCAAAAAACATCCACATCATTTATAAACATTCATTTCAAGTGTGCATGAATAATCAATCAGACATGAGTAATTTATAAAATGTATTTCTTGACAAATGAATTATAATTGATTATTTTGAAGAAGAATGAGTAAAATAATATCTTTTAATAATACATCAGATTTACCGATTTACCAACATCAGCTATCCTCTATAGAAGTCACTGACAAGGCAGAGAATCCGCTATGCTGTTCTCCAATTTTCCTCCACTGACATTAGTCTGTGGTTTTATTTAGCTGGAAAGAGCCTGAAAGTCTGTATTATCTGAATTAGTCTATTGTCTGTATTAGTCTATTTGAAGGCAAGCTCAAATGAAGAATACTAACTGGCAGGCTTGCTCAATATAGATTTCAATATAATATGTTCCAGCAGATTTAACAAGTGTCCTAGAAACTGGGCCTGAGACAATTCATTATAGTGACTCAAAATTTGTAATGAATTATGTCTATAAAGCATGAAAGAGCAAAGAAAGCATGATATTTAGGCCCGGTTCTACAACAGCCGGTTAAATTTTATCCGTGATTAATTCTATGAGAACCAATCAGAGAAGCCGTCTTTTCAAAACGCACTAAGAGTGTTTAATTCTAATAGGCTATAGTACTGAAGGGATAGTTGCCTTCTGAGTTATTTAATTACTAATAGTACTGAATTACGGCATTACAGCATTACCCTAAAAATGTATTTCTTTTTCAATGGTTCTAGACAAAGCCACTCCACCCTACAGTAGCTTTATCAGTACATTTAAGTATATTTTATCAGTACTTGACAGTTATTGATAGAATAATTTATTTACCAATCTGGATAATAAGGTATATGACTTTCAATGAAAAAGTGACAAAACATTTCTATTGTCTTTCAGTTTTGATTTTTCAGAAAAACTTTTGAAGGTTTATATCTATAAATTTATCACTGTATCGAGTGCAGGATGAAGTCGACTGTTCCTAGAAAAGTATATTGGAGAAAAATATTGTATTTGGAGCTGGAGATCAAAGACAGTAATAACCAGCTATAGTAAGATTAACTTCAAATTGTCAGCATTACTCATGAATAGCATAATTGCTTCCCATTCAATCAATGCTGACGATTAAAAGTGAATCTCACTATAGGTTGTGCTAATGTTTAAAAATGGGAAACATCTTGAACTAGACTACCTTTTAAATCTCTCTCTTACTTGCATTAATCTGTTTGTAGGCTACAGTTGAGTAACCTGTTCAATTTGAAATAGGGCCATTGCTTAGTCAATTGGAAGAATGATGGGGTATGATTGGAACTACAGTTCTAGGTGGGTTTCGAACTACGAGGGAATGATTTTGAATCTCAGAACTGTCTGTGAAGCTGGGATCAAAATGGTTAATCTTCCAATGAGGGTACTGCATCATGTGGATGGCGCTTTCACTTATCTAATCAGCTATTAAATGTTAGATCAGATTATTTGGCCAACCAATCACCCACAGTAATAATAATAATAATTAATCAAAGATATTTAGTATTTTCAGAAGCTTTGCATTACTCATTGAATAAAACTAATGTTTTAAAAAATATCTCCAACTAACTGAATAGTCTAAATGAGATATGTTCTATGATGCTTGATGTTCAATAAGAAATGTTCTATGATACAGTGTACACATTATGAATCTGAATACTTGTTCGTATGCTTCGTAATTCACTTTCTTATTGTTGTGGCTATCACCACATAATTATTTAACAATGTATCTCACAGATGTTTACTTATAGTTTATGCTATCACCCACTCATTTTGGAGCAGTAAGCATCAGAGATTATGTGTGCATCACCAATACCTAATAATATAACATTTTGAATAAAAACACAAATATGTTGTCAAATTCTATACAGTTGAATTCTGTTTAAAATTTGACAACATATTTGTGTTTTTATTCAATTATGGAACAGTTCTACAATATTGACAATGACTCAGTCGAATTTTTATATAACATTTTGTTTGGATGATATTAGTAGCTATTGACATGTACTTATAATATAAATAAATTGTGTGATTTCTTTAAATGAAAATAAAATTAACCCTGTTATTCAACTGTATTGTAGTTGAGTGATTCTATCATTTTAGGATATGGTATGTAATCTGTAGTAGGCTAAGTTGCATTTAATGCTTGATTGTTTAGCCTTATTCCAGTTGTAATCAAAGCAAACTGTCTGCTGTAAGACTTTACTTTATTTATAAATATCTTGTTATTATTCAATCATCTGTAATTCATTAAAAAGTGAAACTAAATTAAAATGTATGACTATGAACAGAGTTTTAATTTATTCAATAAACCTATTTCCTAACCAACATACATTTATTGGTATGAAATATTGATAGATATTATGTTCGAGCACCTTAAATGTTGGTCCCGACTGAACTTAAACAGTCGAGAGGCACATTGATGGCTTTAATAAAAAATGTATGTATATAATTTATATTTGAGGCAAAGTGTAACCGACCATCATGGACTCCCTACCAATAAAAGTCATTGGAATATTATTACTAATTAATAATTCTAAAAAAAACTCTTGCTCCACTGCTTTTTGCAGTTTTAACTCTTTTCATTGTTAGTTTTAGCTAGTTCTATTGTAATACAGTGATGACTTGATATGTAATTTTTCATAAAATTGAAAAACTAAATATCTTTTTCCAAAAATCAAATTGGAGGTATCTAATCGAAGATGTTTTTCTTGCTAATTCCATGATCCTTCGCAAAGGTCCAATTTTCGTTTCTTTGACCTATTCTCACTAGACAAGAGTATTTGAGATTTCAGATTCGCATTGGGACTTAAATTCTTACTTCAAAAAAATATTGATTATTCTGGAACTTTGTATATTAGTCAAGGATGTAAATGAAAATTTCGTATTGCAGGTCCTATCATAACATCAGTCTCCTCATCAGTAGGCCTATTCTCCACTTCCAACGGATTCAGCTGTGAATCTTGCTCTGCTCTTTACAAAAATAAAGGCACACTCACAAGGCACATGAAGTACGATTGTGGTGTAGAGCCTAAATTCAATTGCACTTTTTGTGATAAAACGTTTAGGAGGAATTAACACCTACAAGATCATTTGATAGTCTGTTTGTTCAATCCTGAACGTTCTTCCTTACCTTAGTTATAAATAATTATTAGGAACATGGAAATTTAAACTGTACTACAATTAACGGTAGCTACCTCCAGTATTTCATATTTTTCTATGGAGAAAAAAATAAAGTAGAAAAACCTAACAGGAATGATTATCAGCTTGTGTCAATGGAATGTACTGTATAATCATTTCGCTACCTGTTTAGACTAGTTCTAATTGTTAATCTTCCAATATCACAATATTTATAACTTTTAAAGGTCAAATTTCCATTTGGAATAAAAAGTCTCTATTATAGATGATTCATGCAAAAAAAACTATTATATGAATTAACAAATGTAGGTAGCTATTGTTGCTTATGTGATAAAAATGTGTGAAAATCAATTTTTTACAATTGCTCGTAAAACATTTTTTCATCATAAAACTGCTGAAAATTCATCATAAAATAGATGATTTTAGAGTAGGGAACTGATAATCTATTTTATTTATTTATTTATTACAGAACAACTATTACAGACTACAGGCATTAAGCCCAAAACAGTCTTTACTACCATTTACAATCGAATAAAGTAAGTTACTAAAAGAAATAAAATGAGAGATACAGTACATGCAATTCACAATATATAAGAAAGATGATAAGTATGAGGAAAGCATAAGTAATTGTAAATAATCTAAGCATAAATAATAAATACAGAATAAAACTAATCTAACTTATCCAAACTCATCTAAAACTTATCCAATAAGTTATAAAAAGAATAGGCCTACAATTGAGCATAGAAACAGGTTAAGGGAAAACATGTGCCACTGTGGGAAGAAAATTGATGAAAGCAGAGAAGAAAAGAAAAATTTTAACAACAGATATTCAAGTATAAAATTTAAGGGATTTAAACTGTATGTTTGATCAACTCTATAAAATTAATAAGAATCACGGACATCATATTAATTGAATCAATTCAGAAACTGAATTCAAAAATGATAGCCTCAATAATGCGCCTTCTAACCTCACTAACAGGGCCATGCACATCAACACCTTCACAAACGCTATTGAATAGCTTCAAAACTCTATTAAGTGGAGAGCAGAAGTTATGAAGGGTCCTTGATCTTGGTACATGAAAGGTCCTAACTCTTCTGACATTGAACGTGGGTACCTGGAAACCAATCCTAGAGAGGAGAGCGGGTGAATTAATGTAATTTTTCAAAAGTGACACCACAAACATCAATGAAAACCTGTCACGTCTAGCCCTCAAAGAGTCCATATTGAAAAGGGATCTCAAACGTCCAGAAGGAAAACCCAAGGGACAGGCTCTTCTAAATTGCATATAGAATAGGAAGCGAAGGAGCTTATTCTGTACTTGTTCGACTCTTAATGTATCCTGATGAGTAGAGGGACTCCAGACAATAGATCCGTACTCTAGGACACTTCTGACTAGCGACTGATACAGAGTTACAACAGTCTCAACATTATTGAAGCCGGTAGAGTTTCTCAGAACAAAGCCCAATAGCTTGTTCGCTCTGCCTTTTACGTATATGCACAGTGCATTTTATACTGTCCGACTCACTACGCATACGCAGTACCGATTAATGCCGGTTACAGAGCTCGACCGACCGTCAGTGCATCAGATGATGTACGTACATCAGAAGTGCGTACATCAGTCGCGCTTGTCTTTTTCATAGAGATTTAATGAAGGTGTCTTTTTCATTTAGATTTACTGACCGCACGCATGCGCATGGTCAGTACCATGCGTTTTACAATGCATACGAAGGCCATTCATTGGTCGAGCTCGTGCGCATCCATTACATCGGTCGACTGAAGCGCTATTGAAGCAAATATAATAGAAACTTTCAGATCTGTACTGATCAGTAGCCCGATCGCCCCATAACCACTGTGCTGACACTTCTGCCCGACAATGAGCTGATATTGAATTGAATAACATAATGAGTGAATTCAATTAATAAATATATCATATTTGAAATCAGAATTTTTCTATACATTTCTAACTTTCTTATTAGAAGAATCATATATTATTATTATCTATGGTAAATTTATTTGGTCTGTAGCTTAAAGTGACTGCAATTTTTCCAATGGTGATACTAGAGATTTGCTATCGAAATAGATTTTGATGTTTCAAGTTGCCTTGTAATTATTCAGATAACTCATTAAAAGTTCTGATGGACATTTTGAAGTTGTTAAAAAATTAATCTTTATCACCAAGCAATGATGTATACATAACACTGAATTCCCCTTGAAATGCTCTCCATCTCTCTCTTTGAAATGATGTATTATTTCACTATTCAAAGTTTTCCTTTCATTGTTATAGCAGTTTCAATGTAGGGGGTGAAATTTTCATTGCTGCAACAAGTGTCAACTCAGCGGTTCCACACCTTCAACAGAGGGGATAAAGATGCGCACTTTTGCTATGTTCACCTACTAACTAGTCCAAATCAAGCTGCAAAGTCAAAAATTGTGTCACAGACACCCCCTTCAAATGTCATTGTCAAACGACCAATTGTTGCAGCGATGAAAATTTCAACCCCTACATTGAAGCTGCTATAACAATGAAAGGAAAACTTGGAATAGTGAAATAATACATCATTTCAAAGAGAATTCAATGCTCTACAAACCTACGATAAGCATCAGCTTTTATTATGCATTGTTGGAGAGTTATAAGACCTGAAACAGCAAAAAATTGGATAAAAACGTTTTATTTTAACAATTACACACCTTCAAGAGCGAATATCTCGGGAACTGTTGGGAATATCACAAAATTTCACTGACCAAAAAGTGTAAAGAATTTATCAAGCTTCATTTTTTAATTGTTACTTATGTCGGTTGAACGCATTGTTCTCAAGATATGAGCGTGGAAGCAAAACGCTGAAAAATTCAACTTTTAAACCACCCTCATCCTCTTAGCACATGAGTTAGGAATGGGGACTTTTGGTATGTTCTCCTCCTAACTAGTTACAACAAAGCTGCAGTCAAAAATGTTGTTTAAAATATTCCCTCCAAATTCCTTTGTGAATTGATCTATTGTTGCAAAAATTGAGATTTCACACCCAACACTGAAGCTGTTCGTAAAAGCGTGAAATTATACATCAAATTAAAGAGAATTTAATGCTCTATTAGTTCATAATCAACATGGATTTTCCCGTCGATTTTTAAAAATGGTATAAGAGCAAAAATAGATCAAAAATTGGTGGCAAGCGTGTTTTTTTCAAAAATGTTACACCTTCAAGAGCAGATATCTCAAAAACTATTGTGAGATATTGTTGTGATATATTTATTGTTGAGATATTAAAAACGTTGTACATTGAATATTGTAAGAAATTATGTAAGCTTTAATTTGTTATATTACAGTCAAGTCCTTAAGATTCATATTTTTTTTTAGTTTTATGCGTGAAACCAAAAAATTGTACCTTTAGACCACCCCCACCCCCTTAGCACAAGGGGTAGGGGTGGAAACTTTTGATTTGTTTACCTCCTTACTACCCTAAACAGAACTGCGGGGTCAAAAATTGTCTTCCCAACTTGTCCCTCTATAACCTTACCTTGACTATCATTCAATTTTGAATTTTTACACAAATAGATTTATGACGGTTGGGAAATATTTATACATTATTATCATAATAATTGAGTGATACATTTTCCAGGACCGTCGCATACTATAGTACAGTGTATTTTTATAAAAAATAATTTTATCTGTTACTTGTTACACAAACAGATTCATGTTCTCATAATAATTGAGTGGAATGTTTGGCAGGATCATCGACCAGAGGTCTACCTCACGAGGTGTTCGTCTGCGAGTTCTGCCTGAAGACCTACAAGTACAAGCACACCCTGGCGAGGCACCAGAAGATAGAGTGCGGCCGCAATCCGCAGCTGGAGTGCACCTACTGCAACAAGAAGCTCATGCACAAACATAACCTCAAAAGCCATCAGTTCTCCTGCAAGGCCAATCCCAACTTCAAGGCCCATCACATCATCGCCGAGCAGGCGATTGCGCAGATCAAGAAAGCTCTTCAATAAATACTTATTAGTATACGATCTGCGATCCTATGAGTATCTATATCTTAGATATCATTCTTAGTTTATATCCTCATAAGGATGTAATATAACATTTTACTGTTACAATTCTGTGTAGTACTGTTACTGCACTTTTCAATAATCTTTCGAATAGTAGTATTTAGTCTGATGTAGTTTAAAATTTGACTGTTACAACGCTACAACAAAACACTATGAAGCGGATTCCTATATCAGTGTAAGAATAGAATAGAATATCTTTATTAGCCTCAATAGAATATAACAATTTGACATATAGGCCAGTCAACACAATACAATACAACACAATAAAAACAGGGTTTATACAACACAACAATAAACAGCCAGTGTCTGATACAGTGAAAATATTCTCATGAGTTCACTCAGCCCGGCTGAGGCTGAGCGGAATAGTCCCATTATAACTCATGACGAGCCGAGAAGAATGAGCAGTAGTACTAAGAGATCCGAATCCATTTATTCTGTCAAAAGTTATAGGTGTTCGAAATTTGGATCCTTGAGATGTTCTTATGCACCTCTCCACTAGGAAATACTGAAATAAAGTGCATCTAACGGATGATTCTCATAGAACATGGTATTATGAACTTATATACTATTGTGTAAAATCTCAATCTGCGGACAATGAAGTTGGAGATGATGGTTGAAGCTAAAAATGAGGTGTTTTTCAAAATACACGGAGAAAGGTTACCAGGTTATCTTGTTATCAGGTGCACCGAGAAATCTATACCGTATAAGATAGAGCGTTCTACTTGGTCTTAGGTTGTAGAGCACAAAATTACGCCCAGAGGGATTTTGCATTAAACATTTAAATGGTAATAAGATATTGATCGAAAGTCAATTTTTTCTTAAAATTTTACTCATTTTTGCAAAAATGTAACTCAGTTCTCATTGAAGATAAAAAGTTCCGAATGATCTCATTTTATTAAGAATTTTATAATCTAAAAAAAGTAATGAATGACATTTTTTTCCGATTTTTGGATCTGGCGAAAATAGCTGAAAACTGAAAAATGAACGGAGAATACGAGGTTTTTGGGCCACTCTGTATATCTATCATATCTAGCACTAGGAAATTTTGCATGAAAAAATTGGTTCTGGACTTATATTATGTATTCAAACAATATATAAAGAAATCAGAACTACAATATAAATTTCAAGCACCAATTTATTTAGTGACTGAATATTTATTCAATGTAACAATATTGCTGACCCAAGAAACGGTTTAACATTGAATATGCTCAGGTTTGTATTTCTTACTATCTAGCAACGCTGATATTTTGCTGGTTGGAGGCTCAAATCTCAGTTCAATTTATTCAGACTATATTCAAGCTAATGTAGTAGTAGCTATCTAGATTCCGCTGTTGAACCAGTACTTAGGTCTTATGTGAGAAAAAATATTTAGAAAAAACTTATGATGGATCTTTTGAATTACTATGGCCCAATTGAATAAATAATTATCATATTTTTATTTTAAGTTACCAAAGTTATAGTTGATCTAATAAAGAATGTTAATCTAATGAAATGAAGAAGAAAAGAAAAGGGGAGGAATAAAATATAAACCAGAATGAGGACATAAGGAGAAGGTGACTTAAGAAAAATAAAAATAACTAGTTGGTTGGTAATCCAGACAGCCATTGATAAATCCCTAGAATGAAATTTACAATAGATTTCATGAAATTTCGACAAAAAATAGTATTTTTTTAAATTTGAATAGGATCCCCAATGAAACCTACTGTCAAATTATTCTTGTAAAAGACATATTAAGCTGTTTCCATCAACTCTGTATAAGCACTTGGCTATTTTTTTCTTTACAATTAGTGCAAAGCGTTGTTAACTAAGTACAAATCGTAAACATTCTTTTTATTAACTTTATAAAATTACTGATAAAGTTCATAAGATTTGTATATTATTCAATGTAAAATAGAATAAATAAGCAAATTGATTGTTGATGTACGTTCATAAATTAATGATGAAAAATGTTGTTATTTAAGAGCATGATTCCTATTATTTAGGTGTTTTCTCTTATAATCCTTCATGAAACCTAATTTAGTCGAAATATTGTAGGCTTTTCATAAAATATTACCGTAGGGTACGTTATTAAAGTACCTACTAGTCTATACCGTAACAACTAAGCATCACTACATTACTAGCATAGAGAAACGAGAACTATATTTCAGTTCATCTATATTTTATAAACTATAAAACTATATTTTGATTTAGTTGATCTCTAATTACTGGATTCGATTTCCACTTGAATAATATTAATTATTGATATTTTAATTTGTTAATGTTGATTTTACAACGCTAGTAAATGGTTAAATAATAATGGCTAGTAATGTGTACATATGTACACATTGTACACACTAACAATGTACAACTAATAGTATGTACAGTAACTATATAACCATATGGTTATAATAGTGGTAGGCAATTCTTTTAGTTTTTTAATAGTGACGGCTAATTTTTTATGTGAATTTTGCAATATCCTGGTGTCACTCTGTCGCCAACCCAAGTTTTCCTACTGGTTGGTTTAAGTCAAGTGATTAGTCAATTAGACTAAATAATAATTGTTATAATTATTAAAAAATACCTTTTTCCATCATGTTATGCTAGCTAACAAAATATAGTGCAAGATTTTAGAAGGCATGATTTTTTAATTGTTTTATGAAAGAAAATTGTTGTTAGTTAAATTACTGAGTGCTTTTGATCAATAAAAATCGTCTAATTATTGTTATTATAACAAATTATCACTAAAATAATAGATGTAGGCTAAATTACTTCAAAACGATTATAATTTCACCATCATGTTCAACAAATGCCTTGAGCAGGCTGTAATTTAGTTCAGTTGGGAATGAATAATAAACTAAAAACTTTCAGTTGGTGTCATAAGACATTTATTTAGCCTATTGAAACATATTTAAAAGCACAATTCATTCCTGTTTCTGCACCAAGCTTTTCTATTCAAAAATGGAGTCCGCTGTTTCTTTGAAATGAGGCTAAATTGAAGATTGATGTATAAGGCATTTATGTTTACTTATGTCTCTCTCTTTTACATCCTAAATTTTCCATTACGGTAAAATTGAGGATTAAGTGCATGAGAGTCTTTTCTTTGTTGCTTTTTATTCTTTCTATGCATTCTGTTAGTTTTTCTCACTGTGTCCATTTTCATTATTTTGTTTTTATATACAAGATTCATTTAATTTTCAGTGACTCTGAAAGAACAATTTTAATATAATAATGAAGAAAGTTATTTTATTTTATTTTATAAGATTAGTAGGTATAGATATAAATGATTTTGTTAATACCAAAATAGATTGTAAATTTGGTTTTGTTGAAAAAGTTCTTTGTTGATCAAAAATGATTCTTCTTGTTTTATTTTGTTAAATATTGGTACAAATTTTTACAATATTCATAACAAAAAGTGTTAAAATGGAACACAATTGATTCAGTTTATTTTAGTTTTGTTGAAGGATTTTTTATTTTGTTTTGTTGTAGTTAGTTTTTTGTTTTGTTGAATGATTATTCCGGTTTGTTTGAATGTGTTCTGGTTTAATGTATTGTACTGTAGTCCAAGATAAAATTATTATGTTAAGCGACTCATCCCTCAGCACAAGCATTATGCTTAAAGAGGGATGAACCATTAATGTTTCTTCAGGAGCACTTACCTTTCATTATTATTATATCCTATTTTATTTTATTTTATATTGTATCATTTGTAATTATTTTATCTACTCATAGGGTTCTGTTTATTTATTATTTTATTCTTGAATGTTTAATGATTATGAAATGCGTTTGTGTTTTTGAATGTAATTGTAATTTATTTTTATTGGTTGAATAAAGCATCTATTATTATTATTATTAATCCACTCACAAATATAAAATACAATAATAAACAGAAATCTACTGTATACAGAATCCTCCTATTTTGTATTTCACACAAATTTATTACGGTATCATAGTTTTATCATTTGATTTTATAATAGTTATAGTGTCATTACGACCACTTATCCTATTGCTTAAATCTTACAAATTAAAAACTATTTAATGTAATATTCTTACAAAAATGTTTCGATCATGAATATTATTAAATAATAGTTTGGATTATTTGGAAAAATATCAAGAACTGAAGAATCTCTTGTAAACCTTTATATTTGGCCAGCCTGTTTCATTTTTTTATAGAGTTACTGTTAGTCTGTTACTGGTATGATTTCATTATTAATAAAAATGTTAATCTATTGTCATCTCGATATTTTGATTTCAACAATGATCACAAATATACAAACATTACTCTTCTAGAATAGATAGAACGGGAGTATTGGACCAGCAGAAGCACATCCACCTCTAATAAATGTCATGCCCAACGCTATCGAATTGACAACACTGGAAAGTAGCGCTAAATTTAATTCAAAATCAATCAAATCAATACTGAACGAAGTTGGCCTGATTCAATTGCATGTAATTAATAATTCTTGAACTATTTCTTTAGACTTTTTGATGCTTTCAACTCGGTTTAACTATTTGACAATACTATATTTAATAACTACTTCAGTACTACAGTGCTACATAGGGCCTTCTCCCCACCAGGGCATGGCATTTATTAGAGGTGGTTGTGGCATAAGACTCTTTGCCTTCGTCAACTATTTCAATACAAATGTTTCTGTTATTCAATAGTGGTAACAAACAAATAATTTATTGTATTTCCAGTTTTATCAAATTCACTACAAAATATGATCGATTTAATTTGAATTTAAAGCCTTGCATGAAATATTGTTGGTAAATATTATTACTAGACTAGCATCATCATTTCATGTTTCTAGCAGCATGGGCCAGCATAATTTCATGTATTTCTTGTATCAGATTTGATTAAGGCCTGAATCATTGTAATTTTATAATACTATTATATTATACATTATTATCATATAAATACCAGGCCTACTGTACTATTATAAATTTATTAAGATTTCCTTACTTACTCAAATCAGTATCAATGGGTGATTTTCAATTAGTTTTCACTCCAGTTAGCTGTATTAAATCTTCTAGTTCTATTAACATTTATAATTTCTCAAAAAGCTGGATGAAATCCATCAGACTAGGGGTCTTATTAATAAAAATGTGAAAGCATCTACATTACAGAAAAATGTACCTATAGTAGTCCATGCACTAGATACATGGTGTCTAGTGTGTGAATAGCTAATTTCTGTATTACGACCACACAAACAGCATATTTTTGTTACGGTACTTGTATTAAACAGTATTACTGAGTATACATTATTTTTTATTGCTTGAAAAAGCATTTATAAATATTAAAATATTTCAATTACTACCAAAAATATGAGTTACCTACTATTGTACTATTTAGTTAGTACACACTTTACTATTATTCTTTTTTCAATAATTAATTCGATTAGTCTATTAATCATTAATCTATTTTTTTATATTATTTTACTAAACAAAGCACCGATTTAGCAATAATTATTTTCCCTTTTCTCCGGTACATGACTGAAAGCTATCCTCGCTGCTAAGAGTGGACCCCTCTTCACCCCGTCCCTCCTACCCGACCTATCCCTGTCCCAAGTGCCACAAGATCTCCAAATACAAAATCCACCTGAACCATCACGTGACCTTCGGGTGCAGCAAACAGCCCACCTTCCAGTCCCCACTGCCCCCAAAAGTCATTCATACTAACAGTATCCTACTAAATGTACCTAACTAACAAAGGGAATACACTATTTCATGCAGCATGCAAATAATGTAGTAGTAGGCCTACAAAAACGCATGAATATTATAACATTTTTCAAAACCTACCCGAAAACTTACAGTTTCTTAGCATCTTATAATTCAAAATATATGTCTGGTAAAGAATATTTCCACTTTCATCTTCTTAATTTACTATCTAAAATTGGCGATCTTAATAATCCAACATAACCAACCTATTTTAACCAGTTGCGGTTTTTAAATTATTGAACTAAAAAACGTTACGTTGTCGCCTACTTTAAAATCCAATTCTCATGTAAGTTTAATATGATTTTCATTGTATTATTATTGCAGCATTTTTAAACTACTTAACGTTGATATTGAGCATATTTCGCATAATGTATAAATACTTTAATTCTATTTATACACACATACATTCTTTACTCAATTAACATACTTTACTGTAGCATATAATTATTCTTTTGTAATTTTTACTTTTCTTACAGTTGATAGGCCTACGTTACATGTTTTGTGTACTAAACTAACATACTTCACACTTACATTTCATTGTCTTTTTTCTTCAGGGCTACTTTTAATATGAATAAAATAAAAATATAAATCTCAGTACCCTTTTAAATTATTTTATTTTATATTATGTGATAAAATAATTTAAAAGGGCACTGAGATTTATATTTTTATTTTATTCACACTTACAACTCACATACACTGTACTAGTGCTAGTTTTTCCCCAGGTACTTCACTTACAACTCACATTAACTTGTAGAGTGGACAATATTGTCCAAACTTCGCCATGTCAACATAAAAAAGTCATTCTATTCTATTATTTATTCTAAACTTCACTTTATCGATGTTGGTTTTCCCCGCAGGTATTGCAAGTGTGTTTCTTGGACACTGCTTGCAGAACGGGCTCGTAGAGGAGGACGAGCCAGCGAAAGATGGCCGATTCACTTGCTGCAGGTGTTCGAGGAGCTACCTGAACAAAGGCTCACTGCATCGCCACCTCAGGTACGGCTGCAACCGACTGCCGCAGTTCCAGTGTCCACACTGTCCTCACCGCACCCACTACAAGTTCAACTTGAAAGCGCACATTGTTGCCGTGCACCTGTCCTCCACTTAATCAATTTGAAACTCAATCTTTTCTCTACTCTGCGTACAGACTTAAGCGCCACGAACACGTACATTTCAATTTTCTATGCTTATTGTACATGTATCTCTATCTCGCGGTCTCTGTACAAATACAGATATAATCAGCTGATGAAAAGCGAAATGCACGTGTTCGTGGCGCTCAAGTGTGTACGCAGCTTTAGGTTCACTTCAAACTGTCAGCTGAAGAAATTGTGAAACTGAATGGCCTCATTCACTTTTTCAATTTGAGATTTTTTGAGATTTACACTTCAAACTGTTTACATTGGTTGAATGGGCGGAGAATAATATTGTTGTTACTATTGAACCTCTGTGTAACGAAGTTGATCATTTTTATTCACTCATCTGTACAATAAGAACCTATCTTTAAAATTATTTTGGAAGAGGAAAAACAGGCGAACCCTTTCATATTTATCTCCTAAATTTAGAATTATTATTATTACAATTTGAAAGACGTAATAATCTGACACTGTATACACATAGTTCAAGTCACTTTTATTTTTCAGTTAATAATTATCTGTAAAATAAATAATTATCCAAAAATAAAATAATTGGGTAAAAACTAGTGAATATATTATGTTCATAATTATGTTCAGTATTTATAAAATGTCATGTGAGCATATTCTTCACGGTTTGGTTCTGTAGAGGTTCAACTATAGGGAATTCTGACAATTTAAGGTGAATCTCACTACTGCATAATATTAAAAAACCCATTGGACACAAAATGTTGGCCAGTTTTAAGTCTTGTGTACATCTGCGCGGATCGCATGACGGCGACGATTTGACCACCGTTTGAAAATTCTATCGCTTCCGTCCCCGTCAGAATTTTAGTGATAGAAATTTTATCCGTGGTTATATCGTCGCCGTAATGCGAGTCTTAGTAGCAATTTTCATTAAATTCAAAATATATTAACATAAGACTAGACTATTTCGTTAAAGAAGTGTTGAAATTGATTTATTAACTAGCAGCTCCAAACAATAAATTGTGGATTGTGGGTGTGTTTTATCACCATTACTTTTCATAATTTATGTAAATGATCTATTAAGTTTAAAATTTAAAAACTCAGCCATAATATCCTTTGCTGAGGTTCATGAAATTGCAGAGCAAAACTGCTTGAGCATAAAAAAGTGGCTAGATAAAAATACTTTGAGCTTAAACATACAAAAAACCAACTATATTACCTTTTCTTTCAATAAATTAGGACAGCCAGACAGAGAATTAAACTTGAAACTCCATTCAAATTGCAACCTTGACCCCAACTCCTGCACTTGTCCTACCATTAGTAAAGTTAAAAATTGTAAATATCTGGGTATCTATATAGATGAGAACCTGAAATGGGATACCCATATTAAATTCATTTGCAGAAGGATGAAATACCTCTCTTACAAATTTTATGCAGCTAGAAAAATTCTGAATCCAACTCATCTTAGAATGCTTTATTTTGCTCAAGTACAGTCGATAATGCAATACGGAGTAGCAGTATGGGGGGGGGAGGGTGTTATAATTCCCATTTGGAGTAACTGTTCATAATGCACAAATTAATAATTAAATCTATTTCAAATAAACCCAGATTTTTCCCGTCTGACCTTATATTCGAGGAATTCAAGGTTTTGACAGTCAGACAGTCTGTTATATGTTGAAAATGTAATTAAATATTTAATAAAAAATAGAACCAATTTTCCATGCACCAACAACTCATTAAATAGACATTACCGCTTGAGACCTACTTCGAATAAGTATTTGATATAAATATAATACTAATATTGAAACAATTAGACGGCAACTTATTTATCTAAGTACTATAATAATCAATAAATTTCCGGATCATCATCTCAATAATGCTAAAATTACAAAGAAAATGGAGCAGAAAATCATTAATTGGATAAAAAGCAATTATTTTTTCAATCTTTAAATTATTGTAACTGTTTCCTGGATCGTTAATTTACATCCTATCTTCCCTTCCCTCAGCCATGCCTATCAACCTACCTTCTTCCACTTCCCTATCATACACCCTTCCCTTTCAGTTATACCTTACCTTACTTGTAATAGGCAACATGGGAAACAATAGTTGGCAAGGTATTTTCCCCCTCTTTCTTCCAGCACACATCATTTTAGCAATATTGTCTTTTAATGTGTTGATATCATTGTTACTGTTATTGTTTTTGATTTGTTGTATATTGCTTTTTACTCATTGAATTTTTGTGTGTTGTGAATTAATTGTATTGAATTGAAAAAAAAATAGAACTCATATTTGAATCTTATGTTGTGGCATAGTTTTATCCACATCAAAACTTCAAAGGCCTCAAGTTTCAAATAGATTTTAACATCAAAAGGTGCCATACTGTAGCTGTAGCATTCAATTTGTATTCATTTACTTGCTGTAACTTGAAGTAAAAATAAATTTAACAATTTAAATGTTATTTTGTAGCATACTGTACCACTTAAGACAATACCATACTAGCCTTATTACTTGTTGAAAAATACCGGTAATGATATTTTTGTAAAAACTAGTCATTGGAACTGAAATCTCAATATTGAAAGACTTATTGCAGCTAATTTGTAAAAGATTGTCATGATAATTATAATGTAAATTTATGTAGAGACATTCTTTATTAGAGAAATGTGTAAAATGTTCAAATAATCAATCTCTATGTAGAGTAATAATTGAGATTTTACTCTGATAAAGAGAGGGCGAGAAGACTGTGCTTATTGTTGTGTCACTCCTTGAGACTTAAGCATTCAAGAGCAATTTTATTCTATTTTTCAATATTCCATGTATGCAAATCTTAAGAATATTGAAGTTGAGAACACTAAGAGGTTTTTCTAGTGTTTTTATTTGGTCGATTGCATGAGGGTAGAAACAGTTTTTACAATAATTTTATGATTTCATCTACAACTTATTTACCTTATTTCTAGTAACAAATTTAATTTATAAGACGAAAGTCTAGTTCTATTATAATTAAAAAATGAATTGTTGAAATAAAAGTAAAATAAATTATTATAATTTCAATCTAGCAGAATACATTAATTTTCCAACCTAATCCTAAACATCCTCAAGTCATTATTTTCCTTTCATTCAATATTCTTTTGTCATTTTATTAGGAAAACTGTAGGTAGTTCGAAGCTATTCAGAATATAAATATATACTGCTGTTCAAATGTAAGTAGCCTACTGCTATTGGTATACTGATAATAAATTGATCTCATTATTAAAGATTTTATTTTACTTCTGCATCAATAATATTTTAATCATTTGACTTGTTCTTTGTTTTATTCATTTGTCTACCGTTTTTTCAATTTCATTCCTTAAAAACTGTTACATCATACCAATGAATCTGAAATACAAAATAGTGTATTCTAGATTCCTTGTTATTGTGTATCATACAATAAAATACAATCTAAAATAAAATCTTGTATTCTTATGTATTCTATATTCCTTGTTATTATAATAATTAAGCATCCAACCAACATATAGAAACTTATTTAGAACTAATTTGAATTATTCCTGAATAAATTTTTCTGCTTCATCTTATAGAATCTTGGGGAGGTTGTGAAGCTTCATCATAAATTATAACATTTGAATATTGCAAATACCAATATTCATTTCGACTGGTAAAGCCACGAAAAGTGCTCAAAATGAAGATTGAATCAGTAATATTAAAGTGCTCTAATTTATTCTAGATACTAGATATTTATTTATACTAGATATCCCAAAATGACAAATGTAACTTTTCAATTAGGTCCATAAAATGAGTGAATGAAATATTAGTCTGATTAAAATTATATCATGTACTTTTCAATTAGGTCCATAAAATGAGTGAATAAAATATTAGTCTGATTAAAATTATATCATAGTTTCATAGGTACTGTTTTCTGTTTGAATAAATGAATTTAACCTTTTATAGAAGCTAGAAGAGCGAAGTTAGGGCGCAACCGGCACACTCTTACACTCCACCCTCAAAACTCTCTAACACTTGACCTTCTAAATGCGTAGCATGCACAATATTTTCAACTGACTTTAATTTTTGATAGATTTGCTTTTTATATTAAAACATACAATTAACATTTTAATGAATAAAATGATTGATTGATTGATTGATTCATCAATATTTAATTTTCTTTGATAAAATCATTTGGGTTTTTCATCATATTTTTAGCTTATAACATAGATACTGACATCACATTTTTTCTTGCAGGACGAATGGAAGTGCAGATGATTGACAGACTGAACATGTTGGGCGACGTTTTTCAGAATCAGCAGCTTGAAGGACGAGACAATGTCTGCGAGAAATGTGGCAAAAGCTACAAGACGAGGGCGGCCTTGAGGCAGCACGTGAAGTACAGCTGCAGCAAGGAGCCGCAGTTCAAGTGCCCACATTGTTCGCACCGTACTTATTACAAGTTCAACTTGAAGGCTCATATTGTGGCGCTTCATCTTTAAAACTAGGCTTCAAGTAAGGCTAGGCACACACCAGTTAGTCAAGACAAGACAAGACTTGGTCAGACACAATACTTCACATAATTGCTTATGACGCAACACACACTGATTATGCATAGCAATTAGACATGTCTTCATAAGCAACTATGTGAAGTATTGTGTCTGATCATGTCTTGTCTTGACTAACTGGTGTGTGCCTAGCCTAACAGTGTTTTTATGGATGGTATATAACCGAGTTTAAATGCAATAAGCTTTTTTCCCACTTATTAGTGTCAGTGTACGTGATCCAGGAAAAGCTTTTCACCATCATTCTTAATTTTTGAGCGCCTCAAGTTGAAATCTTGGTTAGATCAGTTTTTTAATTTTTGAGCGCCTCAAGTTGAAATCTTGGGTAGATCAATTTCCGAATTGGTAGCAAATAAATTCTTGAAATTTTGAGTATACATTTTCCAAAATATTGTTTAAGATTTCACGGTGCGATCGGCTCTAAAAAACTCTCCATTTTGTAGTCTAGGTATCAATATTGTGATCAAATACTCCATAAACTATACATTACAAATTATGACTCTTTACATTAGTATGATATTTCAATTGTCTTGCATGTTTTTATGGGGCTAATTTTATGAGCGCTACACTGCACAATGACAAGAGATTAGTGAACATAATAAAAACATATTAATATTAATATCTCAATGATGTGTTACTTATAATAAACCAATTTAGTTTTGTTTTAGATAGAAATGATACATAAATAGGCCAAATAAGATATATTGTTCTAAGTTTCTAGGTTTAATGATATTAATTTTATTATTAGGTACTTTCAATCCTAGATAGCTATAGAAACTTGAATAGACTGTAATTGTATTGAATATTAATGTGAACCTTGTTTGGTTAATTAATTACCTAATTAGCTATTTTTAGTATCTTGTTACAAAAAAGAAACAATCAAAATGTTCTGCCAAACTATTTTTTTGAAATCTAGACTAAGTATTTTTTTTTTGATATTATAGATTAATTTTCTTACAATTGATTTCTTATGACAAGTAGCCTACAACTAACATAGCAGAAGTGTACAGTCAGTATACTGTAATGTATGTGCAACTTTACTCGTCTTATAAATATTTCCTTAATGATTTTTTTTATAAATTGATTTTTATTAATCTCTCTAGTGAAACATTTTTTATATATCTATAGTACGGTACATTTTTCATGTTTACAGTACGTTAATGAACCAAATTACTTTAGTAGATAGATTATTACTCTTATTGTTTCATTTCTTATGAACAACTTCTATGAACAGCTATTAGTGTTTTCATTCCAATTAGAACCAAACCAATATTTTTTCAAAAGTTACAATGATAATTATTATTTTTAATGTTTTTCAACATTCAACAAATAACTGCAATTGGATAAATATATTATAAAATTAAAAAATAAATCCTTTGAAAAACGTGTTTCATCAATATTAATTATTATATTATCAAACATCCTTAATTTTAATATGAAAAACATGTTCTAATATGCACGATTTAAAAAAAATTGTTGTTTGTAGGAATATTGGAAATTGATTTTTTAATTATAACTTTGCCCTTAACAACTAAACCTACAACAAAGTGTGCTTTGTTCAAAATGACGCCACCTTATCAAATTCCCAATCTAGAAATCAAATTCAAATAGTAATATTCCTATAGAGTATGTGAATATTAAGATATAAAACACTCTGTCATACAGACAGTGCCTGAGGCCCGGTTGCACAACAGCCGGTTAAATTTTAACCGTGATTAATTTCATGAGAACCAAGACGGCTTCTCTATTGGTTCTTGTAGAATTAATCACGGTTAAAATTGAAACGGCTGTTGTGCAACCGGAACTGAGACGACATAACCTTTCTGATCCACTGACCCACAGCTCGCAGGCTACCAACATAACAATTCCAAGTTTGGGCTTTGTGGTACTTTTCTTAAAGTTGTGTGATTATAAATGATTGAATAAATAAATAAATTGAAGTTTGTCAAGAAAACAATAATTTTTACGCATTTTGATACATTAGGTACACTTGATAATTTTAATATTGTATTGAATAGCGTTTGATATTTATTTACTTTCTTATGTTTATTTTCATTTCAAAATATTCAACTACAGCCATCTAGTGCTGTATGTTACATGTAATACAAGCTGGCAACGCTGTAATACTAGGTTCAAGTTCAGCTTTCAGCTGTTGGAACAAAATTATTCTCATATCTTCACCTATTTCTGTCAAGCCAACTCAACGTTAGTAGACAGAGTCTACTAACTAATAGAAGATAGTTAACTTCAAAATTAGTAGACTCTGATAGTTAACTTCAAAGTTAGTAGACAGAGTCTACTAAATTTGAAGTTAACTACTGTATCTTCTATTTTTTATTAACTATTTTACACTATTTTCACATTTTCACTGCTTTCAGCTAGGGCTGACCAGCTGACTGCATCCAGTTTTGCAACGTTGCCATTTCACCGAGGCCGGGTATCCTACTATAGTGAGATTCTCTTAAAACTGTCAGCATTAGTTTAATGGGAAGCGTTGGTGTTATTCATGAGGCATGCTGACAGTTCAAAGTGATCTCACTGAGATTTGGCTGAAAGGCCCCCATCCATATGCATCATGTACGTTGAACGATAGTTACAAGTAGGCATTGTCGCATTTAATATAAACCTGCCTACAGACTTGAGCGTATTTCACTTTTTGTCAGCTGATGATACGCTTATTATATCAGTACCTTACTGTTTCTATACAAATACAGATATGAACAGCTGATGAAAAGTTGAATGCGCGAGTCTTTACTCAGCTTAACGTGTCTCATTGAATCTAAACCAACAGCTGATCTATCTCCGTTTGAACCAAGATGGTGCATAGGTGCCCAAATATAATGTAGTATTAGAGAGTACTGAATACTGTTTGTAGCATGCATTCAATTTTGGAAATATCTAGCAATTCTGACACAAACCAATCATTTTCAGCG
Source organism: Nilaparvata lugens (assembly GCF_014356525.2). Lineage (NCBI taxonomy): Eukaryota > Metazoa > Arthropoda > Insecta > Hemiptera > Delphacidae > Nilaparvata > Nilaparvata lugens. The sequence goes on along the minus strand of NC_052508.1, from coordinate 50,882,768 downwards.
CTTCCATTTCTTGTAAAAGCAGAGCTGAATGGGAATGGAGGTGACATGACGCTTGCGCAGGACAGCCGAGAATACGTTTGCAGAACTTGTGCTAGGGCGTACAAGACGAAAGGATCCCTCCAGCAGCACCTCAAGTATGGCTGCAGCAACGGGCATCAGTTCAAGTGTCCCTACTGCCCCTACACCACCAACTACAAATTCAACATGAAGCCTCACATTGGCAGAAAACATTTCAACAATGTAGCCCCCCTCAACTAATGACATTTTTCATTACGGTAATTGCCAATATCTAGCAAGATTTAGTCCCGGTTTCACGAACGTCTATTACATCTAATTGTGATCTACCTCTGATTAAAAATGTTATCTTCTCTTAGGCTGGCCACTAACTGTTTATTGAGCATGCACATATACAGTCGACTTGAATTGTTTTGTCATTACAGCTAAATGCTTTCAGCAAAATTTTTTGAGGTTAGGTTTTTGTATTCCCAATAAAATTTATGTTGTTTATTTTTTCTTCGCTGCTCTATTTGATTTTAAAGTATTTTAGTATCATTATAAATGGTAATTTTCCAGTGGCCTATTCATTGTTATTGGTTGTTTATTTTATGTTGGAAGCCTCTCGCTGATGACAGTGTATGCACGTTTAACCGTTGGTGGCCAGCCTTATTAGTTCTCTTGGTATTCGACTGACATTTTGTCACAGTGTTCATTTTTAGTGAAAGTACACAGGCAACCGAAAGATTGCAATTTATTTACTTATATTTTTTTCATTCCGATACTGTAATTTTTTATCCCTATAGATTAATAAACAGCTAAATAAATCATGGAAAGCAGCATCAAATAAATAGTTATACCGTCAAAATTGTATAGGTACTATCTATTTGAGAAAAACACAGACAGAAAACATTTAAAGAATGTATAGTGGCTACCAATAGAAACTAAGAATATTTTAATAATTGCCTTTATTCAGCAAGGTTTTATCATCCATTCACCAACAGTAGCTGGCTAGTTGCTAATAGTATCTAATTTCATTTGTTCAGCAGTATCAAGTTTGTAATTTACTCACTTATCATAATAATACGGTACCTACCTACTTCATCTACTTGAGAAACCTCATACCGTATTGAAAAAAATGGAGAATAATAATTGGTACCGCTGAAGTAATAATTATTGTATGCATGATTAATTACCTTTATTTTTACTTGAAATAGTAAATTATTTGAAGTTGTTGCATTGTAATTTGTTAGAATAGACAAAAATTTGATGGTCTAGGCTATTTACTAATAATAATAGTATTATCTATTTGATATACCTCATATTGGTAAGCTACATTAATTTAAAGAATTGTGTTGTTGGTATTCATAATTATAATTATTCATTATTAATAATAAATGACTGAACGCCTTCAAATTATTTCAATTATTATAATAATCTAGTGAGAATCAATCTATAACTCCTGGAGATGCAATTTCTTTTTATATAATGAAGCTGAATATTATTTTGACTGAATTAGGATAGTAATTATAATTCTAAGTACTCAATTATTACTACCATATAGTATTCTAAATGGTATTAGTTGTATAATTTACTATTAATAATCGATAATATATTATTAATTATGGTTGAAACTTTCTTGTATTATAGAAGTTGAGCTGAAAATTGGTTTTAATGAATCAAGACTTTACTTACGCTATTACTATAATATTTTTACACTTATTCAGAATTTATTACGGATTTTAAACGCTTTATTGCCGTAAAATTCCACCAGAGTACCTGATATCAGTTCTTAAAACATCACTGTCTCATATTGTATGTTCACTGCCCTAGTGAGCTATTTGATTTATTATATGCTTTGAAATTATTATTTTTTCAATAAGTTCCTTTTATATTTTTTATTATAAAAATACTAGTATTATCAATGTAGAGAATGATAATAATTATTGAACAACATATTCAATATTTGAGTGATTTTTTGTACTTTTTATATGTCCTGTGTATGTTGAAAAATTAGTATTGATATTTTTGGAATTGTATTGTAATATTATTTCCATTATTAATAGTTCTATATTAGCTAAACATGACATTAAGTAGTGTGGAAGTTTATTAGATATTGATGAGTAGATGTTTTAGTTTTATAGTTAGGCTAGAGGGTATTTTATGAAGCTATTGTAACTAATACATCATCAAAATAATGAGTCGAGATTATTCTGAACTCTGAACCTGATCCTAAACCAACATAACTTGAACATTTTTAGAAGAATTTCATTTAACACTATTCATTCGAAATTCAGGTAGATAGCCTACCTGATAACAGGGAGCATCTTAAATTGCAATAAATTATATAAAATATACATTTTCCAGGATTTGATAATAAAAAGAAAAACGTTTGGAAAAATCATTTATTCAGAAACATGTTTGTTCTAAGTTTAAATCATTCAATTTATGAGATCGAAATATCAATACAATGGAAAAATTAAATTATAACAGTTCAACTAACGAATTTTGTAATAACATTTTACAATAATACTGTAGGTAGTTAAGATGCGTTTACACCAAACTTATTAACAAAATGTTAATAAATTAATCCTTATAGAATCTATTAGATTGAACGGAACTTGACAAACACATATGCTCATCATGTGTATGATAATTTATGTTCAATCTAATAGAATCTATAAGGATTAAGTTGTATTTTGTTAATATTTTGTTAATAACATTGGTGTAAACGTAGCTTTAGTAGTTTTTAATACAATAAAATTTATTCCTTGTCATTGAGAAGAGATAATAATACTAATTACTACATACCAAATACAAATTACATTGATTATTTGAAAAAAGTTAAAATATGCTGTAAAAACGTAATTGAATACCGTAAAAAGTTAACAGACCTACATTACATCGTTTTAAACTTCAAAAAATCAGTGCAGCTCAAGAAAAGTAAACATAATCTTTTCCTATAGAAACATAATCTAATAATAATTAAGGATTTAATAATGTATTGATTTGTTCAAATAGACTAAATTAATAATTATTTTGAATCTGTACCATGAAGAATCTAAATATAAATAAATGATTGGCATACACTAAGCTTCCAGATTACTGATATAAACATTATTTTCTCTATTTTTTGTAAAATAATAATTTATTGAAAATGGATTTCACACTAATTTCAAATACTGTAAGTACCTCATCATAAGCTCCAAATCATTATAATTATCAAATGGTATGGCATCACATCAATCTATGATCTACAGCAGATCTACCGATTTGCCGGTAGATTCAACTAGTCACATACATTATTTTTTCGAAAGAAGAATCCAAAAAAGATAAATTATTGAACGTTTTGAAGTAAGATAACAACAATTATTCCAAATCATACAAATTTACAAATAAATAACGAATTATTAAATACTGCTGAAGAAAATCTACGCTTTTTAAATGGATAATTTCTAATGTATGGACAATTTTTTTTTATCTTGTTAAAATAAATTAAGACACGATATTCATTCAACATATTTGTAACATAACAACAAAAGGGATCTATAGTGAGGTCCACGTTATAATGGCAGTGTTTGATTAGCAATGGTATTTCTATCCTTGTCTATCATTCAACAAAGCGGATAGCGCTATCTCTTTCTCGCTTTGCTCTGTTGCCAGATCGTCTTTTAACAATGTAGAATTAATAATTAATTAACAAAATATTTCATCTCAATTATGGAAATTCATTATGAAATTATTGGAAAATATAATTTCTTGCTTAATAAAATATAATTGATTATTTTAAACGAGAATGAACAGGTAATATTACATCAATAAACCTGAGTCAGCTACCGTCTATAGAAGGCATTAACACGACAGAGGATCGGCAACGTTGTTCTCTATCTTTCCCCACTCCCAACGTAAACCTCAGTATAGTTGATTCATTTAAAAGCATGATAAATCTAAGTGGGTGTGTGAAAAACAAAATTGCTTCATGGTAGCCTCTGTTTACGGTCGAAGTTGAGGTGGCACTCATAAAAGAGGTGCCGGCGCATAGTTTTCAGCCATTTGTAACATCTTCCACACTTTGGGCAGGGAAACCGTCCAATCTTCGGAAAACCTTTTGGAAGCATTGACATTCCAATCACACCTCCCTGGTATGCTGCTCATGTTAACATACACAAATTACACAATTGAATAATCTTTTGATCACTAACAATAATTGAAATGACAAGATGAAAAAAATTTAGAGCATCACTTGTTGAATAGAACATGACACTTACAGGCCTAGCAAATAACATAATATACAACGTACTTTTGAACAGGTTTGAAAAAGTAAAAAAGATAAAACAACCAAAATAACCTGAACATTAAAGTATAAACAGACATTGAAAAAACATTATAAAAACAAACATTAAAGTATAATAAATTAAGTATATTAATGCACTAACTACTCTGTCTGTGAACAGTGGTCATTCATTTTTATGAAAAAATGTTTGGTCGCTACACCTAAATATTGTCAGTTGCATGAAATATACAAGTGAATTTAACCAGCATAAAATGACGACAGATTCGTTCATTGGTCAACTTTTGGATCCATTAGATCACATCATTTTACAGCAGTTAAATTTGATTTGATCTTCTAGTAGGCTAATTGAAGTAAGAACATTTTCACATTTCAATATGACATTTTTATGAAAAATAGTGTAATATTTAAAAAATCATACAATCTTGATTAAATCAATGAAGCAGAGTATTACAAATAATAAAATTTAGAAATATAGAAAAAAATAAATTTTATTGTCGTAACCAACATTGGAAATAGACAAAGTCACAGTAAACAAAATAACCAAATATATTCATTTAAGTAGGTACTATCAAAAAAATCATTCAAACAATAAAATGAATATTAAGCTTCTTAAACTTCTTGTACATGTTAACTGATCCTTTATGGGTCACCTTTTGCTAAAAAAAACTTGTGCAATAAATTTAAATTTTACAAAAATGGAAAAAATGAAAGTGAATAGTCAACAAAAAGTTCAAACTTAGTTAACAACGGTCATTTTAATTATATTGTACGCTGTTGGCATAGAATATTATAAACAAGATTTTTCACAAAAAAACTGACTATAAGATTCTATCCTCATTTGGAATATTAAAGCCTGTTTCATAATTGAATTCAAATGATCACAAATTATGGCGGAGTAGGGTATTTTCAAATCCAATACAGTTCAAAGCTGCCTAGTAAAAATGTCAATTGAAGTTTATTAGCACGTAATAATATGGAAGTACGGTAATCTGTGATAAAAAAAAGGAAAGAATTTGCTTATACATGATTGTATGGGACAGGAAATACACGATTGACGCATCATCACGTATGAACTACTGAACTGATTAACTTGAAATTCAACATGAAGATTCTTAATCTATAAATCTTCTTCTATACTATTATATAAAGGAAGGAATTGGCTTACAAATACACGATTGACGCATTATCACAACAATTATGAACTAATAGACTGAGTAACTTTGAATCGTGATTCAAATAAAAACCAACCAAACAAATGAATTTATACTTACATTACAGATTGAAATTCATTTTTCTAATTGAAATATTATAGGTACTAATTAACTTAGGTACTAAAAATAAGAATGGAAGAATTTACATTTCTGTATAGGCTAGTTACTATTCTGTAAGTCTAAAATTCAACACTACAACATTATTTTCTGTTCTTTTAGAACTTGTCCCACGATCATTAACAAAAACTCTCTATGGTGATGATTGCTTTATCGAGTTTGTGCAGCTATTTCTCAAATGATGCTTCATGCTCTTCTCCCACTTATACTTCTTGCCGCACTGTGAGCATGCGTAGTCTCCAATCTTTGGCATTCCTTTCAGCACAGGTTTTCCAAACATTTTTGAAAACAGAGCTGTCAAAATAACACCAAAAAATCATTAAAAATATTTTAAAGAAAATGAGAGTTTTAAAAATTTGTAACATTGTTTCATGAACATTAAAAACAATGAAGAATGAAAAAAACAGGATTGCATATGAATAAAACTTGAATTAGTTATGTTTCACTTAAAATAATTTTAAATTAAAAATTTTTAAAAGTAGGTACTTAATTTTATTCACATTGATTGTGAAGTAACAAATGTGTTTTTTTAATCTGATTTCTTACTGCAGTATCAATAAATTTTTCAATCAGTTTTAAATTTTCCAGGGCAATAGAATGTATTTGATTTGGGAATCTTCCTTCAATATTGGATAATAAAGAAATTCAAGAGCGAAAATGATGAGTATTCAAATATATATTATGAAGGGTATATAATTATGATGAGTATAAATAATCAAAACTATGATTGGGAATCAGAAATAAAATTGAACCACAGATATGTTTCTGCATGAAAATAATTTTATTAAGTTTGAAAATACCATCCACAACAAATTATGAAATTTTATTGCTTTGTAAAAAATTAATTGCCTATTTTCTAGACAATCTTTGAACAATTTTTAATAATAGAACACTGTGGTGATACTTTTCCAGTATAACCCTCTGTGTCAAATACATTACTTTATTACCTATTGCCTACTTACAGCAATAGTTGTCACTATTATAATTGATCTGCAAATTAAGTAGTAAAAATAATATTTTATTTATTTTGCAAAATATGAATAACAATGATTAATTTCCTTATGAAAGCTAAAATAATAACAATCTGAAACAGCCATAAATCTTCTCTAATTGATCTCATACATTATAATTTTATTGCTTTGAAAAAACAAAAATAATTACATCATTAAGAATTTCTTCCAATAAATATCTTATACAGAGTGTTTCAGAAGTATTGTCGAACTTTTTAGGGCATTGTTCCTGGATGATAGGAGACTACAAATGTTGTATTTGAAGTGGCCAAAACTCAGCGGTTATCCTTATAGCTGCCATTTTGTTTTTCACTTTAGAATTTTTATCTCAAGAACGAAATGATGTATTGATATGAAATTTGGCATGAATATTCATGCTGTAAAGACTCAACTTTAAAAAATAGAATAAAAATTTTTGATGTAAATTTTCAATATATTGGCCATTTTGAATTTTTAATCGCAAATTTCACGAAAACCGTTCAGTTTACAGAAAATTTACAAAAGACAAAAGTTAGCAAATTTTATCAAGTTTTCAAGGATACCTCATTTATTAAGATTGATCAGAGAATTTCAGAGAAATTGATTATTTTCGTATTGCTTGCATGACCACTTTTCATAATTTAAACATCAATATTACATTTTTCAATTCCAATTGTATTCAAGATGTAGCTTTGAAACTTGGTATGGCTCCATATGGCCATCCAGCTGATTTTAAAATGTTTTTCAGATCTTTCTTGTTCATAATCATGCATGCTGAACAAAAATAAATAATTTCTCTGTTATTCTCTAACCAATCTTAATAAAATTTGCTAACTTTTTTGTATCTTGTAAATTTTCTGTGAACTGAACAGTTTTCGTGAAATATTCAATCAAAAATTTAAAATGGACGCCATCTAGAAAATTCACATCGAATTTTTTATTCTATTTTTTAAAGTTGAGTCTTCATAGCATAAATATTCATGCCAAATTTCAGATCAATACAACATCATTTCGTTCTTGAGATAAAAATTCTAAAGTGAAAAACAAAATGGCAGCTATAAGGATAACCGCTGAGTTTTGGACACTTAAAATACGAAATTTGTAGTCTCCTATCATCCAGGAACAATACCCTAAAATGTTCGACACTACTTCTGAAACACCCATATATATATATATATATATATATATCATCCAATTAGAAACATGGTATTTTCAAAGAAAAAGGATCCCTCCTAAGGTCCAAAACAAAACATAGTGGAGCGGCAAAAGTAGAGGGTATCAGACAATATAGTTGAGAATGTTGAAAAGTAATGCATGTATTTAAATGTGTCAGAACATAGTAGAGCAGCGAAGGGTAAGAGGTAGAAGATAGCGGAGACATCAGCACAGAATAATACATGCATTATTTCAACACTCTCAGCTACCTTCTCTGACACCATCAAAGGATGGCCACTAACGGTAGGACATGCATGATAAACTTCCATGTACATGCATGTTCATCACGCACACACCCACATGTTCATTATGCATGTTTTGTCAACAGCGAGAGGCTTCTAACATAAATTGAATAACCAATAACAATAAATACGCCTCAGAAAAATTACAAATTATAATGATAGAAAAATAGCACTCCAATACGGCTTATGCCTAGATGTGCCCATCTTTATTTCGCTTCATGTTTTTGTCCTCTAATGCAAAACAAATAATGTTAGAATAAGTTGTTTTTCAAAGTGGATTTTCATTAGTACTTTTTATTTTTTTATTTTCAAGTACAATGTTTTGTAATAATATTATGTTGTGCAAAATAAATTAATTTTCAAATTGAATAATTTAACCTCGAATAATTTCCTAAAATCAATTTTTAGCAAGAAAAAGTTACAAATTGGAGATACCGTACCTCAAAAACTTTTGCTTGAAGTCATTCGCTGTGTTTACACAACAATGTATAACGTAATGTGTATCATGCATGTAGATCATACATGTGCTACCGTTAGTGGCCTGCCTTACTTCACCACTTCACTGTGTTTTGGTCCAAATGCATCTCAAACATCAGGTATGAGTTGTTTCAAGGAGGTATTGTGCTCGCGGACATGATTTCTCAACGAGAATCCGTATATGGTGACATAGTTACAGTATGGACAACGGTGCTGTGGCGTTTTGCAGTACTCGAACCTGGAATGCCGAATCAGCGATTTGTGATTGGTGTATGTCTTGCCACATTCGGCGCATGCGCATCTATATATGCCACTCACGTCGCCTTCATCCGCCTCGTTGTTTTGCCTCGAGTCATCGTGCTTTATCACAAGTGCCCGAGCTGGTTCAAGTGCCTGCAAACCTAGAATTGTATGAAGCAGTAGTCAGTCATATTAATTTAAAGGAATTGAATTGTTGGAAGATTTTATTAGAAATTGCAGTTAACCAACTGCTGGAATATTATCACTTTACAATAATTATTTCAAATATCCATTGAAAGCTATATCAATGGAACTAGGACTTCTGCTACTGCAAATATTCAGTTCTACTGTCAATATTTGCAGAAGCAGAAGTTCTTAGTTATATTCATATAGCTTTCAATGGATTTTTTAAATACTTATCATACAGTGGGTTGAATTGATTCAACCATTAAGTTGATTCATTGAAAAAACGAGTTAATTGTGTAGAATGATGAGGAGTTAGGCTCCAGAGATCTAATGTCGAAAAAAACAAATACAAATCAAGATTAAAAAAGTTTCAATGAGACTCTAGAAAGTTCTTATGGAAATTCAAGAGTGTACTACTAACAACTTTTCAAGAGTAAAGTGCAAAATAAGAAAATAACATTTCTATGTTCTATAAACACATTTCAAGAATCGTTCGGCCCAAGCAGTACTTCCTAAATATTTGAATATTCATACTACCAAATGAGAGAAATCTGTTCATAAAACCTGCAAAGCGCTTATCTTTTGCTAACTAATATTTTTGATTCATGATAATGTCCTTAAATTAGTGAAAAAATAAATCTGCGATTCATAATACAGTATATAATATGATAATCTGATTTAGTTACTTTTATATTTCGAAAAAAGGTAGAACATTTTGAAGTACTGCATTGCTTCTATTTCGTTTACTTCTTATTTCTATTATTGTTGTGGGATCAAACGTTTTAAATCTTTTTTTTTCAAGGAGAATTCTTTGGTATGATCATAATAAATTGAAAAAAAAATTGTTTGAAGCCTATCCTAATCCTTGATGACACAACAATGTATGATGACATGTGTGTACACAAATATTTATCATGCATGTCCTGTCGTTAGTGACCAGCCTTACAATGACATTTTAACAAGGAAAAAATGTGCTATAGTGAGATTCACTTCAGACCCATTCGCTATGAATACCATATTTGTTTCAATTTGTGAAGTTGTGCTCCTGGGGGGGTTATCTCTTATGATAGAGTCCCACGTTATGAAGCTATTGTGAGAAGTTGTAGATTGCAATTCCTTCACAGATAATACGATGTTTCTGGTATTTATAAGAGCAGTCTCTAAATTCCCTCTTTTGCGAATAAATTCACAAAAAATTAAGGCCTTCCGGCTCGCAAAATTACTGGGTTCAAACCTCAGCTCTAGCTCAGTGGTAGAAACATGAATTTTATAAACACAAATAATCACCATAAGGTTCAAGGACCAGGGATTGATAATTCTTACCGCTGCTTCTATGAAGTTTTTGAAGAATACCAGTAAGGAAATTAAAAGAATATTTGATGACTGATTATCAGTAACCATGTACCACTAGAGAATAATCAGGACCAACTATAGTTGTTTCTAGTTGATTCTTAAAACGCTCGTCGTGAGTACAAGTATTCACCAATATACCCTTTCAAAATTCCTTAGAACTTACAACGCCAGTTCTTGAAGCTCTCTGGATCCTTATATGATATAACTGGAACCTTATTACTATAATTTCTTAATATGCTTGTTCTGGCTGATAAACTGGATATCATCAAAGGATGATAAATATTGAGTGCTTTGAATAAGGTTAATATTATTTGATTCAATAATTTTAAATGCTGCTAGATATTTGTTGGTACCAAAACAGCTCAAACTATATAACACGAGATGAGTTAGGATATAATAAAAAATTCTATAAGTTTGTATGCTGACATAAAACACAAAATATATTCCCATAGAAAAAATGTGCATAAAATATTCGATATAACTATAATTCACTTAAATAATCTATTTTTAAAATCTGAATAATTATCACAGGCTTTGCTAATATTCACAATAATGAATTTCAAATTCATAAATATATTATATTTAATACTGGTACTTAGACTTCCAATCAATATAAAATTCTGCAGATAAAAACCTGTTCGGTCTATAAGTTTGATATGGTATATTTTGTTCAATAAACAAAATTAATATTTAATAAATTAATATTCGAACATGAGATCTCAGGGCTTTTAATATGAATTCGGGCAGTGCATGGAAGTAAGCTTCCTACATATAATAAATAAATTTATAAAATGTTCTTGTGAACTATGTGATATTGTTCAACACGTGGTGACTTTTTATTTTAACTCTAATTAATTGGAATAGCGCTTTTTTATTAATTATTACCCCACTGAACGTAGACAAATGAGCTCATTTGGTTTGACTTATCACTCACTGACTGAAGTTCTGGATGTTCTCGTGGATTGAATTAATTATTTCCAATAATTAATTAGGTAGGCTCCTTTTCGTCACTGCTGGGCTAACGTGTGATCCAGATTTTTATAAGTTTCTTTCGAATTAAAGCTATTTTTATGGGAATCTTTACAATTACGAACTCCTTGACAGCACTGAGTTCACAAACAATTAACATTCAACAAACATACATTACATTTAAAAAAGGGTTTGGCTTAATAATTCGTTAAAAAATTTTTAAAAGGAATAAGAAAAGACCCTAAACTCCATGTGCATCCTCTCGGGTTGGGATCTTAAGCCAGAAGAAAGAGGTTTTCAGAAAAATTTGCTTCTTCCTAGAATAATTCTATAAGCTACTCTCTGATTGGCCCTCAATTTAATAGACTCAATACAATTGGTTGCCTTGGGAATCAGGGCTTCCTCGGCTTTACAATAGAAAAAATTTAATAAAAGAAGTTTTTATACAGATATATGGGGTATTTATCTTAAATTGAATTCATAAATAAATCGTAACATATGATTTTAATAGATAATACATTTAGTTTTTATATGAGTTTTTTATACTCTTGATTTATCATGCTTTTTTAGATTATAATAAATATTTATACAGAAATAATAGCTATTTGTATTTCTACACATCGACTTCCTTTAGTATACATAATATATCCTTTATGAGTGAATTTTATATGATTCAACCGGTCATATGGGTTGATCGAATAATCAGCTGATTCATTCAGTATTGGTTCGGATAATTATCGATTTATCCAAGATCGACTAATTCTTTTCAAAACGTAAACAAGTAACTCTAACCTCAATGTTCATGCATTTTATTTTATTTTTTTTTTTATTTTTGTAATCCGCCAATAATAATTATGCCGCTTTATAATTTTTTGATCTTACCAATGAGTTCTCATAATTATTAAATCACAATAATACATATTTTCTTATCGTTGTTGATAATGCTATTACTCCTAATCACTAGTAATACTTGATTTGAGTTGATTTACTCTTTAGATAGGTCTAACCTTCTTTCCAATTTTATAGTTCTATTACATTTTATTGGCTCATTTAGAAATATTTGGTGGTTTCAAATTACCACGTGACACAAAACGCCCTCTGATTTCTGATTTAAAACGACAATTCGAGAATATAATATAAATTTTATGATCCAGTTGGTTTTGGATCAGAAATCATATATGTTACAAAGTCTGCTAATAACTCTACTGAGAATCTTACCTCCTAACAATTCAACAACATATACAACAATAAATAAATTCAATTCAAATACATACGCCTTACATCGGCCAATCTCCTTCTACACACAATACACAATATAAACTATCTCCTCCTCCATACATAATATAAATCTTTTTTCTAATCCACGCTCTGCCCTCAGGCCAGAAGCACATTTGAATGTTGGTGCAAAATCATTGCCAACCTAACAAACTGATAATTCTCCGACTTGCAGAGTATAACATATTTTCTCCCTCAACATAGAACAGTGACTTGTACATTTTCATTTCATTCTCTTGCAGAAATTGGGCTTTGTTTTCATGTAATGGATATTTTTAAAGATAATCTTTGGTAGGTTTTATCAACACGAACTTCTTATTCCTCTAATACATTGAGACTTGGGATTAATGCTTTTGGTGGTAACTATGCGGTTTGATCATTTGGCGGATAATTTTAATGATTTTCTTAATAGTTTATACATAAATAATAATAATATAATATTTCTATAATATCTCTACATGCAATTCACATTTATATGACACTTGATCTTCTTATTCGGGGTATCAACTTTGATGATTTAATAGGCATTGACTATTCTGGTTTTCGTAGTGTACAGCTGGTTTACGTTGGCTTCGGCTTGTCACTTGTCGCCATCTTGATGTTTCTTCCTGCTACATGAAGGTAAGTTGGCTTTTTAACATTAGAAGTTATTTATTCTCTTGTTTCATTAATAAGAAAGGTGGTAAAAAAAATGGTTTCTAAATTTTTTATTTCTTTATTTTCAGGTGTTGTTGTTCGAAGTGGATACTCGTCTGCGAAATAAGTGTGTTGCCTGGTGTTTGTTTGGTACGTATTTGTTGACAGGTAGGTCCATGAATCCAAATGTTATTGTTTATATTCTTATCGCTTATTGTCTCGATAATACGGCTTGAGATTAGAAATATTTTGTTTTGATTCTGTAAATAATCTGGCGGTTTTGACGACCGGTTCTCCATCAGTTCTCTTATCCTGGCTAGCCTAGAGTATTTACTTGGTGTATTTTGAATCGTTCTGAGTTTCAGATTAGCTTTGAAAATTTTAGAACTGATTCTCTCAACATAAGACACGCCCTCATTCATCAATACTTTAATGATATTTTCCTCAATTGATATTGCAGCCATAAATATAATAATACTCACAAAATAAATCAATGCATTTATCGTGTTTCTCACAACATAACCTTTCCACTCATCAATAGTAGTTTCATTTAGTAATAATAATACAATATTTTTCATCCTATCCACAACACAGTCTTTTATCCATATCACAGCCATAACAAATAGTATACAATATATCAGAACATTTATCATTTCTTTAACAATATAATCTCTCAACATGTAATATTCAGGTACTTTCACTCTCTTATTATTATTTCTTATTTCTTTTACTCTTCTTAAACGCTGTTTATCCTTCCTCAAACTCAATACGTAGTCCACTTTATTATTATCATCCATGCATGTTTCAATCGTAGTTTTCCTTTCAGTTCCGTTTTTAACCCTGTATGAATCCATATTAGTCCTTCCAGTAGCTCCAGTTTCTTTCCATTTATTAGATCCACTTTGCCGGTCACATCGCTGATTTTCTGCTTTAAAGCGAATGTGCCGCGGATGCATGCCGTCGATCTCCGGTCCTCCATCCTGGTTTCGGTCCGGTGTCCTCCTCGGGCGTTTGAAACGTGCATGCGGCCTCCATCGTCGCGCGCGGTACTTCTTTTTCTTCCGCCTGACTTTCCGCCTCCGGGCCTTGCGGTGCATGCCTCTTTTCTCCTGTAGTCGGTCATGCAGTCGGTCGTCCGGTGTCTGCCTCGGGCGTTTCCGTCTCCGGGCCTTGCGGTGGGCGTTCCTCCGATCCTGCATGTTGTCCTCCCGGTACTCACTGGTATCTTCCTTCCCATCCTTGGTGTGCCTCGGTGTGGTCGATTGATGCGCGGGTGTAGGCTCGGTGCGCGGATGCTTGGTGGTGGTCCTTTGATGCGCGGGTGTGGCGTTCAAAACGAGTTCATCGCATGTGGGCTCCATATTACATAATTCCTCTACTGTAACCTGGTGTTCCTCGGTGGCGGGTTGCTCTTCCTGCGGTGATGGTTCTTCAGTGGGAAATATAAGGCTCAAGAGGGATTGATGTTTACAGGGCGTTTCAAGTGCATGGCGGGCGGCGGTTTTGTGTGGTAGGCTGTCTTGTATGGGCTCCTGTGTGTCTGGTGGTGGGTCATTTGCATGTTGATTTTGTGTTGTCCTTGTTGTATGTGCTATTGTATAAGATGTATTTGTTTGGTTATGATTTTGTTTATTTTCGTCCTGTTTTGTGAAGGTTATTTTCCGTTTATTATTTCTATTCCAGTGATCTCTGTTATCATAATATGCCTCTTTGTGATGCTGTTTACTGTTTCGGTATTGAACTTATTTCTATAATTATTATCAAATGATTGAACTCTGTTATTATTTTCAGTATACTTCGCTCTTTGCGCATTTGCTCTAGCATTTGCTATATGATTTTCATTATTACTGTTTTGTTTGAAATTACTATTTTGCTGATTAAAATTTCTTGCTCGATTATTTAAGTGGTTTGGCTCAGAAGTAGCTGATTGGATAGAATGTAAATGTTCTATCAGTTCTTCACAACTGGAAATCGAAGATACTGCCAGTGTCATACGAACATTGAAAGGAAGCTTTTTTGTTAATATGTGGACCAGTGATGAATCAGCTAGATATTCGTCTAACTGATAGTTTCTATTCATCAAATCTGTTATAAAGTCAGTGTAGGATTGTCCATTTCTGCTATCATAAGTGCATAAAATAATTTCTGATAATGCGTCCATCTGTTTACATTTGCTCCAATACTGTTGCAGGAACTGGGAGATGAAGTCCTCCAGGCTGTTGATATCTCGCATCCGGCTCTGGAAAAACATCAGCGGCTCGCCGAGTAGTAGACTGGATAATTGGAAACGCCACATTAACCAAGAGGTGGGTGTCAGTTCTTGAACGGCTCTTATTTGGTCCACAAATGGTTTGGGTTGCATGTGACGGTAGGAATTATCAAATTTTCCAAGATTTTGGAAAGGTTGAGTGCTATTTACTGGTTCAATCGGTATATAATGTATTCTGCTGGCTGGAATATTTTCCATGGATGTCGCTAGTCTGGAGACTCTTTCCTCACTTGCGGTCCATTTATCATCTATAGTTTTTATGTTCTCCTTCACTTCGCCATATAATGTGGTTATCTTTAGTTGTTGTCCGACTACGGCATTTTCTAATACATCGCATCTCTCACCTGCTTTCGCCCCCTCCCCCGTTAAGTTCGCTATACCTGTCAGCACATCACTTTGTTCTTTAGTTATTATTTCCATTCTATTGACATTTTCACCCATCTTCGATTCTATTTCGCCCTTATTTTCTAACACCTTTCCCGTTGTAGCTTCTATGATAGTGGTACCTCTCTCCTCACCTAATACGTCTACCAGCTCCTCAATTTCTTTAGGTACGTCATCCAACCGTTCATTTATTTGACAGGTGACATCATCTAGACGAGTTTCTAGCTTTTTGATAACTGCAGATTGAGTATCTATTTTTGTATCTATTATATTTCTCACTTCCTCCCTGAAGCTAGAAAATTTTGCATCCATGGTTTTAATACCTTCTTGTACAGTCTTGGTAATATTTTCAGTGATAGTTTCACTATTTTTCTGCATAGCTTCCCGGTTTGCCTTCGCTTCATTGTCCTGTCTTGCTAAGATTTGACTGAGCATGAGTTTGAGTTCGTTTGTAGAATCATTTGCCATAAGATTGGTAATGTAACCGACTGAAGAGTCTAATGTTGTATTGCGTTTTTCCAGGTTGGTGGCGGATGGCGGTTGACTGGCGATATCGGATGGCGATTGGGTAGCGGCATTCTCCGTTCCTTCGGCGACGCTTGGAGCGATCTGCGGAGACGCCGGTACCGGTTGGACGCCCTCACTCCCTCATCCGGACTCTCATCGGACTTACTCGCATCGACGACGTTATCAATCTTCGTAGAAGACAATTGGGCTAAGTTTTGCGGGTCGAAACTGATGGAGCATATGCTGCCTCCCTCTCTCTCTCGTGGGGTCTCCGCTGCATCGTCCTGGGGCTGTTGATTTGCCGGTGTCGTGGCTACATAGTTTTGGGGATGTTCGCTGAAGTAGGAAATTTGCGAGTTAGCCGGCGACTGGTTCATGGTGACGTTATTATGGAAAACTTCGAGTAAATAGCCAAGTGTGTTGCCAAGTCTCAGGAATATTAAAATGGATTCAGTGATAGTGCCTATTCTGGATAAAATTGTGTTGTGTTGAAGTTTCAAGTGTCATATACATATATTACAAAAAGACCTTCTAGTGCTACAGGTACGCTTATCAACATAGACAGATATGGCTTACAAATTACACTAATATAGTTCTTAAAATTTTAATTAGGGTCTTATCCTCCTGAATAACGATAGTATTATAATGCCTCAAATAACCTATAACCCTGGTCAGCATACAATGTCTAGATTCAAAGATCAAAATCAAAATTTTTACTATAACTTTTATGGAAATTTCCATCCAATTTTCTCTATTATGAGAATTATGTTATCAAACTCGTGTGATACAGTTTGTCTGTATTTATGCAGCTTGAAAAATTTTAATTTGAAGAGCAACTCAATTATTTTAGCCAGAAACTTACAATAGATCATCAGATATATCTTGTCGAAACAACTTCAGATTATGTTTCTTGCAGCTTTCAGTTTTATCAATAATTTCATTAATCATTGATAGTAAGATTGAGTAGGTAAGCTTTTCCTCATGCTCCACTGGTTGGGTGCCATTGTGTGAAGTTGTGCTCCTGGGGGGGTTATCTCTTATGATAGAGTCCCACGTTATGAAGCTATTGTGAGAAGTTGTAGATTGCAATTCCTTCACAGATAATACGATGTTTCTGGTATTTATAAGAGCAGTCTCTAAATTCCCTCTTTTGCGAATAAATTCACAAAAAATTAAGGCCTTCCGGCTCGCAAAATTACTGGGTTCAAACCTCAGCTCTAGCTCAGTGGTAGAAACATGAATTTTATAAATACAAATAATCACCATAAGGTTCAAGGACCAGGGATTGATAATTCTTACCGCTGCTTCTATGAAGTTTTTGAAGAATACCAGTAAGGAAATTAAAAGAATATTTGATGACTGATTATCAGTAACCATGTACCACTAGAGAATAATCAGGACCAACTATAGTTGTTTCTAGTTGATTCTTAAAACGCTCGTCGTGAGTACAAGTATTCACCAATATACCCTTTCAAAATTCCTTAGAACTTACAACGCCAGTTCTTGAAGCTCTCTGGATCCTTATATGATATAACTGGAACCTTATTAATATAATTTCTTAATATATTTGTTCTGGCTGATGAAATGAATATCATCAAAGGATGATAAATATTGAGTGCTCTGAATAAGGTTAATATTATTTGATTCAATAATTTTAAATGCTGCTAAATATTTGTTGGTACCAAAACAGCTCAAACGATATAACACGAGATGAGTTAGGATATAATAAAAAATTCTATAAGTTTGTATGCTGACATAAAACACAAAATATATTCCCATAGAAAAAATGTGCATAAAATATTCGATATAACTATAATTCACTTAAATAATCTATTTTTAAAATCTGAATAATTATCACAGGCTTTGCTAATATTCACAATAATGAATTTCAAATTCATAAATATATTATATTTAATACTGGTACTTAGACTTCCAATCAATATAAAATTCTGCAGATAAAAACCTGTTCGGTCTATAAGTTTGATATGGTATATTTTGTTCAATAAACAAAATTAATATTTAATAAATTAATATTCGAACATGAGATCTCAGGGCTTTTAATATGAATTCGGGCAGTGCATGGAAGTAAGCTTCCTACATATAATAAATAAATTTATAAAATGTTCTTGTGAACTATGTGATATTGTTCAACACGTGGTGACTTTTTATTTTAACTCTAATTAATTGGAATAGCGCTTTTTTATTAATTATTACCCCACTGAACGTAGACAAATGAGCTCATTTGGTTTGACTTATCACTCACTGACTGAAGTTCTGGATGTTCTCGTGGATTGAATTAATTATTTCCAATAATTAATTAGGTAGGCTCCTTTTCGTCACTGCTGGGCTAACGTGTGATCCAGATTTTTATAAGTTTCTTTCGAATTAAAGCTATTTTTATGGGAATCTTTACAATTACGAACTCCTTGACAGCACTGAGTTCACAAACAATTAACATTCAACAAACATACATTACATTTAAAAAAGGGTTTGGCTTAATAATTCGTTAAAAAATTTTTAAAAGGAATAAGAAAAGACCCTAAACTCCATGTGCATCCTCTCGGGTTGGGATCTTAAGCCAGAAGAAAGAGGTTTTCAGAAAAATTTGCTTCTTCCTAGAATAATTCTATAAGCTACTCTCTGATTGGCCCTCAATTTAATAGACTCAATACAATTGGTTGCCTTGGGAATCAGGGCTTCCTCGGCTTTACAATAGAAAAAATTTAATAAAAGAAGTTTTTATACAGATATATGGGGTATTTATCTTAAATTGAATTCATAAATAAATCGTAACATACGATTTTAATAGATAATACATTTAGTTTTTATATGAGTTTTTTATACTCTTGATTTATCATGCTTTTTTAGATTATAATAAATATTTATACAGAAATAATAGTTATTTGTATTTCTACACATCGACTTCCTTTAGTATACATAATATATCCTTTATGAGTGAATTTTATATGATTCAACCGGTCATATGGGTTGATCGAATAATCAGCTGATTCATTCAGTATTGGTTCGGATAATTATCGATTTATCCAAGATCGACTAATTCTTTTCAAAACGTAAACAAGTAACTCTAACCTCAATGTTCATGCATTTTATTTTATTTTTTATTTTTGTAATCCGCCAATAATAATTATGCCGCTTTATAATTTTTTGATCTTACCAATGAGTTCTCATAATTATTAAATCACAATAATACATATTTTCTTATCGTTGTTGATAATGCTATTACTCCTAATCACTAGTAATACTTGATTTGAGTTGATTTACTCTTTAGATAGGTCTAACCTTCTTTCCAATTTTATAGTTCTATTACATTTTATTGGCTCATTTAGAAATATTTGGTGGTTTCAAATTACCACGTGACAAATTCTAACAATGCTGTCATTTTCAACTTTGAAGTAAATCTCAATATTAATGTGATAATGCGAAAGTATTGTTGTTAATGTAATAATCAAACTTTTGCTTCTCAGGTTGGTTTCTACAATAGCCTACTGCAGGAAGTGGAGATTGTAATATTTCATGTTTTTTTATCAGATTGTATTCTACAACACTGCGATTCAATTCACGTTTTATCATGAATTCACATTTTGTTTCCAAAGATGTCAATGTAAGGCATATCCGCATATGTATGGTAGCAACGTGATGCGTCAGAGTGTCGTGTCGACAAAATCTTCCCGAATAGAAGCGACAAACGAATCGTGCAAGTGCGCCACTTTTGAACTTTATGGACCGGGTTTCGAGCTCGGGATTCAGCTAAATTATTAGGGGAGTTGTACAATTTATCAACCTTCTATGTTCAGTCTGAAATTGACAAATATCCATTCATGGTCCTTGCAGGCTGCGCCATATAATCACTCATATAAGATAAGTGCAGTGTTCTATGATGTCCTGTTGACAGTGTGTCTGCTTGATTAAGAAATAAACTAAAACAAACAGGAACTTGCTGATATATATAATAATTATTTTTTAGGATTACGTCCCAAGGACTCCAGTTATGGAGTATAAGACAAGTCAGGCCAATAATTTTACATAATACATAATTAACACTAAGTTTATATAATTCAACACTACGTAAATCAAACCTAGTCTTGGTTTGAAAGGAACTCTTTTGTACACTATAAAATACTCTATCAACTGAATATTTTTTAAATGTTTTTTGAAGATCTTTAGATCATCATAACTTTTGAGGAGTTGTGGTGACCTGTTATAGAATTTCCTTCCAATATAATCCTGTTTTTGTTCAAATAATCTACTATTGTGAGTCATTGACCGAGCGAAGTGAGGTCTAAGATTCAAGTCGACAGTTTGGCATTTCTCTTAATGTTTAAATGTTTGAATGTTTAAATGTTTAAATGTTTAAATGTTTATATGTTGCGCATTTACGGCAAAACGCGGTAATAGATTTTCATGAAATTTGACAGGTATGTTCCTTTTTAAATTGCGCGTCGACGTATGTACAAGGTTTTTGGAAATTTTGCATTTCAAGGATAATAGAAAAAGAAAAAGAAGCCTCCTTCATACGCCAAAATTTGAGTAAAAATCAGACTATAGAATTATTCATCATAAATCAGCTGACAAGTGATTACACAGATGTGTGGAGAAGTCAGTCTATTGCTGTATTTCCATAAGGTCTATAGTTTCAATCAGGTACTTGTGGATGAGAATACTGCGTGAGGTCTACTGTTCACATAACTACTAATTATAGATAATCAGCTCTGTTTCGTGTATTATTTCGTATATTTTGGTCCACACCACTCGTCTCGTTTAGTCACCCTACGCTTTTTTGCTACTGGTATCTTCCAAATGGTTTCTGGTGAGAGGTGACCTTTCTGGGGTCGATAAGTTCACCATATATGTACAATAGTCTCAGTAGTACAAACATTCCATAAATCTCCTCATCAAATTTCCAACCGAAGAGAATTTACCTTTTAAAAAAATAAGTTATTTTGCAAAGATAAAAAGATTTCCTTGTGTGCTATGTGCCTTAGGTTGCACACCGAACATGGACTGCAATAAAATCCAGCTAAGATATTATTGATAAGGAGTACTGACAGTTTAAATTGAATCTCACTATCCAACCGCATCCATTCAATTCTAAACTGCTTTGAACTAAGCTTCAAGTTGCACTGCCTATTTGAAATTAGGTAATTGAACTTAAAACTTTCTTTGAACTGCAGTTTTTTGATGTAATGAGCATGTCATGTCAAGTGCGCATTAACTTTAGAATGTTGCTAAAATGGAACTTGAAAAAAGCTTCATCTATTAAACTGAAAGCTTAAACTATTTTAATGTATTCACCTTACATCAAAAATATTTAAGTATTCTAATATAAGTTGCAAATAATGAATATTTTAATCTTAAAATATTTAAGGTACTTGAACTTAGGAAAAAACTTGCAAATGTTTTTGCAAGTTTTACAAGAAATACAGGTTTTATACAGGTTTCTTGTATAAAAAACATAGGCCAGTTATGGCCAGTTAATGGCCAGTATTAAGCATTGAACACTCGGCCTCTGCGCTCAGGTTCCTCGAGCCTTGCAGGGACTTTCCGTTTTTAATATAGTTATGTATAATCCTATTAATGGTATTTTTCTTTTTCATTTTATATTGTATTTTACTTTTTTCATTTATAACCATTTTTGTCATTGTAATTATGTTTTTGGGACAAATAAAGTGATTGATTGATTGATTATACACACATCTTTCATTTCTATTATTCTCGATACTTGTACTTGAAATAAAAAATATATACATCCTACTCGGTAATCGTCCAAATTTGTTTTCATAAGGAAATTAGCCAAAAAGGTGATTCTAGCATATATTATAAAAAGTCGAATTTGGGCAGCGGTCATAAACGATTTTGAGAACTGTCTTATATAGGTAAGAATTTGAACTGTATTAGGTGAACCAATTAATTCCAGTTGGTTCAAAGGATCATATTGGTTCCAGTAAGTGGTTGCTAAGCAAATTCATCTCTTCTCTCCATTCATGAAACGATCATGAATGTAAACGTTTTTTATTATCATTTATCTCATCATCATCTAGGCTTAAAAAATCCTAGAAAGTTGCCTTTGTAAATAAATAGATGAATGAATGGATAAATGAGAAAAAAATAAATACCAGTTCGTTCAATAGATTATTGAAGATGTATGAGAATGTACCATATTATGATAAATATCAATTATTTTAGTAAGATTCAATAAATAAATCATAATATTTAAGCTGAGTTTACACCAAAGTTATTTACAAAATCTTTATTTTTCCGTGTGTATAGATTCTATTAGATTGAACGGAACTTGACAAGATGCTCATCATGTGCATGATAAGTTATGTTCAATCTAATAGAATCTATAAGGACGGATAAACATTTTGTTAATAGCTTTGGTGTGAACGCAGCTCTAGTTTGAAGGGTTTTTAATGAAATTGAACGCTTTTCGCTTCATAAGTTAATGTGCAATATTATTATTGTCAAATGGTATTGATACATCAATAAACTATCTAAATATCAACACAAATACAACAGAATATATAATTTCAAATACCGCTACAACTAATTAATTTATAATAAATCATAACCTTTACCTGATAATAAATTTGAAGAATTAACTGATAGTTAAACTAAAACAAACTTTCAATTCAAACAATATTTATGAGTAAATATACTATAATATTGATTGTTAATAAAATAACATTTTAAAATATGTGCAGAGTTTTTCTTCTCATAAGAAGTATCTTAGTGGTAATCTAATGTTTATTACAATAAAATAACAATGATACATAGAATTTAACTATATTGAATGAGGTACGGCATTTCAAGATGTAAATCTGCACAGAGTGGATTTTTAATCAAATTGAGCCAAGTTCCAATTATTAAAAAGGATTACTGGATTAAAATGAAGCACAGATAATTCGATCCAAACCTGATGAAAATTTAAAATAATTGAAAATTATATTCAAAATTAAATATTTTCACAATATTATATTAATTCACAGAACTTTCCCGCGCTGGAAGCCAGTCTTAAAATATTATGCAATTTAAACCGAAATCAAATACGTAGGTATTATACAAGTAAACAGTAGTCTCTTAATAATCAACTGTTCAGTGAAATTTCATGATAATATAACACAACAATTACGCCGCTGTTGAGTATACAGCTCTCTTGCTGCAAAGGCTTACTATAGATACTGTAGATATAGCTAGTAGATATTGGCACTTACAGTTGTATAATAGCACTTACAAATTGTATAAATAAAAGTATAAGCGCATTGCATTAATTAATCGGTTGAATTTTCTCCAATTTCCATATTTCATTGTTTTATGGTTTCTTTCTGTAGCTTATTTCGAATTAATCTTTATGACGATATTTAAAAGTTTATTGTATTATATTACATGTATGATATACTGTGTTGAATAAAATTGATATCTTATCTTATTATCTCATTATAAAAACGTACACTCTTAAAAATATCAGTTCTTATAAAAATTACGTTCCCATTATTTTATTATTATTATTTCAAATTAATCTCTATGACGATGTTCAACTGTTTATTGTATTGTATTAAATGTATGATATACTGTGTTGAATAAAATTGATATCATATATTATCTCATTAAAAAAACATCCACTCTTAAAAATATCAGTACTTATAAAAAATATGTTCCCATTAAAAAGTGTTATATACTATCTTTGGATCAATAACAATGTTAATAATTAAGGTTTAGAAAATATACAAAAGGTAGTTGGTAGAAAAGTATATGGATTTTGTTTGATAATAAAATTAATCCGTTCTATTTTATAAATACAGAGGATTATTTATAAATTCATAGAATTGTAGTTCAATAGCCTAATTTATCATGAGTCAATAAGGATTACTAAAATCTTTACAGTATTCGAGAACATTATCAAAAATCAACTATGAAAATTGGAAGACATTGATTGCATTTTGTATACAAAAGTTTTTTCTTCATAATTATATGAGCATCATCCTCAAATCTCTTGATAAAATAACTGTAATTTAATACATAATGCAGTTCCAGCATATCACAGCAATTTTATACGGGGCACTAAAACTCGTCTTCATATTTTTAAACAATGTGGATAGCCTATATAACTACTGTGAAATGATAATATTTATAACATGCAAAGAACTATTCTATAACAAATGTTGAAGGTTCAATCAAACATTATATAGATTTAAATATTTTAGAGGCACAATCTTGAATAACTTTAATTAAAATTAGAAATTCATTCAAGGAATTAAATTATTTTGAAACCTAACAAATATTTTATTATAATGTATGAAAATTATTCAAAAGAAAAAACTGCCCATCAATAAGGGAATATACTGGAAGAATGTTAGCACCCTACAATTGGATTTGACAAAAAAGTCTCTAGAAACTAATTAAAACAGATCTACACAAGCTGCCACAAATGGTACTATATACAAGTCTAATATACATCGATACATCTCAATACATCGATAACAATTATTAATACTATACTATAAAAATAACATTCACATAGCAAAGCTGCAAAGCCTCGCCTCACATGAGTCATCAATAACATTCAAACCAAAAATTGTCGAGAGTCAATGCAAACAAAAACTCAACATTTTTTTTAAATTATCCAAATACCATAAAAGCACAACAATTTATAAAATACATATTAAGAAAACATATTTGATATTTTGGTCCAGAAAACTACAAGTTAGACTTATATACACTAATATAATTTCTTTAAAAGTCTTTGTTTTAACTTTTTTCATTTATTTCTATTATTCTATTCAAGTTGGTCTCAAAAATTGACACAGTAGGCCTAGCTATTATTATAAAATATGGTACTATCCGTACTCTATTTTAATTTACTTTACCTGTGTTTCATACAAACCATGGTAGTACTATTACAGTTCACTTGATACCCTTATGCAGTACCAATGTTTATCACAGTTACAGTACTTTACAGTAATATTGTCAATTCTATACACTATTGTAACAAAGATTCTTATCATGTACTTGAGCGTACTTCAAGTATAGCTGAACACGGATTATCTGGCTTGCTTGTTAACTTTAGCCAGTTCTTCAGAAGCAACATTGTTTTGTTTTTAAATGTTTTCGATGTTCGAATTTGATGACAATAAAAATACTTTTCTCATTACCTAACTCGGTTTTTCATCTAAACCTTGGTAATACAATCAGTAGGCTACTTTGTATCATAATATCGTATCAGTAGCCATTACCATGAATATACGGACTGTATATCAATTTACTGTAATATTATTGCTACTTTATACTGTACTTTACAGTAATAAATAGTAAACTGTAACTAATTTACAATGTACATTGTAAATTACGTGTGAATAAAGCTGCGTTTAGACCAAAGCTATTAACGAAATGTTAATAACTTAATCCATATAGATTATATTAGATTGAACATAACTTATCATACACATGATGATAATATGTGTTTGTCAAGTTCCGTTCAATCTAATAGAATCTATATGGATTAAGTTATTAACATTTTGTTAATAACTTTGGTGTAAACGTAGCTTAAGTCAAAACTCAAGCTTCCAGTCAGCGAACATGAGTGTTGCCAGATTGTGTGAAATTTTAAATTTCTCATGCAAGCTCATGTGATATTTATTCATTCAATGTGATAACACCGTTGGCATCAGCCAATATAACGTTTCCACATATAATATCCTCAATCACATGAGCTTGTATGAGAAAGTTACAAATTCACACAATCTAGCAACACCGGTTGAACGAAGGTTTAAGTCTCAACCTATTTTATTTAGAGTATAGTAAACTGAAACATACGTAGCCTACTGTGCAAAATTGTAACTAATTAACTGTGTCCCAGTTTCTAGGACACTAATTAAATCTAATCCTTTAGATTTGATAAAATTGTAACTATCTAACTGTGTATCGGTTTCTAGGACATTTATTAAATCTGATCCATTAGATTTGATAAGTGTCCTAGATACAGGTTCTCTAATCTATGTACAATGTTCTCAAGCATGTACATCATCCTGTACTTGCTGAACAAAGTACAGTATATAGATTTTTTCAAAGCATGTACAACCAAGTATTGGTCAGCCACAATGTACTTCATAACTAGTAAACTGTGTCTTAAGGTGCGTCCAGATTTCAGCCCTACGAACACGCGCATTTCACCTTCACTTTTCATCAGTTGGTGCTACGCTTATTATCTGTACCTCACTTATTATTATTTTTATTTTATTATTATTATTATCATTATATTATCTGTACCTCACTTATTATTATTATTATTATTATTATTATTATTATCATTAATATTATCTGTACCTCACTTGTATTTCTGAAATCTGACGTTTACCATAGGTCTCTTCAGACCTGGCAAAGAAAATAAAATCAATCAATCAATCTGTATAAATACCGATATAATCAGCTGATGAAAAGTGTAATGCGCGTGTTCGTGGTGCTCAAGTCTGTATGCAGCTTAATGTCCAATGTACACATTGTGACAATTGCATAGTAAGCTAGGGACCACTAGCTGAAGACAAAGTAGTTGGTCTGCTTGCCAACCTCGGTCTGATGCACGATCTTGAGGTGCGACATGATCTTGTCCTTGCGTTTGGCCTTGAACGAGCAGAAGGGGCACGCGTAGCGCGAACTGATGCCGCACTCTTCCCGCAGGTGGCGGTTGAGTGTGATGCGGTGCTTGTAGCTGCGTGGGCAGTTGGGACACGAGTAGCGCGGAGTCACCTCCAGGCACTCCTGACGCATCAGCGCCTCCAGCCAGTGAGCTGACGCAAGCCAAACCAATAATGCACAAATTAACAAAACTGAACGCAAAATAATAATCGATAAAAATAATATTAATAAAAATAGTGAGTAATGTAGGTGGTAATAATACCACATAGGTGGTAATTGTTGGTGTTAATAGGAAAATGTTAATAATTAGGACCAAGAATGGAACAAAATTCAACTGAAGAAAAAAGTACAAAAAATGAAGCAAAATATTAATGAGATTAAGATAATTTGTGTGTAATAAATAGTGAAATCTACGTTGATAGAAAAATGTGACGAACAATAAAATAAAATTTAAATGAGAAAAATGTAAAAAAATACAAAGAAGTAATGAAATTGATGAAAATAATATAAATTTTGAAGTAAATAGAAAGTGTAATTAATAAATAATTGAGAAACTGTAAGTTGATTGCAATTCATCAATTATACAATTTTTTATACGGAATTACTAGCAGCCTTTATTTTTTTTTAAAAAACGAAAGAATAGGGTAATATTAATCCATATAAATTCTCATTTCTTCATTTTATTGTGGATGATGCCCACATGAGCTTTCAGCTTGTGCGTGGGTCTACAAACTGGCGCTGGTCGACATTGGGCCAACATGTGCCCATTTAATAACAGGGCCAACATGGGCTATTTGATAATTAACAATAAATTGATGATATGTACAAAATAACAAAGAGAAAGGAGAATTAGACATAACATGGAGAATAATAGAAGTAGACCAATTCAACAATAATAAAAACTTAGAAAAATATAACAATGAATTGAAAAACTATGAAGAAATTGGGATGAGGAAAACGGAGAATAAGCTTCAATAATATACAGGAATCAAAGTAGAATATGATGTATTAGGAAGGTCAATGGTAAATGTAGCTTTAATATAAATGCTAAAATAGATAGTATCAATTGAAACCAACAGCATTTCTAATTAATTAAATCATTTCCAAGTTGGGTTGGAAAAGCAAGCTATGATGTGAGTTAGTAAGCAGTCAAAAAGGAAATAAATTAATTCCTTAGTAATTAAAAATTAACTTGTCAGTGAGGTAGTGCAAAATAAAACAAAGTAAAAAAAAAAACTAAAAATCTTATAGAAAAAGTGTTTACTCTAATATCGTGGATGAAATTTAATCGAACAGAAACATTTATGGATATGGTTTTATAAAAAAAAAAAAAATAATAAAAACCCAACAAACAAATAAAATCAGGAAAAAGAAACAACAACGGTTAACAAACACAAAAACCTTTCACCATTTGCCAAAAATGAACATATTGTTGCCTCAATTACTAGTAAAGAATAATCTTGTGACCTGCTTTCATTTTATACTGTACTTTAAACATTCACATCTATTGAAGAACCCTATTAATTTAATTTATTCGCATAGTTTTAATTATTAATAATGATCCTTGAAATTTTGGTTGTTATTATTCGAATTATCTTCTAAGTTTTTATCTTATGAAAACTGACTATTCATGTTGGTGGCAGAATACTGTTATGAGGGAACAATATTGCTGTTCTTGTACGTATCTGTTCCCCGTATCTGATCTGGTCTTAGTGACTATTGTCACTAATGAGTTGAAAAAATACAAGCAACGAATAACCAATGTAAAAATACCGCCTGGGCGAATAATTATAAAAAATTCCAACTTTCAGTCTATTTTTTAAATTTTGATTACAAGTTTCTATTTCAATTTTTAGTCAAAACAGGAAACGAGGATTAGGATGTGGTTGAAAAATAAAACACTCTTAATGCGGTGATTCACAGAGCACAATCTGTACTTTAATTTTAATCGAACAAACTTTCATCATAGCTTAGCATTGTGTAACTTAACATATAGGCCTACCGTAACATATTCTAATTATTTATTAGGAACACTTATAATAATGACTAGCAGGTATCCCGTGCTTCGCAAGGGTATAATTAAAACTTAAAACTGAAAACTTGTACTGAAATCTTAAATAATTTAAAATAGGCCTATAACCATCCTCGATAATAAATATATAATAATCTATATGCAAAATTTCAAGTTAATCAGTCCAGTAGTTCATACGTGATGATGCGTCCGTCATTCGTGAATTTCCTATCCCGTACCTGTATAAGCCAATTCTTTCCTTTATCATATTATTGATTAAATGTAAAAAATAAAGACTAGAGTTATTGTATGTTAAATACTCAATCACGCAAGCTTCGTATCTTTCTCATGATATAACCTCTCACGTTTCTTGCTATAGTCTCTTGCATATCCTATGGACACAATATAACTGAAATCTAGCTATCAACAACCAGAAAAATAGAATTGCTAAAAATGAACCAAATGATTGGTGAATTGGTGGAGGAGAACAAACAATAGAAGTAAATGTGAACCTACAACTAACATTAATATCGTGTCTAAAAGTATGCTTGAATACTGGTTTATATCATAGCAGTATATGCAATAAATTACTTTCAATTAAATTACAATTTGGAAACAGAATGCAGTTTGCTTCAAAGCACAAACTTGTCGTACGTTATTGATATAGGTAGCGAACTTTTGCGGTTCAATTATATAACATTCCATAACATTTTATAACTTAAAACGTTTTAACATATAACATTTTATAAAATTACCATCATTCAGAGCGGGTTAGCTAAACATAATTTCAGTCATCAATTGAAGTAATAATAATGAGGGGGCTAATAAACAACAATGAATGTATCAATGTTTTAATTATGGTGATTGTTCCGAAAGTTTCACTAAGAGTTCTCCAAAAAGTCAAGAAAAATAATAGCCTTCAACCGAGAAATTGAGTTTTTGAGTTGTTTAGAGTTGATTTCAATATTCAAGAGATGAATGAAAATTATTTATTGAATAGATATTTTTTCACGAATTACTGTGCATATTGTACAGATGCAGAGTGACCGAACTTTTCCGAGAGAACCTTCTAAAGCAAACAGGACATCCGAACTGAGGTTCTTTGTTGCACTCATACTTGCGATGGGCCCATAATCCCCTCCTGTACTTGTACGCTTTGCCACAGTCGGGACAAACGCAGTCTTGGTTCGATTCCTGGTCCCCGCCTGGAATTAGCAGCAGCGAGTCACTTCTCTTTTTTCTAGTTATACAGTCGGAGGCATCTGCAAACATACAGTTCTATTATTAGAACTAATATCTAGATGGATTCCCCATTGATAATCTGTTGCTCATCCGTTAACAATTTGTTGGTTAATAATTATTTGTTGATCATTGATTAATAACGTTTTGATCATCGATTAATGATGATGATTTTCAATACGATTCCATTGATTTGACAAAAAAAATTAAGGAGCCATGATAGATAAATATATATTGTAATGATCATATCATTTTATAATATCTGTTTATAGATTTATGGTGAATGGTTAAAGTTTTTGATTGACCTTGAAGTTTAATTTATGTTATAAATGTTAGTGTACAGTATAGACTAGAATAGCCTGGAAATTATTTGGAGTATGAATATGAGTTGGCTAATAAAAATATTTTCAATTCTTAAGTCTGACTGATGAGATAATAGAATACCATCGATGGGATGTTGTTTGTTTATTGGAATTGAAAAGCAGCTTAAAAGTGAAAAAGGATAAAAGTGGAAAATGAAAGAAGAGAGGAGTAGACGAACTCAGGAAGAGATAGGAAAGTGAGGTAATAGGGATAAAACAAGGAATAGAAAAAAATGAGAGGAAGGATGAAGAAGAGCACGTAGGGTAGAGAAAATAGAAAGGCAGAAGAAGAAATGAGAAAAAAGAGGAAAATAAAAATGGTAGAGAAAGTGTGAGATGTAAGAATTCAGAGTTACGGAGATCATATTATTTTATTAGGAATGGGAGAAAATCAAATTTTGATTTATTTTTATAATAGCTTGTTTTTGAATAAGAATAACATTCATCCGATAATGTAGAAATTTAAATGTAATATTCTTGAATCTATAATTAAGATTGTTTGAATTATGCTGAAAAATCAAAGATGAACAATCAACTACTAAAATTAATTTTTTCAAATCCTTTCCAATCGTGAAGACAAATCAGGACAAATACTAGAATACTGGTACGCTATTTTTTTACTCAAAAGTGATGGCTTTTCAGAAAAATGGCGTCTATACTACATCAAGAACCAATGAGAGTGCGTTATGAAAATTTTAAAATCTGAGAGACTTGGAAGGAAATAACTGAAGCTACATAGTACTAGCACTCACTAGTGAGTACTAGCACTCACTTAGTTACGTTAATTTTTGTTTCTTGAAGGTCTCATGAGCGCTAGAAAAATAATAAAAAAGGAAAATGGATAATTCTGTCACTAAATAATTATTCTGTAACTGATTTTTCTTGGATTAAAGAAATACTAGGCTGAGTTATTTTATATTACGTAAAAAATTTGTATTCTCTATAATTATTGATGAGAAAAATAAGTTCTTACAAATTTTGTCACAGTTTTCTTCAACTGTAGCAAGCATTTTCTAGAATTAGTTTGATGTTCTTATCATTTATTACAGGATCACATATCACAAATAGCAAAATATAGTATAAGGAGTTGTATATTATGAAATTAAAAATTAGAAAATTTATAGGGAAAGCTTTCAGTTCATTCTCTTATCACCAAATTTGAATCCACGAGACAAATCAGTCTTAACAAAGTGCATCAATTTATGTTATAACTGTAATTTATAGACTAATTTCTACTTTTGCAAGTTCTCCTGCCAAGGTTACACACTAGTAATTCATTTGATAGTGCTTGATGATCATATGCCTGTTTAGAGTTTCTTTGCGGGTGGTTCGTACATGACACATGGGACACCCGAACTGAGGCTGTTTGTTGCACTCGTATCTCTGGTGACGGAGGAGGTGGGTGCGTTTACTGTATGTCTTCGAGCATACGTCACAGCGAGATCGCGAAAACTGGGTTCCTTCTGTAACGGAAATCGGTTAACAATAAATGAACAAAAATATCATTTGGACTATCAAAAATTCTGAAAGATTTGAAAAGAGATAAGTTCTACCTTGTAAGAACTCATAAGCAGGGAAGGATACAGCGGGGGGAGGGGGGCGCTCGGACACTGTCCTCCCTGTCATTTTGAAGGAAATTTAATAATTGAAAAGATTCAATAATACTTTCTGTTCTATATTTTAAGATTTAATTACTATTTTAAACTATTATTACTATTTAAAAAGTCAAGTCAAGACATATGGCATCAAACGTTCAAATTTTCCGCTTCCATGGGTAGAGCAACAAGATCGATGTTTGTTACGATCACTGAGCCAAGCATCAGTATGGTCCAACGTGGCAACATTGTACAACGTGTTAGTACAGGCTGAAGTGCGTGGACACAACTCTGTGCGCCACATGCTATAGCATTTAGTCTATGAAACAGTGTTGCCAATTTTGCAATCGTATTCTGCAATTTAAATATTGCTCGTTGGGTCGCCGGCCTTTTCGAGGATTTGAAGATTCTAACCTAAAATTTTAGGTGAAAATCCGTAGTATACGGTTCGGTATCGAGACTTAAAAAGAATATTGTTTTCAATGCTTTTTTAGAGGTGAATATTCGTACACATTTTTATAATAACATGTTCAAGGCGATGTAATTTCCTGTGAATGTATTGCTTTAAAAGCTGCACTGATTTGTAAATGGCAAGTGGTTAGTGGATCTCCTTTAATTCATCATAGAGAGAAAGAAAAGATAGCATTTATGCTAACTTTACTCTATGATTCTATTTCAACATGTTATTCAAATTTTCTGGTACATGGCAACAAGATTCAAGTACGAACCGTATACTGAATACTGGAACCATAGCCACCTCTAATACAGGAGGTATTAGAGGTGGCTATGCTGGAACCTGATTGACTTCCTATAGAAATGAATAGGAAGTGTAACTCATGTGACGTCTCTGTGGTAACAATTTCAATCAAATTGCCGCCACCCCACCGAAAAAGCAGAGATCAACTTGTGAGATCACATCTGTGTATACAGATTTCTCCAATACTTGCCATTTCCAAAAATTGACAACACTGGAAAGCAGTGCTATTAAAATCATCTTTCTACTACAATTCACTTTCAACTATTAGCATTGTCTATAAATAATGCCACTGCTCATCGCTTTCCATTCAACCAATGCTGACTGTAATAGAATTAATCAAAGTCAATCAGATCAATCATTGCTGACTTGATTGTGTTGCACGAGAACTGACAGCTGATTCGATTGTCAGCAATAGTTGAATGGATAATGTTGACGTTATTTTTAAGGAATGTTGACAGTTCCAAGTGTTTTGCATCCAATTATTCTTGAACTTTTTTTTTAGACTTTTCACTGGTTTCAACTCTGGCTGACTAGTTGACAGAACTACTTAGCGACGTTGCCATTTCCTCTATATTTTATACAAAACTACTTCGGACTTGGTTGAATATGCGGAGCAGAGAAATGGAGGGAGATCAGCCAATAATAATGAAAGAAGTGAAGTTGCAAAGTTGTTGATTCGACTCAGTGCTTTCAGAAAGGAAACTACATAAATGCGTATCATGAGCAGTTGAACATTCCCTAAAATCTACAGAATGCTGTCCGCTTAGAACAGCAAAAACACCGCCACTGTATCCCTACTTTCCTCTGCTCAGCATATCTCTCCAATTCGGAAGTAGTTTTGTTTGGACAATAGGGATGGCATTTATCAAATAATGTGGATGACTGGCTAATTCTGGCTGACTTCAATTCTCGTCGGCTCCCGCTCTCTTATGTCGTGTAATATAACACCTTAGGTCCAATTCACACTGAAGTGACGTGGCACTGACTTCACTTCCACGCCTCTCCCATATGAACAATCATAAGATCTAAGGCTGAACATTAACGATAGAACATGCATGCACATACACAGTTGACTTACATTGTTGTGTCATCACAGCGAACCGCTTCTAGCAAAAGTTTTCGATGTTAGTTTTTTGTATCTCAAAAATTAATGTTGTTTTTATTTTTTCTTCGCTGCCCTGTTTGAGGCTGAATTTTTTTCTATCATTATAATTTGTAAGTTTCCAGAGGTTTATTCATTGTTATTGGTTGTTCATGTTAAAAGCCTCTCGCTGATGACAGCTATGACCATAGCCACCTCTAATATTAGAGGTATTAGAGGTGGCTATGCTATGACACAACAACGTAAGTCGACTGTGTGTGTATGTGCATGCATGTTCTACAGTTAGTTGCCAGCTGAGGGCAGATGTGGCGTGGGGAAACGCCACTCCAGTTTGCATTCGACTATACTGAGTGAGTCATATATGTATGGGAACCCTTCAATAAATTGGAGACTGTTGTAGATATAATACTGTAACTTTCAGGAGTTATTGGTCAAATACCCTACCTTTTGACGTACAACTGAATTTCAACCCCTCATAAGGGGGTGACTTAGGGGTTGTAACTCAAATATTTTAAATGTAAATACCCATTGTATGGTACATCATCTTAAAGGCCTTTTTAAAACAAAAAAGATGGTATCAATTAAAATGTTCTATGATACTTATATCCAAATTGGCGGCTGATTGAAGTTTTAGTTTTTAAGGAAATGAGGGTTTGTAACTCAAATATTTAAAATGTTAACACCCATTGTGTGGTACATCATTTTCAAGGCCTTTCTAATACAAGAAAGATAACACCAATAAAAATGTTCTATAATACTTTTATCGAAAATGGCGGCTGATTGAAGTTTTAGTTTAAAAAAATAATTGATGAATTTTAATCAGCCGCTATTTTGGATAAAAGTAGGCTATCATAGAACATTTTTACCGTCACGTCTCTATGAATTGTGCAGTGTGATTGCTCGCCAAATCAAGCAATTGGACAGAACAACTTACTCTCACCTTTTTCAGATAATAGGTTGGTCTCCAGGGAACCACCGTTGGTGGTATTATTACTTTTAATGAGCAGATTAACTGGAAAATTAAGATTATAATCGTTCAAAAAAGTATGACTTATCTACTACATGACTCAAAAGTATGTGATTTCAAGGTTTTAAAACGAGCTCTAGCTTCAATTCGAAACATTTTTTTCGAAAAACGGAAGCGTTAACTTCTATTAGACAAAATATGAGGTGGAAATTTCCTAATTTTCTGGTTTTGTAAGAGAATAACTTCCTGAATAATAATAGATATTCGATAAAATGCTATATGTCAGATGTCATCAATTTGTAGACCCATACATAATTAAAATTATAAAATTAAAGGCAGCTCGATATCTTGATTTGGTGCCGAATTATACCTGCTTTACGAAACCATTGATTGCAGTTTCGAACTTCGGGGGGTTGAGACGCCGATAAGTATTATGTGATTCCAGGCTATGTACTATGTATACAAATACCCAACGAAAAATCAGCTTTCCCTTAATTAGTTGCGCAAAACCCTGTTCTTGGTCTTCATTGACTGGGCTATTGTGGCGAGAATTACGATTTTTCTATTGTTATAGTTATTGTTAAATCATTCTATCTGGGGAAATACTAGATATGGAAAATTTCATTTCTATTCAAGGTTGTAAAGAATTATCTCCTCTTTTCATTCCAATAAACAATTATTCTATTTTTACGATTATTATCATTACTGTTATCTCATGAACTTACGGTATGAACTTATAATTATTCCAGTGCATTCAAATCAATTTCTGCAATTCTGAATATTTGTATTAACAAAAAGAGAATCACTAAAGTACTGTGATGAACAACGTGGCTGGGTATATAAGTCAGTGTCATTGTAATTTCCTTATTTAAACAACACAACAAAAAGTTCCCCGTTATGAGTCTCATTGACACTATTATTTATGAAAGAGACGTGGAACTGATCCCAACAATCATAACTAGGAACTCTGAACAGAATGATCTTAGCAATATAATTGAAGTTGACTCACAATATAAATGATTAGGTCACTCGGTAACTAAAAGTCCGCTGCAATTTCAAGATTTTTATTTTTATTTATAACCATAAGAAAAGGCATAAATACCTTCAAGCTCATTTCTACTGTCTTTCAAGTACCATTATCATAATGATTACACCATGTGAAAATCGAATTATCATCTTACCAGTGATTGGTCAATAAGAAGCCAGAAAGCAAGATTCGTCTTGACCACTTTGGATGCAATATAGTCACTGTGGTTATTCTTGTTTAGATGAGAATAGAAATTATTCATAACTTTTAACGACTAATCAAATGAGAAAAATTCACCTGAATAATTCAATTTTATCTTTTATTATTATGTGAAGCAATTAAAGTCAATATTGATAAATCAATTCATTTAATTTCAATTTAATCAATTTATTTCTTTCAACAAAATTCATATTAGAATTCCAAGAGCTCATCTTAAACTACAGGAATGATTTACAATTATTTATTGATGCTCAATTGAATCAGATTTTGATTACCAGCAGGCTAATACAAACTTGAAAACAAAGGACAATTTTATAAGTTACTTCCAGGTTGAACTGGCAATAAACATAGCCTAACTGCTTAATGCACAATACTAAACAAAGGACAATTTTATAAGTTACTTCCAGGTTGAACTGGCAATAAACATAGCCTAACTGTTTAATGCACAATACTATCAATGTATACACTATAATAATGAAAAATCGAAAAAATAGAATTATAAATATAAAAAATAACATGTTGAGATTTCAAGAATTAAATTATTAGTCTAAATAGCAAACTATAATTATAAATATTTAAATTGTAAACCTTGAAACTATTACTTACTGGTATGCCTACTTTTAAATTTGACCACCGTTTTTTTAATATTTACAATATTGTTATACATACTTGAAAACAGTGAATTTACCATTGCTCAAGATAGAGTAGGTCCAGTGACAACATTCAACTAATGCTAATTACACACACATCTATTTGATTTTGGACGGTCGATAAAAGTTTGATCAAATTTTTACCGTCAAAAAATATAGTAGCGTTCAGCCCTTTTTATCATGAAAATACTTTTCAATGATTCGCTTCAGTTGTTTGTCAACATGAACCACGCCGCTTTGGGGTCTTTGTCTTCACGACCCAACGTAGGTAGATAAATGAACGACGGTCGTGACAAGAGACGATCGCTACACGGCGGCATGCGTACGGTAACGTTTGATGATCGAAGTGTTTGTAGACACATTCATTGTTTTGCGACACAACTGGAATTAGGAGTTACGATTATTTTATTTTACATCTAGAATTAATGGGTGTGTAAGTAGCCTTCTGTTTATCTAAATCCCAGTCCTATTCAGGTTGCATTTTGCAGACTTACAACTTACAGAATCTATTCCAGTAATCTGTTCTACTTAAGTTCCACGGAAATCTCATAGAAGTATGTGAATAGGCCTACAAGAAATATTTTCCTCCCACATATTATGCCAATAGCATAATATTCATTCATAATAGCATTCTTCATTGATCGAACGCAGTGAGGTCTATGTTTTAACTCGGATTTTCTTTCGTCTGCCGTCTGTATGTATATAGCGCATTTACGTCCATACGCGTTGATAGAATTCTATGAGATTTGGCAGGAATATTCATTTTTCAACTGTGCGTCAATGTATACACTAGTGGAAATTTTGCATTTAAAGGATAATATGAAAGGAAAAGGAATTCGCTCAATACTCCGATATCACTACATAAATATCATCTATTATTATTTTTTTAATTTTATAAGTGTTTGCCGTAGTATGTCTTGTCAGACCTGGCAATGTAAGACGAATTGAATAAATATCTACTCTGAAGATAGGATTAATCAGACTATAGAACTATTCATAATCAATCAGCTGACAAGCGGATTATTCATTGCATGCATAACACAGATGTCTGGATAAGCCGCATCTATTCTATAGTTTAGGTCTATGATTTCAATGTCTTGTTTGCAGTCAAGATACTAGTAGTTCTGTGAACAGTAGGCCTCGCGCAGTTATAAACCACAGTCTTCTCTCATACTGTCCATCAGAGTAAATCCTGTCTGTATGTCGTATCGGCGAGATATCGGTGTGAAAACAGCTGATGGCTGTTGGGGTTAGTGTATCAAAAATGCTATCACCTAAAGCTAATCTCCTTCAAGACATACTGGCAACAGGTCAGCCCGAGTTGAAAGCAGAAAAAGGTCGAGATAAACTACTATGTTACTTTTAATTATTAATTGTATGCGTCATTGTATGCAATAATAGTCCACACAAAAGCTGATTTTTTACTAAGTTATATTGAGATATCAATTGCATACAATAATAATAATTTATTGGACAGCTGATTTATGATTAATAATTCTATAGTCTGATTTCACGGTAATATGGCGTTCGAAGGAGACTCTTGTTCCATTTGTATTATCCTTGAAATGCAAAATTTCAAACAACCTAATATACATATACGTCGACGCGAAATTCAAAAAGGAACATACCTGTCAAATTTTATGGAAATCTATTGCCGCGTTTCGCCGTAAATGCGGAACATAAATATAAACATATAAACATAAAGAGAAATGCAAAACCGTCGAATTGAATCTTAGAGCTTACTTCGCTCGGTCAATTATGATGCGTGCCTATCAGTATCAATATTCTCACATATTTTTTGAAAAAAAAAAACAAATTTAAGGTGACACCAGATACTTGTAGATGAGAAAACTTCGTGAGGTCTACTATTCACAGAGCTAATAGTTATCAATTCTTTATTATTATTCTTTATTTAGTATTCTTTTGATTACCATCATGATTCATACAGAATAGAAAATATATTTATTCATTTATCGAATGGAGCAAACAAATACACTATCCAGAAAAGGAAAACAGGCTATTGCCCAAAACTTCATTTATTTCTCAATTTCATCTCAATAGTCCAAATAGGTTATGTCCATGATAACTTTTACACCAAACTGAAGAAGAAGATTCCACATCAGAATAAAACTATACATTTTGAAATTGGATAGATTAATTAATCAAAATCAATAGAATGGCTGAAAGGAAAGTTGGCTGAAATGAAAAATGGCTGAAATCCATCCTATTGGTCAATGAATACCAATCGCAGCTATAATATACATAATACAATTTTATAACTCATAGATGTGAGAAGCACATCCAAAAACAGATACACAAAAACATCCTTGAGATGTAAGGATCATTTCCTCCTATAATCTTCCAATATATCTGTTATGCCTTATCAAATCGCTTATTTTTTTTTTTGTAAGATATTTTTCAATTTTCCCTTAATTTGTGAATCATGTTTCATCAGTGCATGCATTTTCATGGAGTCCGGCCATTTTGTTTTGAACGGACAATGTTCACACAGCAGGTATGTTGTTTTATTGTCACAAACCATTTTTATGTGCCTCTTAAAAGAACCTTTACTTTCATAACTTTTTCCACAGTTTGTGCACAAATATTGTGCTTCTAGATGGGTTGGAGTTGCAATGTCAGCTCCCCCGTTGTTCTCAGATACTGAATTGATTCCAGCTAAAGCGGTGCTGGCCTCAGCTGCTAAATCGGTCTCAGCTCCTGCATTCGTCTCACATCCAAAATTAACCTCAACTCCTGTGTTGGTCTCAGCTCTTGGATGGGTTTCAGCTCCAGAATTGATCTTTGGGGCAACACCAGGCTTGACAGCTCCCAAAACCATTCCACCTCTTGGATTGGTGAGAGTTCCCAAATTGATCTTTGAAGCATCTTTTGGCATGACAGCTCTTAATTTGGTCTGAGGTCTCAAAATGGCATCAGTACCCGGATTAGTTTGTTTGAGACTAACAGCTTTCGGAAAAAGAGCACTATCAGGTTTAACAAAGATTTTTCCTGTTGGTTGAGATCTGATTACTGTAACTTCCTTAACACCTTTCTTAATTGATACAACCACATCTGAAACAAACGAAAGTATTCTATTAAATACAGTTGTAGAAGCTTCTTCATACATAGAGATTGGTCTTCAGGCTGATCCATCAGCCAAACTAAAGGCTGATCTCTTACTAAGAACAAAACCGTGAGCCCAACACAGAAATAGCCCATAATAACAAGTTTCACATTTTCCATCTTAAAGTTGTCCTCTAGTCTGACTTAGGCCTACAAGGGGTCGCGTAAAAACAGAGCGCGAACAGAGCGCAGCTTGGCAAGTTGCGAACTAGCCAATATCTGCGCATGCGCGGTTTATATTTTCTTTGTATCAGTTATGATCTCTGTTTTAAAATATAAAATTATCAAAATTATAAAATATGAAAATCATAACATTATCAATAATACCGGTACCAGCATATTGACATTTAAAATCAAAAAGCCAAACTTCCAACCAACCCTTTTTCCCTTTGAAACATTGACGAACATAATATTTATTATTTATTCATTGAAGTTCATCATTAATGAAATAAACATAAGGCTACCCATAAATCCTGATCAGAAAATTTTATTTCGTTTTGTTGCCCGATCAGCTGAATTTCACTCAATTAATTTTTTAAGGTTAGTTTATTATTGTAGCATATTGAAGTCAACAATAAGATAAGCGCGCGATCATCTTGAGAACATAATATTACGAACCTCTCGCGTAAAGTATCATGTAACGTTTATGATTGGAGCGTGTTTGTGGCGCGCATATCTGTACGCACCTTTATAGGCAATACACAATTTATACACATACATAATAGCAATATTTGCATAACATATTATGAATGACAGATTTCCTTCTTGTGGATGCTTACAATAGAAAATTTAACAAACATGGAGCAAATCTAATCAAAGATTCAAATGAAGAGAAAAAAATTCAAAATCATTTATTTGCCAATTATAAAGATAACAATGATAAATAAAACAAATACTTCATACTTATACAGAATAAAAATAAAATTTAAACTTAAAATTTAATTGCCGTTGCCAGCAAAACCTTAAGCTGCGTTTACACCGTGTTGATAACATGAATTAATAAAAAGTTGTCAACTTGACTGAATCGACAAAAAATTCTCTTGAAAAAAGTTGATAACTCGTGTTTTCAACAGAAAATTCCTTGTTATTAACAAGATTTATGTTATCCATCGAGAGACGGTAACTTTTGTTAATAACACGTTACTATCTTCCCCGCATCCCCCTCGCCCAGCATCCCTACCCTACAATCAGATGAAGATCATTATTTTAATGATCACACACATGTTTCAATTCAAATTTGAAGACATTTTTTTGCTTTTTATTCCGGCTGTTATATGAATAGTCTCGTTAAATAAAATCATATGAAAGTCAATTATATTGATAACAAGATCTTGTTAATAACAAGGAATTTTCTGTTAGAAACATGAGTTATTAACTTTTGTCAAGAGAAATTTTTGACGATTCAGTAAAGTTAATAACTTTTTGTTAATAACTCGTGTGTAAACGCAGCTTTAGTTAGTGTGCTAGCAACGAGTACAAAAGATTTCATTTAATTTAACATAAACATAAAAGATGATTAAACATTTTATTTAAATGGTAGTAATAATAATTAATAAATAAG
Organism: Nilaparvata lugens; assembly: GCF_014356525.2. Classification (NCBI taxonomy): domain Eukaryota; kingdom Metazoa; phylum Arthropoda; class Insecta; order Hemiptera; family Delphacidae; genus Nilaparvata; species Nilaparvata lugens. Next base: position 50,841,147 of record NC_052508.1, on the reverse strand, counting down.
TTAAATAATAATTATTGTAGTAATATAATATCTGGAAAAATGTAGCTGAGTGAAAATAATATCAAAGAAAAATTTTTTTTAATAAAGTAGAATCTAACTGTACATGAGGCGAAAAACATTGTTACTTCTGCTCCATCTCTCTATATTTTTAATGACTGGTTTATTAAATCTATCTGAAATTAATTGGTTTGGCAAAATATTCATCAATCTATTACTCATGTATATGAACTGTCTGCGGCATACTGTTAAATTTGTTCTAGGAATGCGGTAATGAGATGATGAACGGAAATAATACGACGGAATGTTAGTTTCTAAGAGATTTTTATACCTATGAACGGCTAGAATTAATTTTTTCACGTAAAGTTGTCTCACTGTTAAAACTGGGAGCTCTGCAAAAAGGCTATGGCTGGGATATCGTCTTGGTCTTCCAAGTGCAGCTTTTAAAATATATCTTTGAATTACGGAGATTTTATTTAAATGAATGTCCAATGCTCCACCTCATACCCTAATACCATATTGCAATATGGACTGGGCATATGCTGAATAAGCCATCTTTATTATAGTTGGGTCATTGAGCTCATTCAATCTATGGAATTTGTGAATTATGTGTTTTATTTTCTTAAACATGTTATTTATATGTGCATTCCATTTAAGATGAGAGTCTACAAAGACTCCTAGATTCTTTCACATTTAAGACTTAGTTTCTTTCACGTTTTTTAATGAGTGACAATCACAATCTCCATCACCAGTCCGCAATCTTTCCTGTTCAAGACAGATTGAAGAGTGTATTCTGATACCAGTATTCAGAATATCTCTGGGGGGAAAGCTCACTGTTGGTGAGAATGCAGAAAACATCTACAATATACCAATGCAAGTAAAATCATGGAAATGACAGACAGAATATCTTGCAGTAACTCAAAGATATAAGGACTCTTTTTTTATAGAAAAAAATTAACATTATAAATTGAAAAAAAAAACATTTCCTCCTACCATTCTCCAACTATCTATACAGCCTATGGGCTATACCTAATGGATTAACTATTTCATTCTCTCTCATAATATAATTTAATTCCTCCCTAACTTGTGAATCATGCTTCATCAAAACATGCAATCTCCAGGTTTCCAGTCATTTTGTTTTGAATGTACAATGTTCACGCTGGTAGAATATGGTTTCCACAAGTGCGTCTCTTGTGTCTCTGGAACGTGATCTTCTTTTCAAAACATTCTCCACAGTTTCTGCACAAGTATTTTAGCTCTAGCTGAGTTGGAGTTGTGATGTCAGTGCCTGAAATGTTCACAGCTCCCCAGTTGTTCTCAGCTACGGAATTAGTCTCAGCTATCAAAATGTGCACAGTACACAAATCGGTCTCACCTTTTGAGATGGTTTTAGATTCAGAATCGGTATTAGCTCCGGCATTGGTCTCAGCTCTTGGATGGGTTTCAGCTCCTGCGTTGCTCTCACCTCTTGAATTGGTTTCAGCTCCTAAATTGCTCTTTGGGGCAACACCAGGCTTGACAGCTCCCAAAACGATCTCAGATCTTGGATTGGTGAGAATTCCCAAATTGATCTTTGAAGCATTTGGCACTGGATCTTTTGACTCGACAGCTCTTATTTTGATCTCAGGTCTCAAAATGGTATCAGTACTCAGATCAGTTTCTTTGAGAGCAACAGTTCTCGGAAAAAGAGCACTATTAGGTTTAACAAAGATTTTACCTATTGGCTGAGGTCTGATTACTGTCACTTTCTTAACACCCATATCAATTTGTACCACCACACCTGTGAACAAAAATGAAGTATTCTGTTAATTACAGTTTTGAAGTCTTCTTCGTGCATAGAAATTAGTCTTCAGTCTGATATATCTGTCACACTGAATACTGATATCTCACTATGGAGACAAAACTGTGAAACCTACACAAAAAATAGTCCTTAGTAACAAGTTTCATATTTTCGACCTTCAGGCGTGATAACACGGGATGTTGGTCTCATAGATTGGTTCAAGTTACAAAATTGCTCACAAAACATAGTAAAGTTGTATGACAGCAAATAAGGTTAGTGCAGTTCAGTGTAATGTCTGCTCCATATTTTCAAACTTGCTGCCATCTAAGGCTGGTCCTACATTGGAAGAGGAATTTCTTCTGTCCGGTCATACATAACCTGGAACCGCAGAGTACCAACGTTCCCCCACTTGAATCCTCCCTAGGACTCCCTCAAAGTTCGAAACTGCAATGGTTTCGTGAAACAAGAATATCTCGGCTCCAAAAAAAGAAATCGATCTGATTTTATCCTTCCAAGGATGAATAGATCTATGATTAATGTCTTATGGCACTTCATCATAAATCTATTGTTCAGAAAATTATTCCCACAAAAAGCCAGAGAAGTAAGACATTTTCTTTTCATATCTTTATATTACAATTATACAAAGCATTGGTGAAGCCTGTGATGTATTACGGATCGGTAACATGGGTGCTTACTGCTGGAGATATGCTAAGACTGAGAGTTTTTGAAAGAAAAGTAGTGAGAAGAATCTTGGGCCCTTGAGAATGGGCCCTTTTTGAGAATGGCCTCTAGAGAGGAAGAAAAAATTTTGAAATAGAGTTCTTAAACAATGAAGACATTGTGCAATCGATAAAAGCTGGCAGAATAATATGGAGGGTGCATATGTTGAGAATGGGAGATGGAAGAGTGGTGAAATGTACATGAAAGGAGAAAATATATAACAGAAGAAGAAAAGGTCGACCAAGAAATAGGTGGACAGATGATGTATAAAGTACTAAAGATGTTTTTAAAGTACTAAAGCTATTCTTTCTAAGAAGCCTTAATGCAAATCTTACTCGCAATATCAGATATGACTTCAGACGGGTTTTAGTTGAAGTTCCCCAATCTAATTTAACAATTTTTCAACATTCATTTTCTTTCAATGCACCTAGAATGTTCAATTTAATTTCAAGAAAATTTAATACCTCAGTCCCATTCAATATATTTCTTAAAAGTTTGAAGTTCTATCTGTTCACATTGAATGACTGTGAATCTTTTTTGAGGATTGTACATTAGTATAAATATTAGGTAGTATAATCTTATTCTCAATTCAGTGGTTTTTTCCCTGTCTTTCTGTTTTCATCATTTAAATAGGACATTCGCTGTCCTATTAAATGTTGTAAATCACCCCGAAAACTTCTGCTACTGCAGACATTGACAACAGGATTAACAGCTAGATGGAAATTCGATGATATCTGCTCTCTAAAAATTATTTGCCAGCCCGGGAATCGAACCCGGTACCTCCTAATTGCTAGTCAGGAATGCCTACCCTTACACCAAACTGAAAATCTCCGGATAGCAGCGCTCATAGTAAACGGGGTGATTTACAGCATTTAATAAGGATTTTCTTTAAATAATAATTATTGTACATTGATTGGCATTTGAATAAATACAATCTCTATTTAATTCCATCTGAGAAATCAAATACTAATTGCAAGCACACCCCCTTTTTTATGTCTATATTGACTGGACTAATATGACTTCTACGATAGTTAAGCCAGTTGTTACACACACATCGATTTTTGCACATACGATATTTTGCCGTCCTTATAAATCCTATCAGATCAAACGAAACTTGACAAACATCAACTGTTTGAAATCATCTGTTTAATCTAATAGAATTCATATGGACGGCAAAAATCGTACGAACAAAAATCGATGTGTTTGTAGCTAGCCTTACTATATTGATAACTGCAATGCACACTTGGAAAGCGTACCCTGCCTGACCAGACCAAGCTTGGTGAAACCGGGCAAGAATCTTCATTCAAAATTTCAAGTTGATCATTCTGCTAGTTCAGGTGTGATGATGCATTAAACAACAAATCTATCCGAACAACATATCTTCCCAAACTAAATCCAAAGTCATTTTTATATTTATGTATATAGTAGGGATCACAGTTATTGAGGCTTCTCCATACATAGAGATCCGTCTTATACATACATAGAGTCTTCAGTTTGATCCGTCAGCAAGACAGTCTGATCTGTCATCCATACATTCGTCAGACTGATCCGTCATCCAGACATCCGTCAGTCTGATCAGTCATCCAGACATCCTTCCAGTCCTCCATCCATTCCAGTCATTCTCTGATTGATAATGACAACCAGACTGAAGGCTGATCTCTCACATGTAGACAAAACAGCGAAACCAACACCAACCCAGATATAGCTCATAATAACAAGTTTCATATTTTCGAAATGAGGCTTTTTTTCAGCTGGTCTGGAAGCCGAGAATATGAAATTTGATATCACGAGCTAGTTCTCTGTTGGTCTATGTTTTGGACTGACTGCATGTGACTGTAATTTGACAAAAATACTTGCAATAAATATGTTAACAGTGCACGGTATTTTTTGTGTGCAATTCATTTCCCAATAGATTCAACGCATTGAAAAAAATTCAGATGTACTGTACATGGCTACTGGACAAATGGTAGAGGATGGATACCCTTTCATTGAGCTCAGAAGGTTCTGATGAGAAGTTGGTTTGAAACTTTTCAACAAGCAGCCCAATTTTATTTTTTGAATCATCATCCAACTTTGAAAAATCATTATAGTGTAGAAGAGCTTCTACAAGACAATACCATAAAATTACTTCAATTCAACTGCATTATCATAGTTTTATATAGTTGAAACTTGATTGAATAAACTGGTATATTACAATATTGTATTTATTGTGTAATATTTTTCATTAAGTTTTATATAGTTGAAACTTGATTGAATAAACTGGAGTATTACAATTTTTATTTATTTTTTATTGTGTGATATTTTTGAAGGATTTCTCTTGCCATATTATTTTGCTTGATAAGTTGTTGAATTGGCCAGTTGTAGAGTGTTTTGACTCAATAAAAATGAATTTAATTGAACATTGATCTGATAGGATACCAATTATTCGATATGACCGACTGCTACTGTAAAGTTGTTTGAAAGCAAACTACAGTTTTGGAATTTAGTGAAGTTTCTGCTGTAAAATGCTTCAACTTACCATCTTTAAATTTATCTTTAATCCAAACATAAATCGTGTAAAAATTTAATTTCATTTCGATTGAAACTATGAATAGCAGCTATGTAGAACAATATTATTATTTATAAAGAGTTTTTGGAAACATTCTAAAGCTTACAAGAGAACAGCTTGTGAAAGTATGCTAAATTGAAATCTGCATTTGTTAACATTGATCAAGGCTAAACCACAGAGAGAAGATAGTATTAGACTACATAGGACTATATAATAAGTAACTTTACATATAGATAAATAACTATAGATAAGTAACTTTATATATTTTAACACGGTTGAAATCCCGCTCTTTTGTTTTGAATGGACAATGATTGCAGAGAGAACCTACATATGAGAAACTTGTATGAATGAAAGTCTAAAGACCATAATTATGCTAACACTATACTCTGTACAGAATTACTTCAGACTTGGGATGGACATGCGCAGCAGAGAAAGCGGGAGGGATACAGAGGCGCGATGTTGCCGTTTTGAAGCGGCCAGCGATCTCCAACTTCTAGTGACTGACTGTTCATGTGCTCATGCTAAACATGCGAAGTTTCCTGTCTGAAAGCGGTCAGACGACTGACAAATTGGCAACTGCGCTTCCACCTATTACTCAATTAATCAATGTAATTGGCCGATCTCCCTCCACTTCTCTGCGCTGCATATTCCTCCAAGTCTGAAGTAAATATGCATGGAATATAAGTTCAACGCTAAACCACGTTTACTGGTAGATATGGTTGCATTTATTATAATGTGTTTCATACGGGGTTTAAACGAACAGCACATTTCTCCATTCAAACCGAGTATCTGCATACGGTCCTTATTCGTTTCCGGCAACGAACAGGAAATGAACCGAACCGTATGGATTCGGCTATATTAAAAGTGTGAAACTAGGCTAACGCGTTACGGCAACTTCAGCGGGAGGAATGGTTGAAATAGTCTCACTGCTGTCGTCGTCCTGCGTTTCGCATAGTAACGCGTTCCACGCCTGTTTGCGCATGGCTTCCTCAGCCGGTACGGTACATGTGAGAATATCCTGTAGATATCAATATCAGATTGGTTTGGTAGATTTAAAAAACTAAATTGGAGAGATTAACTTAATTTATTTAATGTGTAATTATTTCTATAAATAATAGTCAATGCATAAATTCATTTTATTTAATTGAAGAGAATGATTTACATAGCTTAAATGTTTCAAGAGCCCATCTTAAGAAGCTAGGTATCTACAAACTACAAAAATATTCATTTGAAACAATCTAATTTGATTAACAATGCCTTATTAACTGAAAACCTTCTACAAACTACAAGAATGTATTTATTTAGAGATTAAGTTTAACATTAAGTTTTTTCATGTTGATCTTGACATTGAGCATAAAGAAGCAGAAATTAAACTAACCAAACAGCTAAATAGACACGTGTAAGTGTAACTATAACTAAGGAAAATAAAAATTCCGAAAAATGAATAACTGATTTCAAGAATCATTTAATTAGTTCAACTAATGTAAACGATCAACGTTATCATGTGCTTGATAGTGGTCAAACAGTGCATAGGCCTACTCCCTAATCAAGACAAGACTATCAATAAACTATAACTTGCTTATAATTACAAGCAACTATAACTAAGAAAATGTAGAAGCATAAATTACTTCATTTTGAGAATGAAATCATTAGCCTAGTTTAACAAACAAGAAATCATTAAGATTCCCTTACGCTTTAAGGTCAGCATATTAATCCTAATTAAGGAGAGCACATTACTATTAAATAAAATAACCACGTAATCATAAGAGCCTAAAACTAAGAAAAATAAAATAGAAAATGAGTTAATCGATTCTAAAGCTGCGTTTACACCAACGTTATTAACAAAATGTTAATAACTTAATCCTTATAGATTCTATTAGATTGAACATAACTTATCATACACATGATGAGCATAATTATGTGTCTGTCAAGTTCCGTTCAATGGAATAGAATCTATAAGGATTAAGTTATTAACATTTTGTTAATAAATTTGGTGTAAACGCAGCTTAAGAGTCAAACAAACAAAGAACAATCAAACTTGCCAAGAGCTTGATGGTAAACATAATAAATCAGATGTTTTTCGATTGAACTAACTATCTAAACATATGCATAAATAACTAGAGAAAATAAAAATGAAGAGAAATGTATTATTTGATTCTAAGAGCTAATAATATAATCATGTGTCGAACAAAAGCTTATCAATATTAAATTATATTAATCTAATCTCAAATTATGAGACATTGTTAATTTTCAACCGAATTATAATAATTTCTTACAATATTTATAGAACATTGAAAATAGCTAGAAAAAATAAGTAATTATACAAAGACTTATTTCTATTCATACTTAACTTATTGATACCTTTCAAATTTCAATCTCGTATTATTAATTTAATCCTTACAATACTTATAGCAACTTGAAAATACCTGTATTTTACAGTAATAGAGGTGTTTAAAACAGTAAAACGAGATTAGGTCTGGTTGTACTGTATTTCAAATAAAGAACTTCATATGGGAGGGCCAAACGACAGGACAGGACAAGTAGTGTGTTGAACACATTGTCATACATTGTTTTGTCGTCTGCGAAAGGCTTCGAACAACAAAAAATTTTGAGGTTAGGTTTTTGTATTTTTTATTTATTTTTTTCTCCACTGCTGTATTCGAGGTTAAATTATTTTTCTCTGTTGTATCATAATAATTTGTAATTTTCCAGTTGTTCATTTATTGTTATTGGTTGTTTATTACTTTATTTTAGAAGCTGCAGTCAAACTGCTGTTTCTGGTTGCAAGCATGAATGTATTTTTCGTTGGAAGACATGTCCATTCACACATGCTCCACACACTTGTCCTGTCCTGTCGTTAGAGGCCATCCTAACTCTCAATATAAACATCTTAATATTATGATGAGTTATCAAATAATTATGTTCAGAGACCTATTTAGAGCTTAGCAATGAAGTTTGTCATCTTGTATTCTTGCAAAATTATTCTTTTTATCATGAAAACATTGTAGTTATCTACTCTGACAAAAGAACAATGTTAAATCTTCAAACATCCTCTGCCAATCAGTATACAGCGTTGCCCACTAATCACTACCCATGAGGTTATGTGCATCAAGCTTTATGATGGGTGTTGATTTTTTGGCAACCTGTGTGTTATATTTCATCATGGAAATGACCAATTTACTTGATTTTCTTCAATTTTTCCTTAATACTCGGATTATGTTTCATCAAAACGTGCATATTCAATGAATCTGTCCATTTTGTTTTGAACGAACAGTGGCTACACTGGTGAAAATTGGGACTGCAAGTACTTCGCATGTGTCTCTGAAAAGCCTGCTTGGTGTCAACCGATTTTCCACATTTTGGACACACAAAGTTTTGTTTTGGCTGTTCTTCCTCCTTTTTGATGTCAAATTCAATTTCAATTTCTTCGTCAGAGTTTTTCTTGTCTTGGTCTGATTTTTTTGGAGTCTCAGCTTTCGATCTAGTCGTGGTAGTAGCCGACTTGGCGAATTGCAGGGGTTTCTTGAATGATGTAACCGTTATTATCGGTTTCTCCTTGGCTTTTGTTGCCGGTGCCACTGTCGGTGCCACAGTCTCCTTGACTGTTGTTACCGTTACCTCCTTGGATACATTCTCCACAAATATCACTTTATCTGCAAATGAAAAACGAATTTTGTTAGTAGCTGTTCTAAGAATGAAAAATTATTCCTTTTAGAACAAAATTAATTACATAACAGAATTGTTATTTCAGAAGATATATTTGCTGAAAGAACAACTCACATGATAATGAAGGATTTGGCTTATTTTATATGAGATTTGATTTGATTGGGAAACTTGATGAAATAAAACACAATAATTTGTCTTTTCTACTAAAAATGCTTTATTATTCTACAACATCTCTGACTTCAGTGCTCAATTCACTAAAAATGGTGCTTTATTCTATAAAATAGCATGAATGGTTGATTCTGTCATAAAATTGTTTAGTTAGGTTGTAGTTTTACTTAACAGTAAGATTATACTCTTGAATAGAAAAGGTTGAGGTTACTTGATAGCAGATTACAGCAAAAAAAACTCTGTCCAAATATGTGTTCTAATACACCTCATTATGGAAATTGTTCACTTCATTTAATATTCTTCAATTTTTCTACAAATTGAGACAAACAATTAACAAAAAATAACATTCTCTGTCCAAATATATGTGTTTCATTGACCAATTATGCCTGATTAAGGGAATTGCCTACTTTACTTGATATTCTTCAATTTTTTCGATAATTTCCTGATCATGTTTCATTTGAACGCGCGCCTTCAAGGATTTCATCCACTTTGGACACTGGTCAGATTGGTGGACATGTTGCCAATAGTACGTTGCTTGCGATTCTTAGAAGACAAGTTGTTGTTCAAACATTTTCCGCAGTATGCACACGAATATTCAGTCTCAAATTTTGAGTCTTCGTTTGAGTTTTCTGGATACTTGATTTCAACTTTCACTTTGGTCTTAGTAGGAGAAACGGACGACTTAGGGCGAGTTTCACCAAATTCACGTTAACGCTGCGCTTAGTAATCTCTAATTAACACTAACTGATGACTTTAACGAAAGATTAAAATATTTTATTCCACCATCGAAAACTAATGTTACGTTACGAAACGACAGATTATAGTGGATCACGGTGGCAGTGCGCCGCCATGACACTCTTGTTTCACATTGCCAGCATGTAGAGCCTAACCTAGAAAATCCAACTAGATTCCAAGACCACAAGTTTTGTTTACCAAATTGAGTGGAGAATGGAGATTAGCCTACACATTTTAGTAATTAATAATACTTATAGTTAATTGCTAATTTTTTAGTTGTATGATTCATTAAATTTAATTTAAGTTGTATAATAATAATTGTTCTATAGATTGTTTTTTTTTTTGTAAATAAGTAAAACTTCAAATTTCACAGGATGTCTTCTAGCTTCATTCTGTCAATGTTGTGTTGCCTAAAGCTATCAAAAGAAGAAGGGACCCAACACTCACAAAAAGTGAAAGAACGCATCTTGTCAATCTTATTGAAAAATAAGTCGATTTCATCCAAATTATTAAAATCATCAGCTCTTTCTCTTATCCATCTAGGTCAGCGAACAACATAATCGTCATCACTGTCACTCTTAAATGCCAATTTGTATGCTCTTCTTCTAGCATTATTTGGCTTTTCCATATTGATTCAACGAATTAATCTAATAAAAAGTAATCATAAAAACCACGAATAAATAATTAAACATAACCTCAACAATCTACTTTTAACATGACAGTGAACAGAACGTCGCCATTTTTTCTTAACGATAAGATGTTGACTGACCAAATTTGGCTGGTCAACTCTATAACGGCTCTTTAGCTCTAACGGTGTGTGGTGAAACCCGATTTTGTCAGTTAAGGGCTAATTGGAGTTTACACTCGCTCTAACGTTGCTGGTGAAACCCGGCCTTAGTCTTAGGAGTAACAGCAGGTTTGGCAGTAGCTTTTGGGGTTTTCTTGACTCATGTTACTGTTACCTCCTCAGCTACACTGCCTATCAATATCACTTGGTCTGAAAAGAAACAAACATAGATTGTTAGTATCTGTTCTAGCAGTGCAAAAATAAAAAATAGGGGCTACATTCTTCAAAACATATATTTTTTCTTCAATATTTGAATGAATGAATAGCTAGCGTATTTGTAAAAGACATTTGCGAAAAATAAACTATGGATTGGTTTTTCAAATAGAAATAAGTAGATTTTGAAAACTAGAATTTTGTAATTTCATTCACTTCATTGTGGAGAAGTTCAAAATCATGTTTAATTTTTTTAAATTCATTTGAGAACAATCATATCAAATTAACTGCACTTGTCAGATCTGTTGAGTTCAATTACAACATTTCAATTATTTTTTTCAATATGAGTATATGATACGATTAATATCATAAAAATTATTGTAAAATCATATTAATAGATAAAACTATTGGTGGAATTAGCTTGAAACACAACAGTGAATTCAACAGAAAAATTGAGTGAAATCAGAATACCTGAAGTGATGGAATACCAACAGCAAGGTTTATTAAAAGAATTAATTACTTGTATTTGGAATAATAAAAATAATCAAACTAACATTATTACATACATGGAAAATAATAACTTAAGAAATTGGGATAACTATATTTTGAGTAACAATTAATCTTAAATATATTACTGGAAATTTTAATCATGCAGTCTATTAAACTTTTAAAGTCAATTGTAAACATTTGTTTACAATGCTGGGTATTCAAAAATTAGATTCAAGTTCCTAACATAAATGTATCGATTTTTTTTACAATAATATTCTGTACTTTAATATAATATAATGTACTTTATGAAGTATGAAATTAATTTGAATATCTGTATTTAAATAAAAATTTTCTGCCATATTAACTACTTGTTTAATTTTACTGCATGTTACTTGATGGATAATTTATGAGCTCTAAGCATAAAATATTTGAAATTCCTGTATTAAGCTAGTCTTAGAAAAATCAAAGAATAGATGATATTGTCCTATTTTTGGAAACAAAAAATGATTAATGTATTATATTAATGGAATTTGTCTTTATAAGAGAGACCGGTAATCGATAAAAATATAATATAGGTACATGAATTATAATTTCATAAATATCATTGAGAAGCATGACACTCTTTGGTATTCTTTGATTATCTTTATATTTACAATTTTATCATTTTGTCCTCTAATCTATGCGCAAAATATCATCAATAAATTGAAAAAAGAACCTTACAAACAATATCATCTAGATTAATTACAAACTGAGTGTTTGATTATTACATGGTGATATTATCTCTAAAAATTATGAAAAACAAAACTTTTACAGAATATGTGAAATGAGAACAAAAATTCACTTTATATACAATTCAAATTGTTATATTATTTCAAAAATAACAGTGCCATGATGATAATTGTGAAAAAATATTCTAGAAAACAAAATTAAGAAAGGGTCAATATTTAGTAATAATGATTCATAATATACACTCAATTAGTTACTTCTAAGTAAGGCAAAGCTTGAAACTATGAGAATCAATACAAATAGAGAAATTTAGGACAGAGTATTATTATAGAATTCCATTGTTTTAATTTCAACTAATCATAGAACGAGACAAAAAAACTGTGATCATTATATTTGACTAAATATTGCTAATACATTTTTAATCAAATGAGACAAGAAAGAATGTGATGTTTAATGTAGCCTACTTCAAATTCAATTGGAAGAGTCCAATTATTACAAGATCACAATACTTTGAATAACATCACTATATCAAATAAAAACTGTACAAATTGGAATGAGTAACTTATGCAAATTTTAACAATGGAATGATATTTGCTAAAATAATGAAAATTATAAGAAATATAATATCTACTACATCAGTAACTACAGTATATTTGTATCACAATATTTGATTTATTATCAAAGTCTTCATTTTTATTGTATGCCAAATTGTAAATTATATTTGAATTAATCAGCAACAGTTTCTTAGTAATATTTTTTATAGAAAAATAATTCTTCAAATGGATAAGTTTATAAAGGCACTAGTCAAAAAACTGAAAGCTCAAGTTCCAATTTTTTCAATCACAAGAAATTGTATAAGGTCACTTGTGATACATTGGACTATGCATGAAATATCAACAACATTAAATATAACATTTTAACAATAATCATTTTACTAAACTATTGATCAATACTTGTCGTATGTATATGAAAATTAAGTAGAAATCATTAAAATTTATTATACTTGGTTTCTAGTGAAAAACTCAATGGTGATTAGTTTGCATCAAAGGAAGAGTTAATTAACATATTATCGCCTTTGATATCGAAGTATTTTTGAAAAGTTGTTCAAAATTTTATTAAATATACTTTTTCCTCCACCTACTGTCCAAAGTACTCCCTGGAACATAATACTACAGTGTCACTTTTTTGCTCTCAAGACTAAAAAACAGGAAAACTCCCTAGTGAGTAAAAGTAACTCCATTGAAATAACATGGGAAGCATCTCTATTTTAAAAAGTTACATAGGAAATAGGTTGGAAGGTCTAAGCTCAGATGATAATACAGTAGTCATTGAGCCAACCAAATTCAATACCCCAACCAGAAATTTGATCAACTTTTGCCGGCAGATAGCGCATAGCGCTGTCAGCAGTGAATTCATAAGACGGACAACATTTTGAAGTGACAGAAAGGAAGATTTTTTCATTTCGAATAGGATCCCCAATGAAACCTAATGTCAAACTATTCTTATAAAAGAAATATTTAGCTGTTTCCGTAATTTTCACCAACTCTGTATAATTATAAGTTACACATTTCATAGATTACAATACAACACTTTATGAGCGAGTTCTCCAACCCAGTGGATTGGACTATACTTTTATAATTTTCAATTTCTATTTTTTTAGATGATATAGTTAGTAGTTAACAGTTTTATAATTGGGAATGGATAGGGAATGTAATTTTTAGTATCTCAAGCAAAAAATTTCCATTTTCTGTGTCAAAAATGTAAAACATTTTTCCATGTACACCATCTTTTATTTATACAATTTTTACTAATCTTCAGTACCATTTTTATAGTTTAAATACAGACAAGTTTTGCAGTTACCAAAGCAAACCCGCAAACCCTGTTATCCAAGATATTTTATTTCTAGCATTTGTTATCGTTATCATTCACAGAACAGGAATGTATTTGAAGAAACCTGAGGTAGAATATTGCAGCAGTAATAGCCCTAATATTAGTCAACATACAAACAACAACAATTACATACAGCGTTTCACTTTAGTACACAAAACAATATTTTTTCGTAGTAGAATTGGCCGATAAATTTATAAGCCATATACCTGTATAATTATCTTTCCCTCTATACATTTTGGTTACTCTCATGTTTGAGTCTATGATATACCCTCAGAGTTGCAGCTACCACAATAATGTTGGAAGAGGGTTACAGTAAAATTCAAATCATTCAGTGAGAATAAGTTGAGTGCAAACCACACATCAAAAAAGGATAAAAAAATTATTTTTCCAAATTACAGTACATAAGTGTCAAATATCAAAAAGACTATGCTTCAAGTGATGATTTCGAGGTAGAAGTTCAGTCATACAAAAAATCATGAATGGAAAAGATTACTGTACCCGCGACTAAGTTTCAAATTTAAGAGGAAAATATTTCAAACGTGAAAAACCTTGGAACAAGGAAAATATTAACAAATATCAAAGAGGCAGAATAACACCGTGCTTGAGAACAATATGCCTCTTGTGGTTGTCTTTTCGGGCAGTGCGTTTAGGACAATAAGGACACTGAAACATCCTGTGATTGTCGCATCCTTTCCGCAAATGCTTTTTCAGTTGAGCTTCCTTCTTGCACGTGAAGCCGCATTCTTTGCAGGCAAACATATTGTTGTTTTTCTGCTTCTTTATCGGTTTCGGTTTTGGCTCCTCCTTCTCCATCACCAGACCAAGATGGTGCGCGTTCTCCATCAGATTCAACGTGTGCAGAAAATGGGTGCCTGCAAATTAAATCAACAGAAAATTAGTAAAAAACATTTCAAAAATAATTGGAAGAAAACAAAACCTTCATCACAAACGTAAATGAACAGGAAAAAGGAATACTTATAATGGATGAAAAAGTTGAAAACCTTCAAAATTAGGAAAAATAAGTGATGGAAGAAAAGGTGGCAAAATAATAGTTAATTGATTGTTTATTCGATAAAAGTGGTGATTTCTTGATGGAGCAAGTGAATAAGGAAATCGGAGACAATGAGGAAATGCAGTTAAACCGTGCTCAGAATCGAAAAGGGTATACAAAAACAAGGAATCAACTTGAAAAAGTTATTTAACTATAAAGTACCACAAAATCTATGAATTATTACAAATAGATTGAAATAAACAAAAAATAGGCAAAAGTGAGAAATACTCTAGAGAGTTTAATCTTTGATAAGTATGAAAATACTGTGAGAGAATTTGGTTGCTTAATAACAAGGATAAATGTTTTAGGAAAGAATAAAGTTGGAAAATTTCACACAGTATATAACTGAATAATGTGTATGGTTTAAAATATAAAGGATGTGTTCTATCAACAACATTTAGCAAAATAATGAAGTCACTACTGAAAACTAGAAAAGAAGTTTATTCAAGTTTAGATATTGTATTTTAGGTGCTTGGAAACTGGCGGAACGTCTGTACTGCGGGGACGTTATTATTTATTAATTTACAAAAACACATAATCAGGTAATAACAAAATATCGGGAGTGAATTAACAGGATTACCCAAAAACTTTATCTTCTAAATGTTAATATTCTACAAAAAACGAATTTACTGGAAAGAGAAACAAAATATTGCAATGATGGCAATTTATTGGAATATTACATTGTATATCAATGTACCTAACACCAATTATACTTCTATCTAATTTACTACTCAACTATTTTACACTACTGTGCTATTAATAAAAATGTAAGAAAAACTCTACTTTCATGCATTTTGGAATCTATGAATTTATAAAGTGCAAGAAGTGTTTGAATCAAGCTTTTTGTAAATGAACGTGCTTATAATCGACTGCAATATATATTATTATGTAATTATTACAGGGCAATAATAACTGAACAAAGGATTTAAGAATTTTTCTAGAAACTTGTAAATAGTTCAATGTCTGGATTTTCAATGCAAAACAATTACTGGTCGACCTATTTAAAATAGGATAAATTTTAAGATCAGGGAATTCAACTTCTATACAACAGAAGGAAATTATCACATAAGAGTAAAATTTATTGTTATTTCTCCATTGAACCCTACTTCACGTTCTTCAAACCTTCCTCTTCTATGATTCCTGGTACTGTATATGACTGTGTTGAACATTCATTTTAAAAGAATATTATATCATATATATCTAGTGACACATTCAAAAGCAATAAAAAATCATAGGATGGAACGAATGACAATAATTTTAAAATATAAACAAATGCTATTCAAATACTTGGATAAAGTTTTATTTATTCCGATAAGAATAACAAACATTTAGGAGATTATTGTAATATTTGACGATTATAATTGCAAAAAAACTTATACCTAAATAAAATACTGAAGTATAAAAAGAGATAATTCTATAAAAATTAAAGCTCAAGTTAAAAATAATTTAAATCAATTAATAAAGCAGTAATTGATTGTAATAAAGCAATCAGTGAAGAAGAATGAAATAATAATTATTGTAATATATAAACTTATAGTGGCATATTTTAAATTTCTTTCTCAATATACCGGTATAGAGGTAAATTAATATACTGTACTACCAAGTACGGTAGTGTTCAAGTTACAATATTAATCGATAAAAATATTCATTTCTATTCTTAAAGGTATATTCTCAAGAAGTAATTAATTGTAATAAAAAGTGACACATTGAACAAATCACTTCCATATAATATATTCTCTAATATTATTAAAATTAGAAAGTACTCTACTTTTTTAAATGCCAGACACAAAAGAGATGCATACATCTACACATAGATTTGTCTAAATTATGTAGAATTTTGAGATCAGTGTTATTTTCAGAATAAACTGCCTATCAAATACTACTGTATATAGTTATTACAAGTACTGGATTCAATTCGATACAATATTTAAAAAGACAATGCAATCAGTCCATGATGGAAATATTAAAAACTTATTGAAATAATGAAATACAATTCAATAGACACTATTCAAGAGGATACAGTGTTTGATTAATTCACAGCCTCCCTAGGAAAGCATAAATAAATGCATTTTCTACATTACTATCACAGTTTGGAAGAAAAGTCTGAATACAACATTTTATTTGAAACCAATCAGGAATCGACTAAAAAAAAACAACTAAACACACAAAACTCACAAAAAGTATGTTTTACCGAATGCAAATTCAACTTTCAGTTCATACCGTACTGAATATACTCGTACATGTTGCATTAAAGATAACTCAGTATTAGATTTTATGATAAATGATATTAATGACATTTTTAAAAACAATGCAATGCCCAATTTTTCTAAAATGATAGAAGTTGGTTACATTTTTAATGCACATTCTATTTAAATTATCAAGAATCAAAGAATTCAGCCAACAAATGAGCTCAGTTCTTCTAATTCTAAAAAACAAGTTAATTTAATGAAATGTCAATCATTATTAAGAGAACAGTCTCTTGAACACACTGATTTAGAACTCAATTCTACACAATAAATTGGAAGTAAACAGATTTTCCTGGAAAATGTTATTTTTGATTACTTTTGCCTACCTTTTTTATTGAAGGAAAGTTCCTACCTAGATAATACATACATGACGAAATACACTAACATTGATTTTATTCATAAATATATAGCCTATTTCGTTTATACTTGGATACATACTGTATTGAGAAATACAACCTACAGATTCATATAATTTGAATACTGGACACATAAATCTAAATAATGTATTTGTAGTGTATATTATTATGATAAATCACAAGTAGAAATTTCCTTCACACTCCATAATATACTTACACGTATCCATATTAATATATCTCCTTCATTCTTATCAAACTATGGCCTGTACTAAAGAGCGAATTTAATCATTACAATCTACGGACCAAACTACCTAACTAATTTTCAGGCACCCCAATATATTAATTATTACAAGTATCAGCCACCTTAACATACATACTCTCTATACTTCGAAGTAGTTCTTACATAACTTGGCAGCAGTAACGTTGAGATAAATAACTTCTTTCATTCTCTACAACCGAGTTTTTCAAAAATATTCAATAAACTTTTAAAAAGTGAATATACAGCAGACATTTCTCAATTGGATTCAAAATCAGTAAAACAACCACTTCTAATAAAACACTTATTCTCTGACACTTATATGAAGAATACAAAACACAAGTTTTATCAATAATCATTATACGTTGAGTTTGATAAACCGAGGCAGTTGATAATGATGCCTTGTACATTGAAACTTGAGTTTTGTTCAAATAAGATGACAGTATACAGTAGTTCAGTAGAATACAGCTTACGGTTTTATTATTTCATGCAAAAAGCCTAGGCCTAGACCAAAATTCAGTAATCATGTAACTCGTGAAAATTACAAGGGTTTAGTTACATTGCACTTATATTGCAAGATCTACATCAAGGAATTCATATACTTATCATTTCATGAATTTATCTTTATTATTTTATGAGAACAGTAAACAGTGCCCAGTTTCCGATTGACAACATGCTAATTATTGTAGATTTTTTATGAATCCGTGAGAATAACGTTTCAGATTATTTGGAGAACCATACAACTAGGACCGTATTTACAAAACATTCATAAGAGCATCCTTAGTTAAGTACGGTTGCTTAGCAAATAATAATAGAAGACAATCAGATCCATTCTAGTACTGATCGGTTCTCAATCAGCTTTTAGACAGGAAATGTAGAGACAATAAGTTATTGGCAGCCAGTATTTGCTCCTTAAACTTACAGCTTTCTTTTCCTGTTAGAGGGGCACTTTCCACTCCAGCGGCAAGATATTTCTGGCAGCCAGTATGGACCAACCTGTTTGTTTTCAGCCTGATGGCAAGTAGCCTATGGACTGCCAATAACTTTCTGTCTCTATTTTCCTTGTTTATGAGTCGCTTTAAAGATTCGAAAAACGTGTATAGCTAGGAAAGGTTCTCAAGAATCGTTCATGAATCCGACCCAAAGTGTTTACTTCTATTCACCACTGTCTACTTCTTAGCATACGTTTCTGGATGCAAGATCCTCGTATGCATGATCAGCTTCTTGGATGTGGTGAAGCCTTTGCCGCAGACCGGGCAATGCACCTGCGGGTTCTTGCCACAATCATACTTCCTGTGCGTGAAGAAGGCGCCCGGATACTTGTAGATCCTGGAGCAGTCGGGGCAGGTGAAGTAGGAGTGCGAGGACTGTTTGGCGGGACAGTTCTTCTGGTGATTCCAGAGGACACTGCGGTACTTGAAGGGCTTCTTGCACTTGTCACAGCGGTAGGCGCCGCGGGCCGAGGGGAGGGAGCTGAGCTTCATGCAACAGTGCTTGGTGTGCTTCGCGAGGATGGTGATGTGCTTGAACGACTTGAAGCAGTTGCCACACCTGTAGCCGTCTCCCGATGCGTCGTTCTTCATCCTGACACCCCCCGACGCCGCTCTGCAGATCTTCTCATGTTTGCACATGACGCTCTTGTAGCGGAAGGAGCGTCTGCAGTGGGCGCATTTGAATCCACTCGGGTTTCCCGCCATTGGTTGCTGGCTGCTACTGCCCCCGCCATTGGTCGGCTCCTTCTCGTGTTTCAAGGCCAGCACATTTGTGACGTCAACGTACACCTCACACGTTTCGTCGTCGTTTTGGTTGGAGTCGTTCTCGCCTTTCAGTCCGCCATCCATGTTGACTGCGCGGAACACGTCCATGGCGGTGAACACCTGCAGAGGTTCTGCAAAAGAAATCAATTCGTTAGTAAAAGTGATCTGAAAACGATTTCTGATTTTAGAATAGCAGATGTAGAGGCCCTGAAAACAAGAAATTTTGTTAGTAAAAAAGTAGTTGATAATATTATAAAACAGTAGTAGATTCAGATTTGATCAAG
Source organism: Nilaparvata lugens (assembly GCF_014356525.2). Lineage (NCBI taxonomy): Eukaryota > Metazoa > Arthropoda > Insecta > Hemiptera > Delphacidae > Nilaparvata > Nilaparvata lugens. The sequence continues at coordinate 50,821,478 of NC_052508.1, read as the reverse complement.
AATGGAGAATTGAAGCATTCTGTATGAACTAGTATGCTTACACCAAAATAATTTAGCTTGAAACGAGTTTATTGCATAGGAAATAATAGAATATTGAAGAAAGATAGAATGATACTACATTAGTATGATTCACTTAATACTGTCAGCATTAATCACGAATAATACCAAAGGTTCGCATTCGACTATAATGCTGACAGTTTGAAGGGAATTTCACTCTACAGAAGATTGATGGTAGGCTACTTGTTTCCCAGGCAACAATGTCATGCTGAGGGCCTCTTGCACCAGCTCAGTTGAACGGAGATCAGCTGTTGGTTTAAACCCGGAATGAGACCGATTATAATAAAAATGACCATAGGACCGACCATATCATCATTTAGAGATTAGAGATTAACGTTAAACGTGAATGGTGCTCATGGCCCTCAAGTCAAGTTTCTGTTTTAAGCATCGTTTACAAATAATGTGGATCTAATTCATGGATTCATGGACTGAAGGCTGTTTAATTCAAGAACATTATTGGCCAAAATTGATATTGTTGCCTGGGAACCAAAACGAAATTAGCCTATTTAGGCTATTCTTGAAGATCGTTCGTAAAGTGATTAGCAATAAAAATTCTGAAGGACAAACTTGGCCAAGATTTGTTTTGTAATCTAGCACTCTGTAGCGAGAAACTAATAATAAATTGCAGCTGGGCAACTATTCCATTCTTGGCTAAGATCGCTCTTAAAAATCGTCCATAAATACTTCCCTATGAATACACTTGGAGACCAGATTTTAGACTGGAATTAAATTTTAGTAGAATAGATGTTGAAGTTTTGTTTGCTTACCACACGGAAATATTACAAAATTAAGTATCTCTTGATATTGATCCATAAAAAGAACGAATGAATGCCAAATTTGAACCACCTTTATTGCCCAAAAAACCTTTGAACCCTTTGTTTTCCGCAATGCAAGAAAAATTAAATGTAGTTGAATCAATTATGGACTTATGACAAAATGCATGGATTCATTAAAAATTTACGAAAAAATACTAGATCAATGAATAATTCAAACAAAAACCTTAATAATTCATTAATACAAATGAATAAAAAAACTGTTCAGTACCCTTAATATATAAATCATTATAGTATATGTGGAGAATACTGAGAATAGGCTGAGTTAACGTAACCAAGAGCTGTTTTTATTGCAGTAACTACCCAAATATATTTATTGAAATTGAGTAATATAATATATTCGAATAGTTTCTTAACGATTTTGTAATCATAACATGAAAACGTCAAATCAGATATTGTTTGATCTTAGTAAATATAAAACCTGTATTAAATATAAAATATAATAAAAAACTGAAACCTCAGTTTCAGTTTCAATCTTCTTCTTTTCTTCGACGACTTCTCTTCCATCCTTCTCCTCACTTCTTGTTCACAGTTTTATTCTCCTTGTTCCTCGTCACCCACTGCTCAAACCTCTATCAAGATTCAAGGAGCATAACTGACCATGAGGCTCCGGTGCTTGTAAATGGTATGAGTGGCCAAAGTATCTTTCCTTGTGAATTTCTTATAGCAAATATTGCACTGAAACTGCGGTTCCTTTCCACAATCCAGCTTGCGATGCGTGTAGAGGCCACTCCTGTACTTGTAGCATTTGAAACAGTCTGGACATTTGAAATTGCCACTACCCTCTTTCGAACAGCTGCCAGTTCCATTATAATCCCACATTGCGCCTATAAATATAAAACACGACATATTTAGGACGTGAAACCATGGAGTAAAAATAGAAATACCGTTTAAAGATACCTTGTCTCTGGTAAAACATATTTTCACGATACTCAATAGATGAAATTATAAACAATATCCATATCCAATTTATTACTATAATAGAAATATATCTGTATCTATCTTGTTTTTGTGATCCAAAGTATCATACTTTTATGTGCCATGTATGTGAAATACTAAAGACTGGCTGCACAAGTCTGCTAAATTTTAATCATGATTAAATGCCACGAGAATCGATCAGAGAAAGCTTTTTTGATTGGTTCTCTTGGCATTTTACAAGATTTAACAGGCTTTTGTGCAACCGGGCCTAACTACTAGTAGTTCTGTGAACAGTAGACCTCACGCAGTATTCTCATCCACAAGTACCTGATTGAAACTGTAGACCTTATGGAAATACAGCAATAGACAGGCTTCTCCACACATCTGTGTAATCACTTGTCAGCTGATTTATGATGAATAATTCTATAGTCTGATTTTTAAGGAAAGTATTGCTTTCCGAAAAAAATTAAGGTACCCCAATTTCTAAATTTCTATACGTTTCAAGGTCCCCTGAGTCCAAAAAAGTGGTTTTTGGGTATTGGTCTGTATATATGTATGTATGTATGTATGTATGTATGTATGTATGTGTGTGTGTGTGTGGTGTGTGTGTGTGTGTTGTGTGTGTGTGTGTTGTGTGTGTGTGTGTGGTGTGTGTGGTGTGGTGTGTGTGTGTGTGGTGTGTGTGTGTGTGGTGTGTGTTGTGTGTGGTGTGTGTGGTGTGTGGTGTGTGTGTTGTGTGTGTGTGTGTGTGGTGTGTGTGTGTGTGTGTGGTGTGTGTGTGTGTGTGTGGTGTTGTGTGTGTGTGTGTGTGTATGAGTGTATGTGCGTCTGTGTACACGATATCTCATCTCCCAATTAACGGAATGACTTGAAATTTGAAACTTAAGGTCCTTCCCCTATAAGGATCCGACACGAACAATTTCGAACAAATCCAATTCAAGATGGCGTCTAAAATAGCGAAAATGTTGTCAAAAACAGGGTTTTTCGCGATTTTCTCGAAAACGGCTCCAACGATTTTGATCAAATTTATACCTAAAATAGTCATTGATAAGCTCTATCAACTTCCACAAGTCCCAAATCTGTAAAAATTTCAGGAGCTCCGCCCCATCAATCCAAAGTGTGATTTTAGATTCCCAATTATCAGGCTTCAGATACAATTTAAACAAAAAATTTCAAGTGGAAAAGATTGAGCATAAAAATCTCTACAATTAATGTTCAGTGACATTTTCACCTAAGATTGGAAATAAGCTCGAAATTCGAGAAAATGTGTTTATTCAATAATGCAAACTGTTGGCAACTGTTGATTCTATTAAATCATTCACTATGAAGAGATAGCAGACTTCGTGTGTCTCCAGCGTTATTGTCCTGTCACCAGCTGGCAGATCTTTGGATAGTAGACTTGAGATGCGCGTGTACACTAGCGTCAGGTAATAAATTTTCATAACGGCAAGGAAAGTAGTGTGAGTGCGCCACACCAGATTTTTGACCGAGCGAAGTGAGGTCTAAGATTCAAGTCCACGGTATGGCATTATTTCTCTTAATGTTTATTATGTTGCGCATTTACGGCGAAACGCGGTAATAGATTTTCATGAAATTTGACAGGTATGTTCCTTTTTAAATTGCGCGTCGACGTATATACAAGGTTTTTGGAAATTTTGCATTTCAAGGATAATATAAAAGGAAAAAGGAGCCTCCTCCATACGCCAATATTAGAGTAAAAATCAGACTATAGAATTATTCATCATAAATCAGCTGTTTAGTGGACTATAATACTACCCGTTCAAAAACATCAAACATCTTGAAAATGTATCTTTCCATCAACGTTGTAGACATTTGCAGTCAGACCTGATAACAGCGCTCACACTCACATTCCGGGACGTCACGTCACGGTACGATAGGACAGAAAGCTCTATGTTTATTTAGGATTTTTTCTAGACATTTTAAATTGATAAATTATATATTAATTTTTGAGAAAACATAACAGATCAATGTAACTTACTGAGCGCGAGGTCTACTGTTCACAGAACTACTAGTTACTCTAATATTGGCGTATGAAGGAGGCTCCTTTTTCCTTTTATATTATCCTTGAAATGCAAAATTTCCAAAAACCTTGTATAAGTTTAAAAAACACATTTAAAAAAGGAACATACCTGTCAAATTTCATGAAAATCTATTACCGCGTTTCGCCGTAAATGCGCAACATATAAACATTTAAACATTAAGAGAAATGCCAAACCGTCGACTTGAATCTTAGACCTCACTTCGATCGGTCAATTAGGGTTATGTGCATTAACTTGAAATTTCTAATGTGAAATTAGCTGAGAAATTGAATGAAACCAATTGGAAGTATATAACTTTTACAATTGTTGAGATACTAGGAAAAATATGTACAAAAACGTAATTTTCCAATTCCATAGGGATATATGTAGGATAATTTATTGTTCAATGATATTTCAAATCAGAGTAAATTGTAGATGATTCATTCTGAGACCCCCCCCCCCTCAAACCTCATAAATCAAGATTTGCGTGCGTTCTACAGTGAAATATAATGAATCTTTTTTCTTTAGAACTAAATTATCACTTTTTCCTTCGATTAAAAACACAGTCAAACAACATGTATTCTAGTAATATTCATTTTAAATTGAAAATTAGGTTTTTTAGCATATTTATTTATTTATATTCCCCCATTATAACAACAATCATTGAAGTTGCGTACATCTTATTGGCTTCATTAGATTTATGAGCTTAATTATAGGCTATTTTTAATTGCCTTTATCAGATGTATTAGCTAATTTTACATAAGAAATTACTTTTATAGTGCCCTCTTGAGGCAGCCAGAAATTTATAAAATGAGAAATTTGAATAGAATGTGCAACCTTGAATAGAATGTGCAACCTTCTGCCATCATTATCTCGGTAACTGAGAATTTTGGGGCCCATTTTTACTGAAATATTTCGCTTTATTTAGATGTAAGAAAACCACTGACGAAGTGTATCGATCTATTTTAGAAACTCTCTCTATATAGGCCTATACCTCATTTCTATATTTATACTGTAATTCAATTTCAAATTTTTAATTTACCTGGTCTGAAAAGATTGACTAATAAGACTATTGACTAAGAGTAATTTTGGGTGAAAAAATCACTCTCATTTCAAAAACAGTTCTGTCTAACAAGAGAAACATTTTCAAGAGTTCTTCTGGGAATAAGCTGATTTACTGTGACAATTTCCGTTCACTGCACCTATATGCCGTTACTAGACCAAACTACTTCAGCTTGAAAGTTTGCAATCCAATCTGTTTTCCCATTTTCACTGCAACAATTTTCTTTTATTATCGACTTTTTACAAGACTGACCGCAACAAACCAAGTGTATTGAGTGAGGATAATCTAAATCTAAACCGAGACTAAGCTGGGAGAGACAGCTAGCCATTGAAAGAAGTACAACAGACTGACAGAGCTCTCATTTCTCTTGTTAAAGCTTGTTTAGTTTCGCTACTTCGAGGTCAACGAACCCACATTACTGGTGAAAAGAACTTTTACAGACTGAAAGAATGAGTGACCATGTCCATGAGCAATGGTGAATGTTTTCACGTCAACTGCATGACGAAATTCAAATAGGTAAGGTCAGTAAACTACATTTTCTTCACAACGGTAACCACTATGAAAATATTATTCAAAGCATAAAGATAAAGAGGCTTGGAAAGTGAAAAAGGTAAAGGATTAGAACAGTAGAAGAAAATTTTTGGCATTGAGGGAACGATTGCGTTAACAGAGACAAGAAGTGCTCGCAAGCGAATGAATGAACGGAGAAATAATACGAAAGGAGGGTCGCTGCGCATTCTGTGAGTAGAAACAACAACTATTTACATAAGTTGCTGGAGGAACCGCTAGATAGTGGGAGCGTTCATTTCTTGTTCCCAAGGTCTGTAGAAACCTTTTAGTCCAGGCAATGAATGCTCAAAAAAGGGTATAGAGGGAAAAGTTTGGAAGTCAATTTTTGACCCCGCAGTTCTGTTTAGGGTAGTGAGGAGGTAAAAATATCAAAAGTCCCCACCCCTACACCCTGTGCTAAGGGGGTGGGGTGGTTCAAAAGGTACCATTTTTTGGTTTCTCGTATATAACTCGAAAAGTATGCATTTTTCAGACATGACTATTCTATAAGAAATTGAAGCTTACATAATTTCCTACAATATTGATCTTACAACTTTTTCTATATCTTTTTCACTTTTCGAGATATCCGCTCTAAAAGATGTGACTTTTTTGAAAAAAACACATTTTCCTTCGACTTTTTGCTATTTTTGGTCTTATAACTTTTTTAATATCGATGGGAAAAATCCATGCTGATCATGAGCTTATGAAGCTTTGTTTTCTCTTCAATTTGATGTATAATTTCACAAGCTTACGCACATCCCCACGACTGTTGCAGCAGCTTCAGTGTTGAGTGTGAGATCTTCAGTTATACAAAAATAGACCAATTGACAAAGGAATTTGGAGAGAATGTTTTGAACACAATTTTTGACTTCGCAGCATTGTTGGGACTAGTTAGGGGGTGAACATATCAAAATTCCCATCCCTACCCCTTGTGCTAAAGGGTGGTTTAAAAGTTGCATTTTTTACTGTTTTGCTTACACGCTCATATCTTGAGGAATATGCGTTAAACCGACATGACTAACTATTCAAAAATAAAGCTTGATAAATTCTCTACAATATTATTTGTTCTGTGGTGATTTGTGATATCTCCAACAGTTTTCGAGATATACCCTCTTAAATGTGTAAAATTGTTAAAATAACAGCTTTTAATCCTATTTTTTGATGTTTCAGGGCCTACAACTCTCCAACAATGCATCGTAAAAATGAATGCTCACCGTAGATTTGTAGAACTTTGATTTCTCTTCAATTTGATGTATTAATTCACTACTTAATAATGTTTTCCTTCTATTGTTATAGCAGATTCAAGGTGGGAGGTGAAATTTTAATTTTGTAACAATTGATCACTTGACAATGAAATTTAAGTCTGGAACATCTGGTACACAAATTTTGATTTGGTAGCTTAATGGAGACTAGTTGTGAGGTAAACATAGAAAATATACGCATCTCCAGTCGTTGAAGGTGTGGAACAGCTAAGTTGACACTTGTTGCAGAGTTGAAAATTTCACCCCCCACCTAGAATCTGCTATAGCAATAGCAGGAAAACATTAATTTGTGGAATAATACATCAAATTAAAGAGAAAACAAAGCTCTACAAATCTACGGAGAGCATTCATTTTTACTATGAGCTTTATAAGCTCATGATCAGCATGGATTTTTCCCATCGATATTAAAAAAGTTATAAGACCAAAAATAGCAAAAAATCGAAGGAAAATGTGTTTTTTTTTTTCAAAAAAGTCACATCTTTTAGAGCGGATTTCTCGAAAAGTGAAAGAGATATAGAAAAAGTTGTAGGATCAATATTGCAGGAAATTATGTAAGCTTTAATCTCTTATAGAATAGTCATGTCTGTAAAATGCATAATTTTCGTGTTATATGCGAGAAACCAAAAAATTGTACCTTTGAACCACCCCCACCCCCTTGGCACAGGGGGTAAGGGTGGGGACTTTTGATATGTTTCCTCCTCACTACCCTAAACAGAACTGCGGGGTCAAAAATTGTCACCTCACCTCCTCACTACCCTAAACAGAACTGCGGGGTCAAAAATTGTCTTCCAAACTTTTCCCTCTATAACACTTCGTTGACTGGGCTATTTCTATTATAGACCTAGCTTCTTCCTGCTTCATGATATGTCATAATATATCATTGCATGATACACTGTTATACAATTGTAATGACTAATTTCAGGAAATAAAAGCGATTGGAGGAACATGGATGGAAAACGTGTGGATTTTCAAAAGACGAGTATTGTAGGATTATCTTATGTGAAATATTTATATGCTGTTTTATAAATAGTTGATCGATGTAGTTATGCACTGAGCCGATACTTAAGATGAGAAATCTGAGCACTGTCAAGAAAAATAAAAGTACAAATCTATGTAACTGTATATAAATCCTGTTGTGTTGTATGGGGCAGAAACCTGGGGTTTGAAAAAGAAAGATGAAGACCTACTGAGTATATGGGAACGTAAGATTCTGAGAAGAATATACGGTCCAGTATGTATTGATGGAGAATGGAAACTTCGACAGGCTGCGTGACCTGTACAGAAAGCCACCTATTGTACATGAGATAAAAGTGAGATGTTAGAGCTGGTCATGTAGAAAGAATGAGCGATTCAGGAGCCGTGAAATAGTCTTCAGAGAAAACACCAGGTAAAAGTAGACTGAAAGGATGTCCACGCAAGCGCTGGCTGGAGGATGTAGAAGATGATCTTTGGAAAATAGGCGTTAGGGGATGGAGACGCAAGGCTGCCGACAGAGAAGAGTGGAGAGGCATTCTAGAAAAGGTCAAGGCCCTGGATGGGCTGTGTAAGTAAGTATATGTAAGCCATGGAGTAAGTAAGTATAAATAGTTACCGATACTGTAATGAGATTGGCAGAGAACTGAAATTCCAGTCACTCAAGTGAGGTCCATGTTATAATGGGCCATTTAAAGTTAAGTAGGCATAAGTGAAAGGGAACATTACTAAGATTGATGGAGGTTTTTCGAATTAAAGTTTCTATTTGGGATATTTTTTGAATTTTTAAAAATTTATCACAAACAAGAACAAGATAAACAAATTTTAATGCAAATGCAGAGTGAATAAAAAACTTGACACTTAATGATTGAGTTGAGGTAAGATTGATGAAAATCAGTTGCTTAAGTTTGAACATTTAATAGATCAAATCATTATGCGGATACATTCAACAATATACTATAAAATTTCTGCTACTCAAATCCAAATGCCAATTATTTCCTCCCAAAACTGTAAAACTAATCCAAAGCAAGCGGATCTTTGGTCAGCAGGGGTTGAGTCTCGCCTGCAATTGGGGGTTGGAGTAGTTTATGCACTTCAATTTCCGGGTCGATATTGGAAGAAGTTTCTTTTTTTACCGCTTCTGAATGAATTGCTGGAACGGCATAGGGCTTCAATCTGAGTCTCAGAGGATTCAGGAAGTCGTCATGCTCAAAATGTTCTTCACAAACTACTCTATAATTCACGGTTTTTTTGGAAACTGATGCATCCAAACTCTCATTGGCGCAGAATTTGACCCATAATTCGCATATGGAAGGTCTATTGACAGGGAAACGATAGAAATGTAGGTCTGGATGAGTAGATCTGCTTTTTCTGCATCCTCTGACTGCACACATATTTCGGCTGACAATTTTCTTTTCAGCGTTGAGTGTCCTGATCAATTCCCTGATTTTGTCTGAAACAAAAGAAACTAAAAATGAACTATATACTGCAAGAAATGAAGGCTGATCAATGACTAGGAATTTGGGACAGAACTTCCATTCTTAATCAGAGCTATCTACGATTTCGAGCTTGAGGAATCATTCATTCATTCTCCAATTATTGAATCACACTGATTGGAGAAAGCGAATGAGTCCATCCATTGTTATGTTAACAAATTGAACAGAACCCTTCTATAATCATAATATGAAGAAACTAGTGGAAGGCTACACCTGGCAAAAGTGACTCCAGTTGGAGTACAATCATTGAAAAGAAAAAAGTTTCCGAACTTGTAAACACAATTCATCTTAACAAACAGGGAAATTACAATAATTTAAATAAAGTAGGTACAATGGGTGTTGGAGATTGTGATTCATCTTAATATTTTTATATTGAAATAATTTTGCACTGAAAATTAATATAAGTACCCTGTTTGTGGGTATAAGTATCAGAGCAAAGTTTGTTCCTACATAAGGATGATTCGAAAATAAGAAGTAATGTGATCTAAAGGCGTTTTCAGAACTAGATGTGGCACTGAGCTTAAACGTAGAAAAACATTTGCTGAAGTTTTAAAAGAACTGGAAAGATTTGAAACATCAACTGATTTTACAAAGCAAGCGGAATTTTGTACTGCAATGTGTCGCGTCTGCTACGATCGCAATTGGGTTTTGAAGTAGTTAATGTACTTCTTATTCGGTGCCCCAGTATTCGAAGTTTATTCTTGATCCCCTTCCCAATGAATTGTTGGAACTGAAAAAAGTTTCAATGTGCATTAGATATCATTCAGGAAGTTGTGATGCTCAAAGTTTTATTCACCCAAACTACTCCTCTGTTCAAGGCTTTTTTGTGAACTGCTTGCTTTCAAACACTTATTGGCGCGAAAATTGACCCATTATTCGCAAAGAAATTGAGATGTATTGATTTCATTTGAAATCCTGCAAAACTAAAGGTATTTATATATTTTATTCTGAAGTTTTCCAGCTAAAGGTAGGCGCACACAGATCGTCATCGGACGGACGGCACGCATCGGACGGATCGGATTATTATAATTGACGCATTGTTTTCAATTGGAGTGCGCATACCTATCCGACGGATCGGATTATTATAATTGACGCATTGTTTTCAATTGGAGTGCGCATACCTATACGGATGCGGATAGGTATGCGCACTCCAATTGAAAACAATGCGTCAATTATAATAATCCGATCCGTCCGATGCGTGCCGTCCGTCCGATGACGATCTGTGTGCGTCTACCTCAACTGCGTACTGCTCACAATGTCAAAAAGGCGGCGTTTATTGCAGCCAACTACCACGCATCGAAGGGAGTGGAAAGCTCTATTAATAACATCCTTTGTGAAAAAATTGAAGGGGAACCGCGTAGGATCAATATGATGACAGGAACCCCTTGTCTCGAATTAGACAACCGAGAATCAGGATTGTTATCATCCGTTTTGGGAAATGGCAAAAATGCGTCAGTAGTTTTTATTTCACCAGCTACCGACAAAAAAGAGGGCGGTCAGAAACGCAAAAAAGGAGAAGGAGAAGATAATCTGCGGCCAGGAAAGAGTGAGATAAAAATAGGAAAAAATGACGAGGGACGGTAGATGGAAGGGAAGTACTAAGTCCCGCTTTTGAAGGGGTTGTTTAATGTTTTCTGTTTTCGAAATTCACGACAGATCAATACACAACTCAACCACCTCCACATCACAAATATAAGCAAAACCTGAGCTGGTTGCTCTTGCTGCCGCCTTCAGCTCTCATTTTCAACCTTGCTAGTTTTTAAATTGCCTTTTTTCAATTCCTATTATATTATTATGTTCATGACCAAAAAAATTGGGGAAGCTATGCTTTTGAAATTTTATTTTCAGATTTTGTTTTCCATTAGTTTGTATTCTAATATTTTATTTATATAATTCACTTTTTCTTCGTGAATATTCAGAACCCTTCAGAAAAAAGGGGAATAAATTTTGGAATGAAGGTATTTAATATAGAAAGAATGAAAATTAAGGCACTTCTATGAAAGCCGGGTAGGGGAAAAAATAAACAAGTGCAAAAGATGGAAGATCTTTGTTAGGGTAATATACGAAAATTAAAATAAAATTCCTTATTATTGTTTATAATACGAGTAATTAAACACTATGTAATAAGATAATCCGATGTCTTTGACTACAAAATTATTTAAATTTCAAATTAATTTTTTTATTAAATATAATCACGAAGTTTTTGGTGATCACAGATTGTTTTATTATCTTCATGTAAAATAGAATAGCATATAATTGAGTCCTAATCTCTGGTAAAACGATGTATATACGATCTTTTATTTTTTATAGTACTGTAAATAATAAATTATACTATGGTATTGTCCAAGATAGTTCAGTAAGTGTTCAACAAAACCTATAAGATCAGCTTCTCAACGGTCAAGTAATCACAAAATTTACAGTTCTATTGAAAGTAGCTGGTTTCTTTGTTTTTAGTTCCAGGCAAAACCATCAACAATAATTAAGAAATTTTCATTGCTAGCTTTTCTGGATCACTGGCGAACCATGAAACGACGCACGAGTGAGCAAAGCACTGACTTTGTGTTTTTCGTCGGATTTACCCTCTGTTTCGACAGTTATTAAGCTACCAAATCTCTGCTGTTGGCTCGGAAGTGATAAAAAATCACTAAAACGTAGAGAAAAGGACGTCAAATTTGAAATAAATGAATGATCATACCTGTGGACTTGGCGTATCAGTTGTTTGGATACTAAAACTACTGTTCCTTATTTTAATGAATTTTGGCAACGGATACAGTTACTACATTGAATTTCATCAGCTACTTGATATATTAGTTACTGGATTGGATACAGAATAGGCTACATACTTCATCGGATTGACAGTAATCATATTGTGAGACAAATTATTTACAAACAGACCAACACAATACTAAAGCCGTGTTCACACTGAACAAATGTTCGACAAACATGTTTGTAGAAATAGTTTGGACAAATTTTAACATGTTTGACTAACAATGTTTGCCCGGAGCCAGTGAGGACGCGTCACCAAACAGAATATTTGAAAGTGGGTAAGAACAGGTTTTATGTTTTACAGCTCTCAAAACTGAAAATGTTTGGAAAAACAGTAATTTTTTGTTTGTCCCTGAGATTCTCAACAAACATGTTTGCCGAATATGTATGTCGAACATTTGCTCAGTGTGGACACGGCTTAAGAGTTTAACTGAATGTTTTTATTAGAATAAACTGGTTCATGTTCATCGATATGAATGAAATGCAAATTATGCAGGTCAGTGAAAAATGAACAAGACTAGAAGTTTGGTATTGCCTTTTATACATTTTATCTATTAGAACATAACGAAACAGGTAACTTAATCCCAACGTATTCTAAACAGAAAAATAAATATATCCTATGAAATTAAAAAAATAATAATGGACATTGATTTCTACACACAAGAAAAGTGACCTGAAATCATTTTCAAATTATTCTTGACTATAAAAAATGAATTCATTTTAGAAAATTTACTGCTATCCATAATTAAATTCACCTGTAATATAAAGTTGTAAATTAATTAGGTAAACGTACAAGTAAATCTACTTCAATCCTAAATATATCTATCACAGCCAACATAGGTAATTGAATTTCTACCATTTTCAAAAAAAATCAACTAAGAAATTTATAACAATTATCAATTGTCAATGGATGGTATTTAATTTAATCTTTGAAAAAAAATTCAATTGACAATAAATCTTATTTTTAGACTATCTTCTAGAGATAAAATCCTGATTTGATTAGACTAGCTTAATGTCTCCTTAATTGAAATAAATCCACCCAAATAGGCTCAACAGTACAACAGCCATTCTTTCTCCTTGATTATTGTGATGTCTATTCAGTCTTACAATATTCTTAGTCTTGGTTCGATAACAATAAATTACACTTATAGCTTTCTATGCATATCAGCCACAAGGTCATGTGAAGCCGTTGAGCAGCAGAATATCATTGAGAAAGGCGCTGGGGTGCATTTCGGCGAAACAGGTGCTGCACTGGAACCGGTTGCAGGCGAGACACTTGCTGCTGGTGCGTGTGCTGTGTGCAGCCGCATATCGGCTGCCATGCGTCTGCGCCATCTTGCGGTAGCAGCCCGAACACCGGTGGCGGGTCACCTTGCGTGGACCTGGCAGCTCTATCAGCTGGTGCTCCTCCTTCAAGGTCACAATGTCATCTGCAAAGCATCAGCTGATATTATGCGGTGTTCTAAATGAACTGTGCACTTCTAGAAACTATCCATTTTTTATTTTTGATGATGTCTACATGAGCCCCTAGCAAAGTGATCCCTAGTTGGATTTCATCCCAACGAGCTGGCAACGCGGCAATACGAGGTCTAGGTTCATCTGGGGTTACCCTTAAAAAACACTGGAGTAAGGTGACTGCAACAGAAATGAGGTTCCATAGGAGAACAATAGGAAAGACCAGACGTGATAGATGGCGAAATGAGAGAGAGAGAGGGGAGAAGTGGGAAGAAGAGCTTAGATGGATGACATTAAAAAAAGGCAACTCAAATGGTTTGGGCACCTCAACAGAATGCAAGAATGTCTCCCGGTAAAGGAAGTGGTGGTGGCTAGAAGGGAGGGAAAGAGACAGAGGGGTAGACCCTAGGATGAACTGGGAGAGTTATCTGGAGGGATTGGGTGAGAGATAGGCAGGACGATGCGAGATCGATATGAGAAGAATTTATTGATTGATTGTTCCGCTGTCTTTATTAAAAACCTAAGAGGGCGAAGTTAGGGCGCAGCCGGCCCTCTCTTACACTTAACCCTCAAATTTAAGAATGGCATAGGATAGGACAACGTGGAGAAGATGGACTGAGGCTGGTACCCCTATGCTGTGGTGGCAGAAGGGGTGGAGAAAAAGAAGAAAGAAGAAGGTTCAACTGTCAGCTTGCTAGATTGCATTGAATGATTTAATGATGCATGTAATCACAACTTCCTTTAAAATTTGCTCCATCCTAAGAAGAATGCCAACGTAGACAAGTCCCAGACTCTTAACTTGATCTCTGGACCGATTTACCCCTTCCACAGCATCAAGATGCTACCAACAATGTTGATCATCCAGCTATTTGAGTCAACCATCCATCATGCCGAAATTTTATAATTAGGAATACAGCAGTCAGGCATGCGCAGTTGGCATCTTTTACTTCCGCCCACCCCCTTTCCTCGCCACCGAACAACTAGGGATCTTCTCGTCAGTCCAATACTGTATCAACTTAGTCAACTTATTAGCTCGAGTTGAAAGTACATACGTTGAAATTCAAATCGTGTTAAGCATTGTATGACGCAGCTGATTTCAGACCTGGTGTTGTCAGTCAATTCGTTTGGCATGGAATTATTAGAAGTGGCTATGATATAATCATATTATAATATTGTGTCCTATGGAGAATAGCAACTTTGTTAAGTAATACTGTTGGTTATCTGTTTAACGTAAGTTGAAAGCAGAGAAAAGGAAGTGGAATGTACAAAATTGGTTGAAATTCTCTGAGTTATGCATTGCATGCCCATTGCCCACAGCCTCTATTGACAGCTGTTTTCAGACCTGGTTTTTATGTAGTTCCCAGAGTTATAGATACATAACTCGATGCTTTTGAACATATTTGTTTCATGTTTACTTGCTTTTCGAAAGTTTCAATTCGGGGTGACCAGTTGAATTTATGCAAAGTTGCCATTCTCCTGAAGCCGGGGCATCCAACTAGAGATGCTTGTGATGAGGAAATGGAATTATTTATCTAAAGCAAAATAATACCAAATTTCATGTAAATATTGAGTTATATCTGGCCCACAACAGGCACGAAAAATCAGATTTCTGAATAAGATGAAGTAAACACTTAAATAAAACTAAGTGTTGGAAAAACTGTAGAAGTTTTTGATAACATTACAAAATTAGTCCAGATATTGTTCCAATCAGAGTACTGATGTGCTTCCATTATTTCATCCTCTGTGGAAGAAGGAGGTTGAGGATGATTTTACTTTTAAGCAAATACATTTTTGGCACATGATGAATCAAATTAAATATTGGATTCAAATATAAATGAAAACGATACTATTCCAAATGAAATTTAAAATATTATTTTTAATTCACTCACCTTTTTACTTGATATTGTTCCAATCAGAGTACTGATGTGCTTCCATTATTTCATCCTCTGTGGAAGAAGGAGGTTGAGGATGATTTTACTTTTAAGCAAATACATTTTTGGCACATGATCAATCAAATTAAATATTGGATTCAAATATAAATGAAAACGATACTATGCCAAATGAAATTTAAAATATTATTTTTAATTCACTCACCTTTTTACTTGATATTGTTCCAATCATAGTACTGATGTGCAACCATTATTTCATCCTCTGTGGAAGAAAATACCAATAACCTTTCCAGATTTAAATTCAAATTTGTAACAAACGTTTTTACACATTTTATTGACATTCGTGAAATATCACAATAGAAATTTATCATACGGAATGACTCATTGTCATATGAAAATAATTTGAATTAAATATTTTCAAATGCATAATGATGGAATTTCTTCAATCTTGTTGGTAGTGCTTTACGAATGTATGTGCTTTTAAGTCAGATTTTCTGCTGCTTTTGTAAGGACAATGGGAACATTGAAATTTGGGAGGCACTCCACACTCGTTTCTCACATGAAAGTTCAAACTTTTTTTCGCTTTGTAGTTTTTCGGACAGTTGGGGCACTGAAACCGCGCACTCTTCAACAAGTTGTTCGCATCTTCTGCCCAAATTTCGAAATCTGAAACATTTCGAAAATCTAAGTGAGGTCTTTGCAGAAGGTTTTTAAGCGAAAATAGATGTAAAATTTTAAATAGGGACTTGGTTTAAGAGAATTGGTTAAAATCGTGTTGTGTTACCAATGAATTTACTCAGCAAGAAGCGCTTTGGACTACACACAAAACATCATTGAAATTCATTAAACATGAATTCATTAAAGAATTGAAGAATTCATTAAACATGAAGGTTAATAACTTTAAGCCGGTACTAGACAATGAAATGTTTTTCAAAACGGTTAGTTAAGAGCTTAGCACTAGACTCTGTGTAGTCCAAAGCGCTTCTTGCTGAGTAAAATTCATTGGTTTTACACGTTTTCAAAGTTTCACGATTTTTCAACTATTACGATTTCATGGTTTAAAACTATTGTAACAGATTTTTATTGGAACGACTGAAGTGGGCTGTTTCTTCATTTAATTAAAACGTCATAGAATCGTTTAATGATTGGTTTGAGAACAACAAATGTTCAGTGTTTTTTTTTTTGTAATTTGTTTCTACACAGCGTTCATACTAGAACTATAATGATTTATAACCGGAAGTGACGTACATGCTAAGAGTAATCAATCCAGGGATTGAGTCAAAATTAGGAGGTTAATTGAACAGATAGAAATAACAGCTAGAACAATAATTTCAGAATAATCTATTTCAAGGTTTTACACATTATATATCTTGTTATAATTGATACATTTTCAATTAAAACACTTCAGATATCCTTCTTCTAACACAACTGTTGATCAGAAGAATTCAAAAAAGGTTTTTGGTTTTTATCCTATAATAAAGAGTGACTAGGAATTGAGCTCCTAAATCAAGCTAAATCAATTCAAACTCTGAATCAAGCTAGAAAATAATTGAGATGTATTTCTCGAAATGTTGTCAGGTTGAAATATAGGTGGATTCAGCTTCGTGACAATATTTTATACTATTTTAGATTGAAGGTGTGACGAATTCAAATGGAGGAAACAGCGATCACATAATAAAACTGCAATTTCAAATTGTATGATGTGGTTGCTGGATGTAATAAGGACTCAAAACACTAGGTATTGATAATGGTTGCAACATATCTTATATTAGAATTTGTGAAAAACCTCTCAATTTGAACATGAACTGTACTGGATTTAACTTTTACGAAGGAAAAGTTATCACTTTAATGAAAGACAAAATTATCAATATGATATCTGAGAAAAGTACAGAAATCTAGCCAAAATTGATCTATTATTGAAAATAATTTCATTCAAGTAACAGTTATTAGTTTTATCTCCCAATGAATGAGCGTTGTTGAAATACTGTATTTTGTCACTTTCAAGAAATTGAAGTCAGAAACAGGAATAGAAACTTGAGCAAATATTTTTTTCCAAGAATAAGGACTTTCTAGAAAAAAAGAAAGAAAGAAAGCAGTTTTTACAAAATGAGCAGCATTTTAAGGACATTCAATGTTTGCAATAAATGTGGGATCTGAATGCTTTTTTTTGTCAATAGAAATTATATGAATTTGAATTAGTATTTGAGAAAATCGAAATAACTGGGCTCTGCTGTATTTCTTAACAACAAACGTTTATTAAATTGTTTGAAATTACAAATGAAATATATACAATAAATACATATTTAAAATAAAACAATAAATAAATATATTTAAAATAAAACTATTTCTCCAATATAGGCTACTTGTTACAGATTGGACTGATGCTTGGAGATGAGGTGATATCTGAGGTAGTTCTGCCTGGAGCAAGTGAAGGAACAGAGGGAACAGGCAAAGCGAGGTGCTCCACACTCCTTCTTCAAGTGATGGAGAAGTCTGCTCCCATGTTTGTAATTGCTCCTACAGTTAGGACACTGGTAACGGCCATCTTCTAACAACATTTCTACATTTGTTGTCTCGTCGGCGACTGCAACATTTTAAAATACGCAGAATCAATTAACAAAATTATAGTCACAGAGTATAAAGAAGTCAGGATTGCCTTCCCGATGTCATGATTGAAATTAATGTTTGTTGAGTAGGCTACTAATTAATAATCGTATAATGTTTGGGAGTCGAATTAATGAGATGAATAAGACTGTTAAGATATGTCTACTTTTCAATATTCATCTCAATTCGAATTCTAGAAAATTATGTTCAAAAAATGAAGAAGTCTTGAGATCTCTTGATAAGTTATTAAAAACAATACTGCTGATTTAAATAAGAATATTACATTATTTTGGGAATAATAAATAATGTTTAGTCAGTACCATGTTTCTCAAAATTGATCCACCAAAATTTAGGTGTTGGTGTTTAACACTTTTTAGCCTTTATTTATGAGGGATGGGTGGAATTGAATTAGGAGAAAGAGGGAACTTTAAAACAATTAAGAACCTCTTAAAAGAAATCAAACATTTTAATTCATTTATTAGCCATGAATTAATACAAAAGGACGCTATAAAATCATATACAGCACTACAGAGAATTAACATAACAATTATAAATATTTTGATTGTGTATACAAAATTGATGATCATTTCATAACTGACATAGCCTGAATAATAAGACAAATTATAAATCTGAACGTAAGAGAAAAACACATGTAATACGGCTTCAAGAAAGGCTAGGTACATATATTATAAAAATAAATAAACTCTTCTTACAATGAATTCAGGATAATTGAATTATTTATTGAATAAATTGTTTTTCGTTAATCAATTAACTAGTTATAAATTAAGTTGGCAGTAAATGTTATACTGGTAAATAATAATACTGTTACTGTCACCCAATACAGTTCCAAAAAGGTAAGAATCAAACCTACCTACAGGAAAACAATGTTTTTTATAGAACTATATTTTTAATATTAAAAACAATCATCTATAGAATCCAACAGCTATAAAATGTATGAAAATAAATAATTATACTTGATAAAAATTCCTATAAAAAAAGCTAATTACAAATTCTCGTCATAATAATTGCCTAGCTCAGCCTAATACATTGGAAGCATATTGGAATGTCAAAGTCAAAAATATATATTTACCTTTATTAGATTATCACAATTCTTTATTGCTCTATCTTTAAATAAGCCTTAAAATCTAAGTATCTATAAGAATATTCATACAATAAAATTATTTAAGTAGTTAAGGACGGAATACATGCTTATTATGAAACGTAGGAATTTTACCCGTAGTTTTAGTTAGTTAAGCAATGAGTTTATAAATAAAATAAATTATTTAACAAAGAATTACCATGGCGCGGTATAATTGTTAACATTTTCTTATATTAGTTGATGGTCAGTTGAAACAAATAAAAAATATAGTGGAAAGGATGGACATACAAATAATAGATCCTAGCAAGGAAATTGTAAACTAAGTTCTCAAATATCTTATCAAAATAGGATCACGGTATTCTGATTTCAAAATTAGTAGCTTTTCTTCTTTTCGAAAAAAAACAATATTTTATGTATCATCTATTATTGTTTAGAAACGAAGTACAATAACAACGTTCCTAATTTGAACATGTTCAAATGTCTTGGTGAGGCACTACAATACTGAATACGCCAAAAAAGTAAAAAATGAAATCTTCTATTGAAGAATAAACAGAATTAATAAATCTTTAGAACTACTACTCTCTCTTATAGTATAGCCCAGAATTCCAATAAACCTCGGTGGAGTTTGCTCTTAAAATAATATAATTTTTGTTTTAATATACAATATTCAAGCTTACTAGAATAAAATTCTAACTAGATAATAACAACAATAAATAAACATAATATATCATACAACCAACAAAATCTAGATACTGTATGTATTAAACAATAATAAATAATTATTCATCTATGATAGTCAATACTATGAGTAAACTTTTTCAATGTTAATAAGTTCTTATCTAACCCTTTATAGAACTTTCAAAATGTTATTATACATATTTCAGTAGTAAACAGTTAAAAAAACAAATACTTTCATAAGAAATAGTTGACAAAAATATCAATACGTCACTTTGATATGGAGAAAACTTGGAATCGCTTCTCATATGAACATAAAAAATGAAAATAAATAAAGAAATTTAACAAAATATTCAAGGGCAAGATCATTTTGGAAGTCCTGGCGGAATTGCACTATAATTTGAGACGGGATGAATAATATTCTCTATCGAATATCACTATTAAATATTCAACAACTTCAATATACATTGAAATAACATCTCCAACAGTATTGCTTATAGAGATCATGGAAATCTTACATTAGTCGAATACCCTCATTCTCTTTAGGAAACTAAACTTCCCAAATAACAAGGTGTTCAATACCTGAATTTACCTAGGCTTTGTGAAGTAATCCAGACAGATTAAACACATAATTATCATACAAAACATGTATACTGTCTATCTATGACAGTACTGTCAACAATATTGGACTAAAATGTTTCAACGGATTGAGTCATAAACATAAAATTGTGTTTCAGAGTTCAATTACATGTAAAATTAATTATATTTGAAGTTGATTATCATTATGGAAGAGTTACATGAAAAGATTTAAATAGCACAGTATTATCAGTAGCAAAATAGTCAATTAACTATCAACTTTCATAATCACCCACAGAAATTTTAAAATTAATTTCACAAATGAAGCTCACCGTCTCTTCAACATTGATGAGTTATCATATTGATGAAAAACTTTCTTCAAAGTAAAAGTTAGTGCATTAAATTGAAAAATTTGAGAATCAGTGTAATTTTACCGATAGAATGAGATTTCAAGTAATCACAATTTTTAGCCACGAATTTTATCAAACAGTCTCATAAAACTATCAACTCAAACGTAATTTGTCACCATTAATTTAACTTACAAACACAATTTTATGTTAATTTTTGCACATCACCTAGGTAAACACTATTCTTAAAACTAATAATTATTATAACACTTTATTAATTCTCGAAAATTTTCATATTCTTTGAATTCATATAACATTTATATTTTCTAGAATACTTATGGCAATTTGATACCCAACAACCGTCTAATACCAAGATCTGAAGCAAGCCAGCAAATTTTATCCCTCCACGCGAACTGATATCAATCATATTAAATAATATTTCAGCTTCACAAACCAGTAACATTCTATAACCGAATTTGAACGACTCCAATTACAAACAACTCCAATCTCTTAACCAATCAGCAAATAGATACAGTATCTTACTTCCCAAATCCCTCGTTTGTTCATTTGAAAATTCTATACTGGTATCAAATTTGAACTGAGTAATAACTCTAATCTCTCATCTAACCAAGAATAATATTGGTAGAATCCAAGAATCTAACTTTATATCTATTCTAAATCATCTAACTATTCTTCATTTTTAACTTATTCCTTTCCTCTATAATCAAATAGAATATAATCTATTGTAAGTGAAAGATGGCTTTTGATAATTTTGAAATATTATAGTCTCTTAGTTTCAATGACATAATTTTTACAAATTCGAGTGCAGAACTGATAATCTGGAAGACTAGCCTGACTTTATCCTTCAAGGCTTCACAAATCTGAATCAACAACAACGTTCCAAAAACAAGTCGGAATGCATAGAATTGAACTAAATTGAATAACGATTGTATTGCAGTTGAATGAACGAATGGTGATCAAATCTTCAATTTGTGGACAACGAGCAGGTGCTTCTTCCAGTTATCCTTGCGTGCGATGCTCCTCCGACAGACAGGGCACTCGAAGATGTCATGTGACACCTTCATGTGCACATGCTTGATGTGCTTCTTGATGTTGTACTTGGACTTGAAGTACTTGGAGCAGATGCCGCAATGGTTGTCGCTGTGCTCGAGGAGGTCGATCCCAATGGAGGACGCCGCCGCAGGCGAGTAGGCCAGGTGATTGGCGTTGCGTTCTCCGACCAATGACGTGCGATCTGCTCAACCACGCGCCAAATTCAAAAACAAAAGTCAGTCAGTGATTTTTGAATGAAACCAGTAGTGTGGAAATAATAAAAAATAATTTAACAAAAATGTAAAGGGAAAAAAGGATGGGAAGAAAAATTATAAAGTGGATATTGAATTGGTTAAAGTTGAGGTTAGTAAATGAAAGAAAGCCTAGATTAGAACCCATCAATTGGAAAAGGATCTAGTATGGAAATTAATTTTAATCTGTTCGAGTCAATTCTTTGAAAAATTAACATTATAATTGTTTGTGTGATGTGATATTTCTCTATATGAATTTATATCTCTTCGAATTAATTCTATGAACATTATAATTATTGTTTGAGTGATATGGTACTTCTCTATATTAATTTATATATCTCTTCGAATTAATTCTTTCAAAAATTAACATTATTATAGTTTGAGTCAGGTTGTGGTATTTCTCTATAAGGCCCAGACACCACGTCACTTCTGTGTGAATTGAAACATACGTTTATATAGGAGTGGCATGGAAGGGACAAAAATCAGCGCCACGTCCTTGCCATAAGCTACTACTGAGTGAATTGGGCCTACAGGTTGACAACATTTACTTTATTACAGAAATGGCTGTTATCAGTGAATTAATATTATTGAGATATTTAAAATCTTCACGAGATTTTTTGTTTGGTTTCAATGACAGAGGAATAGATAATAATAATGATAATGGTATTGTTCAGAGAAACGACACAGAAGCGTGTAGATAGAATAGGAAATTTTGTTATAATTTTTCAAGATCCTCAATGAATGATAGAACTCAAAAGATGAAAAATTGTATAAATGTGACCCACGAATAGAATAGTAACAAAGTGTAAAAATGTTATAATTAGATTTTGAGTTGAGATTGAATTTTTACAGGCAGGGATACATGGAAGTGGAATAATTTATAGAAAGGAAGTATGGAAATAAAAAATGAAATCATTGGAAGAAGAGTAAAGAGCAATAACCAAAACCCGGAAATATGGACTCCTTCAAAATCAACCTGGAATGCTGAATGAACTATGCCAAGTTTTAAATTGTACACTGTGGTGAATGTTAGAGATTGTCAAGAATTCCATGTTTAATGGAAGTTCACATTTATTGAAATCCAGTTTAGGTATGTTTCTATTCCAAAGAGCACGTTGCTTTAGTTTGATGATTTTGAATAATGTTCACTGATCAGCTTGTTCTTGATTGCTATATTTGTGGAGGATAGATCACACAGTGAAGCTGAATTATTTATCCTAGGCTCGTAGTATCAAATATATTTTCATAAGATCAAATAAGGGAATTTTATTGATAATTTTCCTGTTTTCGTAAAATTTGTATGCATACAGTAATTAAAATTTATACAGTTAACATTATAAACATTACAAAATTTATACAGTAAATAAGATAGAGCGGCATTGGAACCATTGTTTTAAAGTTGACGTTTTGTAGGACATGACAAATTTCACCCAATGAAATCTTATTATTGTTGTCGTAATATATAGAAACGAAAAATTGTTGTATGACGTATGGCGTATGAAAATTTCATTCATAATAAATTGAGCATTATAATGAATAGTGCTTTTTACACCAAAATGGGTACAACTTCAAGATGATATCGCACAATTTGAGAACGACAGAGAAGCTATCAGTTTCTAAGCGAAGTGAAAAAACGGGGGAGCAAAAAAAGTGGCAGGTTGACTGGGAATCGAAGCAAGTACCCTGCGGTCAATAGCCGGCCACAGTCGGTGTTCGCTCTGAAAATTGAACAAGCTGAAGAAAATCGGCGGAAAGAAGACAGCAAGTACTGTAATAAGGAAGAAAGATAATAAGTGATAAGAGACGATCGACAGATGACAAGAGGGAGAGATTGAAAGAAAGATGGTTAGGCTGAGAGAGAAGTCAAAACAGACGATTACAGACGAAGAGAAATAGTGATAAAAGACGAAATATGAATAGATTATAAGTGAGAGAGTGTGTTCTTTTTACTTTCTTGATTGAGTTAAGAATTGAGTTTCAATGTTCTTCATCTGGCTAATCAATATTCAATTGAGCGATAACGTTTCCAATCTAATATCCATTTTTGTTGATGTTTAACTAAGAAAACTGTCGAATATAAATCATGAGCTATTAGAAGTATTTGAAATGATGGAATACTTGATGAAAATGAATAAATGTATGTCGAAAAAAGGTTGTGGGATTTGGTACAACTGAGAGTCATGAGGAGCCAACAGTAGATAAGAGAAGGATTTGGAGGTGGAAGATGAATAATAAAAAATAAATGCTGAGCAAGAGAGTGAGATAGTTCAAAATTGGAAAAAAGTAAAAAAGTAAAAAAGTTGGCCGGTAATGAAAAAAAGATATGGAAATAATAGTGTTGAAAAATGGTGGTGAGAGAGTAAGAAAGGAAGAAATAGAGAGAGTGATAGAAAGAGATGGAAAAGACCGATGAGTTGAAATCTGAGTAAGAAATACCGTACGTGAGAGAGTTTGAGTTGGGAGAAAAGTTGGATAAACAACGAAAAAGGCGGCACAAGCAATAAGAGAGAGAAGGAAAAAACAACGGTTGAGAAAGATAGAGTGATAAGACCATCACTCTCTCTCTCTCTCTTTCTATGACTCTCTCTATTTCACAAGAAAATATGAGAGACACTTTTATATTGCGATAGAGTGAGACGGTATGATCGTATTGTTGTTGGGAGCTAACGGTTAATTGAAGAGAGCGTGCTAGAGTCCACCAACTTTCTACCAAGCTGGAGAGCTTATGACTGGATCCTCTCAAGAGCGAGCAAAAAGTGCGTTCATTGCACGCTCTGACATGAAAAATGGCCTACAGTCAGATTCTCTTCAGACTGTCAGCATTGGCTGAAAGGGAAGCATTCAAGGAATCCTGACAGTTCCTGATGAATCACTGCAGCCGCAGGAAAAGTGGACCGACCGACGAAAAGTGAACCGCGAACGTTTCCGGCAAAACGCCGAACAATACTCTCACGATCATAGCCGAGCTGCTATATCATTGAAGACCATATCTACATCTATAGCTGTATCCATGCTCGTAGAAATCAATGCAAACTGGAGAGATCAAACAAAATAGGAATTACAATCCACTGTAATAATATTCTCACGAGCTACGAAGAGTCACTGAAAGGTGAACTGGTCAAACAAAATACAAGAGAAAAGTGGTACAATCCATCGCATCTTGGATTGGACATAGCAAGTTACGGTAAAGAAACCATTAATACTCAATTGAAAAATAAAGTACCTACAGTGCAATATAAGAAACTTTGGTATTGATTTAAAGTATATATATTTTAAATGTCAAATGTAAGCTAGGATTACCGTACCGTACAAGAAATTCAATGCATTGATGCTATTCAAGCCACGGTAAAAAAGGAACTTATTTCAGAAAATGGTTATTGCCTCGTGATAAGTATCAGAATCAAAATCAGTGGCACAGATCAAATGGAAAACAAATTCATATATTTAAAAGCAAAATGGTAGCCTAAACCCCAGAGATGGTGACAACGGTATTCTACTAGTAAGAACAAAAATTAGGAAAATAACAATTTTTCATTCAATTTTACAGTATTTCTCAGCTTTATTTATCATAACCAGATGAGAACACAATTCTCCCCTAAAATTGTCAGTTAAAAATTTGAATATTGTATGCTCAGTAATTTTTGAACAATGTATTATTCTTTCGAGGATTTCGTAGTTGTTCGTGACATGATGAAAGGATAAAATGAGAAGTCAGGAATATCAAATACATATTCTTTATTTGGTGGAGGTAACAAAACAATACTAAACAACCATTATTTGGCACAAGATAATGACACATACTTTTACTAAAAGACGAAAAACCAGTCAATTGGTCAGTATTATCAATAGAGATCAAAGTTGAATTCAGAAAGTTGAAAACTAACTGCTAAGTACAATATAATGAAATGGAAATAACAATAAACTCATTCGAATCTTTGAAAAGTAAAACACAGAAAATGATATATTTCCAATAACAGTTCAATATGACAATAGGAAATTATTCCTCAAAAAATCATTATAATGAACAACATTATTTTGAAGTTTCTTCAACCCTAAATCTACTTCGCTTTCTAATTTTTGTATTATTTATTTCAATTCAGTTTTTTA
This sequence comes from Nilaparvata lugens, assembly GCF_014356525.2. Lineage (NCBI taxonomy): Eukaryota > Metazoa > Arthropoda > Insecta > Hemiptera > Delphacidae > Nilaparvata > Nilaparvata lugens. The sequence goes on along the minus strand of NC_052508.1, from coordinate 50,795,467 downwards.
CTATAAGTTGTATGAGCCTGGCTACCTTTTTCATGCTTTTATCAAACCCTACTCATTTCGTATCAGTTTCTCAATTCTCAAAGCTCTCATAAAATCATCTTGGAGTTTCTATTGTAGTTATCAATATTCCAATGCTTTCGTCATTCTTAACCTTTTCTTTTCCCATTCTATTCTATCAATTTTCGAATTTCTCGGACTCTAATTCTTTGGTTGCTTCATCCTGAGATCAATGTTGTTTTCTTATTGTGGTGTCATTCAATTCAATCCTTTCTACTTCGATTCATGAGTAATTGTTCAGTCAGTATGCATTTCCTTAGATCTTCTTATCTCCAGTTATTTATTTTAAAGCTTTTATAGAATCATAATCATGTTATGAACTTACCAGCGCTTCCATGAATTCTTCATTTCCTTTCTCCTTATTTACTCAGTTCCAGTTATAAATTATAAATAAATAAAAATCTTCTTAAGTTAGATCATTACTAAAATTAATATGTATTATGTAAAATCGATATTTCATGGTTTATTTGGCAGTTTCTGCGATAACATTTTCACGCTTCCGTCAATCCTTATCACTTTTATCCATTTTTATTCACTTATTTCCTCTCCCATCACTCTCTTCTCACACATTTCATAAATATTCATCAATTTGAAAATGCCTCATCCATTTCACAGTCTCATTATATAAATCACTGAATGTCACTAGTTCTCGGGGTGTTCTAGTTCTAGTTCACAAATGTTCTAGGGTGCACTTTCAAAATACTGTAAATCAATAATTTCAAAATGATAAACATGATTGAAACCACATTTTCTTCATTCCTAAATCGACTTCGAACATTTCCCAGTTTCTTCATCCATTTTATCCGCATTGTTTCTCTTTCCTTGAGGGTGATGTCCACATGAGATCTAGGCTTGTGCGTGGGTAATAAGGCGGATGAAAATGAGAGATGAATGGACCTACAGTTTTAGGTGGGATCCGAACCACAGGGAATCGATTTTACAACTCATGAATCATATTCAGGGGAATTGGCTCAAGCGGTGATTTCATATTCAGATAGGTTGGCTCAATCGGCCACCCTTCCAATTGGAGTATCAGGCGCATGATTCTCAACTTGTCCAAGTGTTAGCTTATCTCAGTCAAACCGCTCCTTAAATTCTTTGGGTGAAGAATCTCGCAAAATCGACTACCTCCCATTAGTTCTAAGATCCACGCCATTTGCATTACCAGCCTGCAAGATATCGTTGATACTGTCCCTGTGCTGGGACACAACATGCGTCTTATAGTTGCTGATCTGAAAGAACTTGCGATTACAGAAGTGGCAGGCGTACTTTGGTTTCTTGCCACAGTGCACTTTCTGGTGGAACTTGAGGCTGGGTTTCGACTTGTACAGGTTGCCGCAATTCGTGCACAGCCACTTGTTTTCCCGCGTAAAGTGTGAGGCGGCCGTTGCTTCGCCCGCCATCTTGAGTATACCGCCGAATGTCGGTAGACCTGCAACAGATATTCAGTCAGATATGGTTGCACAAAACTAAGAACGTTTGAACGAGAAGTTGGATTGGAGAAAAAGAAATGGAAATGAAAAGGGAATTGAACAATTTTTGAAATTGGAATAAAATGAGAATAAGATAGAAATTTGGATTGAATTAAAATATAATAGGAACTTGGAAATTCGATAACATTTCACCAAAATAAAAAAATGAATATAAATATATTATATAAATATATAATATGAATATAAATGATAAATAAATAAAACGAAACCTAAAAAAATGATGAAATTCTAGTAGAATAGGAAGGGAAAGATATATTTTACTCAAATGAAATTGATGCCAGGCTATGGATAAATTCAAGTAAAAAACTAGAAAATTATGTATTCAATTGAAATAAAAACTAGTAAACTTGCGTTCTAAGAATTTTTATAAATTTTATTCTAATCTAGACACTGTTTTTCTACGTAAATAGTTGAAAACACTAATTTTTTATGAGAATTGAGGCTTTGATGTTTAGGGAATTGTTTTTTTTAATATTTACGAAGCAACACAGTGTCTAGATACAACTAAGTTATTATAAAGTGTTTCGTCATGGAAACAGCATCAGTTTCTGACAAATTTAAATGAACTAGAAACTAAGAAATTGGATGAAATTTGAATAAAAATGAAACTTTCAATCTATCTGTAACACGAATTGGTGGTTTCTTTCATCCTTTTGTTAGATAAATCTAATCTAATGAATTCCTGGAATCTTTACGAGTTCACTGAGCTTGCGGTTCTTGCTGTGTTCGAGCGCGAAGGCACTGGGTCCATCTTCAGCGTACAAGTTGGGATAAATTCTTAATTAGTCCATTTACGTTGATACAACCTGTACGTAGAAGATGGACTTCAGTTCACAGATCTAAACCCAGCAAAAACAGAAAATATTTTGAACGAGATTGTAAATGGAATCCCTCCAATTTGCCAGACAAGTGTCTGTTGCGGGCTGAAATGAACATATTTCATGAACCAACCTGGATTGTCATACTCTTTCATAGTTTTCCTATGGTTACCATAATGTTCAGACGATGAATGAGATAGATGAGAAAATTACACATCGTGAGCTAAAAGAATCATTGTTTTTGAAAAACTAATCTTAAATCAGGCATTTACTTGGAACATCTTAGGCCTATTGGAAAAAATTAGTCATGATCCAACTCAAAACCTCAGGCAAAATGATTGATAAACTGGAGTCTTTCACTCAGCCTATCTCCTGAAATAATTTCTTAGATTTCATTCTCACTATAAGAGACAAATATTTCCTGAAGTAGGCCTATCTATGTTCAAACTAATGTCACAGATCAACCCAGAGATTGAAAACATTTATAAGCTCCACAATCAAATCATTTCCATAGAAACTTCAAAGATTGATTCTTGGATACTAGCATTGTCAATTGAATATTCAGTATTTATTCTTTAGATTTAATGACATTTTTCAGGCCTGATAATATTCAGTTCTTTTCATTTAATTGCTCACTCTTGAGCGTGGGCAATGGAAAGTTCGAGGGTGATTTGATGAGATGCTGATTGATTTGAACCCACGACCAGCTACTAGCAGACTGTGCAATGTTGAACAATTAGTTCAGAATAACTATTAAATTCATTTCATAAGATCCAATGCCATAATCTGTCATTATTAACCTGCTTGTATCGATCTCTATGTTTTTGTGAAGTAGATAAAAGACGAACATTAAAATTACTACTAAAAAATTAAAATTAATTACTACTATTAAAATTACTACTGTGATAAAAGACGAACATTAAAATTTAGAAAATTTCAGGGGAAATATGATGAGTGGTAGTACATGAATTAAAAACAAGTCATCATTACGGTTTTATTACTAAATTACTGTTTTACAAATATAAATGTATTGTGTACATTGATACAATCATCACATGCAAAACATTGTAAAAATGACCACAATATACTCACAAAGAACTAAAATTTTGCAAACATTTTGCTATTGTAACAAATTACATACATTTCACTTTAAAACTCTTAGAGGAAAGGTTTATCTAGTTATTGTTCTTGTAATTTATACAGAAAACTGTAAAATTCCGTCAATTTTTTAAATATCAAACAGCAAACATACATACTAGGTGAGAGTGTAAATTAGAAAAATGTGAATCTTGTTGAAACTTGAAAAACTGAATATAAATGTCACTTGGTACCAAATGATTTTAAAAAGTTATATAATACATTTTTAAATCAGTCAAAAATGTTACTATAAAACTGATAATGCAGTTTTCAAGGTTGAATTCAGAGATGAATTTAAATTCAAAAGTGTGATATAGCTTAATGATTAGCAATGTTCATATGTGGGTCATGAAGGTGGAAACAAATTGCATAAAGGATTTAAATTTGAGATTTGGAAAATTGCACGATTATGAAGAGCATAGTGAAGTGAATTAACTGAGCCTGATGATTCAATCTGTAAAGCGTGACATCAAATAATAACTTCAGTGGGGGGGGGGGAAATAAAATAATAGAGTAATAGAATGATTCTTCATTACAATGGAAAATGGATTCAGTATTGAGGGGGTTATTGTCCATGAGAAGAGTAGAACTTCAAGGTTAATAATTATCAGGAAATAGTACTTGAAATGTGACCGTTTATCAGGAAAATCTGTAGGTAAAATGAAATTATTTGATTTCTGACTGATAAGTGTAAACTTGAACCTAATGAATACTCATAATCGTATACTTATATAAAATAACACTACTATTTGATGAATCTATCATATTCTTTGAGTAATGTATTATACATTTTAGAGATGATATTATTATAGAAGTCTTCCACTTATATTGGGAACATAAGCAAAATATTTATCTATTCATATAAAATAGAGGTATTATGTTTATCACTAACAACTATTAGAAGTATATTAACCTATTTTTCTATCCAGTATACATAGAAATTGCATAATTTAAAAACGTATACTCAGAACTAGACTATGAAATTCATTTTTCCTTTGGTTGAGATGTTAAATGTTATAAATAGAAGAAAATACTATTCGAATTGAAATTGAGAACTGAGGAAAAATAATAATGTGAAAATGAAATTTATTATTTTAGAGTTGAAATGGGAATTATTCTACGCATTATCAATCAAATTCCAATAATTTTTACAGGTCTACAAGTACAAAACCCAAAATATAAAGTATTGAAAAAGTTGCACTAATAGGTGTCAAATGTGAAAAAACCCTTATCTATTCAACTGTAGACCCAAAAATTGAAGTAAAAAACAAATACGTTATCTTATTGAACGCATTCAAAAAAACTTTTGAACTGCTTCCAATCAAACTTTCAAAACTAACTCCAAAATAATTTGGATTATGAAACACCAATGAAATTCCAAAAATTAGAAAAACATTCAAGCAATCTATCAATACAAGCCATTAATACTGTAGAAATATTCAATTCTTACTAGCCTATTAAAACACTCATGCCATTAAATTTTCATTCCCAAAAGTTATTGTAATTTCAAAATATTACAATATGGAAAAACAATACTGATCAATGTATTGGATTACGATACAAAACTCATCAGCATACACTGACAAAAAAATTTTTTTTGATTCATCGAAATTGTGAAGTCAATTTAGAAATTGGATCTTGAAGTATAGAGAGATAATAGAGAAGTCAACTTAGTCAAAGCTTCACACTTCTAGAACAGAGTGTTTGGTATAGAGTAGTTTTTCGTATACAATACTTATTGAACTAACTTGAGAGGATACCTATTGTACTTTGTACATTATTAATATTATAGTAATGAGTAATACACTATTTGTAATAATTACAAAACTTATTATTTCTATGATTATATAAAAATATTGACGTACAAAAGCACAGTATACAAGAAGTATTTCATATATCACAAGAAAAATTAATACACAAAAAGATTTTAGCTCCAATTTTAAATTAATTCTAATTTTTTGGCAACAATTGTCTTTTGAATTTTTTTACTACACTTATTTTTTTTGTTCAATTTGCCAATCAACTGAAGCCATTCCTCATCAAAGTGAAAATAATAAGTTTGAAAAAAAAACTAAATTGCCAATGTTTTCCAAATACTGAATTCCATTCAAATTGAATCAACAGGAGGAGCAAGCAGCTAGGTAATACATGTGAACTGCAAACTACAATTCTGTAAAAAATAAACTATATATTAATATATCTATGGAAGAGGTCAATGGATTTGTACTTTGTATTATTGTAAGTCCTATGTATTTACATTGTAATCAACGGGCACTTCAGATGCAATACTGAAGAGCGCCCAAGAAATTCGAATAAATCGAAAAATACTATTTTCACAGAATTTTATCCGAATTTCAAAAAACCCTTCAGTATTTGAAACCCGAATGAATTGTTGATGTTTATTTTGATGATGAATTAAGAGACCTATTACACATTATTAGATAATTTATGCACATACTGTAGAATATCAGAGATATAAAATGACTAGATTTTTTAACAATTGTGATGTTTGATTACTCTAAATAATTGATAGAATACTGTACACGTACATGCAATCGATAATATCTCACTTCATCATCAAAATGAACAAGCATGTCTAACAAGCGATAGATGTCGATCGATTATTTGAACTAGATTTAAAACAACTCAATTCCAACAAACAGTACAAATAATCGATCAAATATTATCGATAACTGATTTATTTTATAGAGATGAACATGTAATTGATTGGTTAAGGCAATATTGTAAGCTAAGATGTTCATTTGAGCCTGCATAAAACACTGGAGGCGCACTTTAATAAGTGTAGATATATCAAATTAAAGAACCACCATTAAAGGATCAGTCAAGCTAAAACGAGGTAGAAAACTTCATTTGACGGTGATTGCAGAGCTGTGTAATTCAGGTTTGCTTATACAGTATATCTACTTAAAGAGTGTTGTAATACGTGCAGTGTCTTTTTAATGGCAGTTTTTAAAATTAGCGCATTTTATGTCTCCAGTATTTTATAAAAACTCTTTGTATTGAATGCATAATGAACACACAGGTTTATTGAGGCGAGGTATGAATTCAACAACTGATAACTAAAATGCGTATACTATTAATCAACTATTAATGCTAAGGTAAATATATCGTATGAATGAAATATTTCATTTCCTGAATACAGATGCGGTACTTATTCTAATATTTATTCACTATTACTTTTGATTACATTTACTAACAAGAGATAACAGATGATATAATGGTAGTTGGAGAGGGATGACTATTGATTCAATTATTTGGAACTCAAAAATGGGCCAACAGTGAGATTCATTTTAGAACTATCAGCATTGTTTGCATAGGGAGCATTGATGTTATTTATAAGGAATTCTGAAAGTTACAAGTGAATTTTACTATAGTTTTAACGGTATAAAAGTGAGTATAAACGCAAAAAAGTTAGGTTTGTAAAATCGTTATAGGAGATGAAGATTTCACGTGTAGAATCCATAATTGAAATACTACTGATTATATATTGAGTTCCAATAATATTGAGTCCAAGTCACTCCCCTTCAAACAGCTCTTGTCTTTGGCTTATGACATATTATACAAGTGAAAGATCAACATAATGACTATTCACGATCACAATCAATTGCACATTTATAGAAAAAATGACAATTTTGCCCTAAATTTCTTCCAATTTTCGACGATAAAATGACAATTACCTTTTCATATTTTCTCAAGAGACTAAAATTTTGTGCCCGATGTCCAATACTTTTTGGCAATAAAATACAATTTTATGCTCTATTACCAACACGTTTTGATAACTTGTAATTTTGCCCCTATTTCATAAACGTTTAATTTACATTTTTTTTATTACAATTTTGTACTCAAATTTCCAACAACATTCTCCAAAGGTCTTGAAATTAAGTTCCTGAACAAGAAAAATAATTATAGACTACTGATCACAAAAACGCTTGAAAAATAAAACTATTGTCAATGAAAAATGTCAATGAGTTTATGAACTACTATGATATGAACTACTGAGTTACTAATTATTTAATGAGATATCTGGAGAAGGCATCTTGGTGTATTGAAAGATACAACTCTATAAAAAGATAACAATAAAATAACCATTTACCTGACTACGAACAATACTATTGGTCATATAAGGATCATCACAGTGTTTATAATAACAGTAGGCCTATTTGAGCGTCTTAATCCCAACAATATTTAATGATCAGTTGTTGGAAACATGGAACATGCTACACTATTTTTTGAAGGTCAATAATGATCCAATTTTGTTTCATAATATTCATATTAAAATTTTTTGCTTCTCATGACACATGAAAATCATGGTGGATCAAACCATACAGAACTGATAGTTCTTTAATTTTGATGCCTAATTTTTATAATAAATCGATTAATTAATGAATTGTGACAATTTTTTCCTTTACGAAAAGACCTTCAATTTTCATGATTTCAAAACACTCCAGTGTTCTTTTACTTGAACGTAGCACATTATTTAACAGTACATAATGCAATAACAACAAACTATACCTATTAATACAATCTATATTTACGGCAGTCTTCAATAGTATTATACAATTGCTGAACCATACCTCGCATGTGGAAAACTGTACATAAAATTAAAGTTGAAGATTGTAAAAAATATATATATGCTATGTTATGTCTTGTAATATACCTATTTAAATATGACAATATATAAATGTATACAATTATTTGTACTCCGGTTTAGAATGCAATGGTATTGACACCACTACTAACAATACTAAATACAGTCATTCAGAGTTAAATAACCAACTATTGTCTAACTGACGTACAAAATAAAACTGTAAATATCTTTATAAAACGGTATAACTGTAATACTTATTGTGTAAAATGTTGGCAATATATTGATAAACTCAACAATATGAGAGAAATTGAAGAGATCTAATCTAGTAACAGTAGAGGATATGCATTTGTAAAATGTACAGGTACAGAGAAAATAAAACGTAGACAATGAAAGGTTGTCTTGTAAAGCAAATAAGTAGTTTCTATAAGTAGATGAGATCTTTCGTATACAAATTGTTGAAGAGAATTCCCAAGAATGTGCGATTTTTTCCAATTTATCAAATCTAATTACAAACAATCGCTTAGACCTTAGAACTTCCAAAAATTGAAGACTCTAACACAAGTAATTAGAAATGTTCATTTAGAAGTCGATTTTTGTACTGAATATTTGAATGAAATAATGTTGACTATTAAGAAACCACACGTGCTATGTTACCCGTATACATGATAAATATAACTAATTCCTAAATATATAATATTTTATTCCTTTAAACCAGGTTCCTATGAACCAGAATTGACAATAGAAAACCAGGTACTGTAGAGAGAAAAATGCATTTAAAGTAAAATAATATACAAACTCACAATTAAATCAATAATAATATAAAAACAATATACAATACCTAAATATACTCTGATAAATCAAATACTTTGTATAAAATACATATAAAGAACAAAACAAGACAAAATGAGGTAGATCTGTTACATAGAATCTCAGACTAAATAATGAGGTAGAACGTCACAATGTTGGGCGGACAAATTGATTTTTAAATTCTGATTAATTTACCTGACAAGATGTCTAAAAAGACATAATTATGAATCTAATTATTGTTGGAAGTTTAGAGCTGTACTATTAATCATGAATTCAAATTGTCCGCCCATGAAAATGATAAAACATGCAACACAAAAAAAAACATTAACAAAATAATAACACTGATGTATTAAAGCAATGTAAAAGAATTAACAAAAAGTTAAGCTTAAAATGTACCCTAACTAGTCATTCTATTGGTGAGCATATACAACGTGATGATAATCGACAAAAATTGAATCAATAATTGATGAGAATTCCTCATTACTGAACCTTCGCTTATGACTGAGAAAATCTCTCATCAAACCAGAGCCAAGCATTATTGAAACAAATTATTGAGATCCTTCGTTGTATAAAAAAAATACTATTAATAATTCTTATTCATACAAATAGATAATAATTATTTGTTGAACAATAATGTTTCTTGTAATCAAAAGCAATACACAAATTAACTAATGCTAAGTAACTGTCAAGAATACTACAATATAATTCCTCAGATCATGTATGTAGCCTGAGTAATACTATATTCGACCCTAGCCTATCTATTGAGATTCGACGAACTTATTATCCTTGAATTCAAGTTTTTTGGTTGGCGGTTAGAAAGAATATAGTATTGTTCGGATGTCAGATCTTAATCGACCAGATCTAACCAGGAATCGAACCTGTAATATCACTACTAATTACAATAGGATAGAAAAATAAATATTCACGTACAAAAAAGTATTCATTAAAAATTATTGTGGTAGGTATTGTGTTATGAAAGTAGACTTCAGAGATATATTTATAAATTTAAAATATAATAAAAAATTCTTTGGTTGAATAAATTAACATTTGACAGTTCCTTAGCAATAGAAAAAGTAATATCTTGTGTGACTGAATCATTTACTTAGTTTCATAAAATCGTATTATATGTTAAAACTGTTGTATAAAAAATACTGGTTGAAATTAATTTCAATGTGGTTCTCAAATTATTGATTTTTCTTAAAACTGTAGTCTACTTTAATTTGAGAATCACTTAGAAACAGTTTTTGGATACAAAATTTCCCCATAGTATTGAATATGAAGATAACCCTGACAAAATAACAATGGAATGCAACAATCTATTTCTATAAGTGAACAATGTATAAATATCTGAGTTAGGATAATATAATTTCTTTGTACTGCTGTAATATTAATATTTGGTTGGGATTCCATTTGGATAACAAGACATTGCCAAAGGGTGAATGACTGATTCTGATACTGTAATTCCAAATGTGTTTCTGAGTGGAATTGACTAATTGCTTGTAGATGTACATAAATAGAATAGTAACTGTAGAGGGTGCAAGTCTACTTGTCAACGCTACATGACAACAGTAACTGACTTTCCGGTTGCTAATCAATCTGAAGATTTTGAAAAATAATCAATTGAGGACCCTTGTAACAATAAACTACAGTATTTATAGGCATAATTTTGCCAAGGTTTGTGAAGCTCATCAAGGTAATCTATATTAATCATTATTTATTTTATTTTATCATGATTTCGCAGTGAAGAAGGACTATTAGTAGTATTCAACCTACAGTCTGTAGGGAATAGGAATATTTTATAAGTAGCCACCAAGTTCACAATGAAAATATTTGAACTAAACTACTATTCAATAAGAGAAATGATACAGGCTCAGCCTAGTTTTTCCCCATGGTCATAATTATATTATGATTATATAGTGCTTTGTACAATAAATGAAATTGGATGAACATATAATTCAAGAACTAATGTTCGAAATCTAGTTAGCACTTACATTGGTAGTCACCACTTCTAGTGGAATTTTATTCCATTGACACCTTTCGGGCTCAGGAAATCTCAAGTGGTAGGCCCAATACAAGGGAATTAAATTTGTGTTTAGTTGTTATGGTATTGTAAAAATTTCACGTTTTTTGTGAATTGTTGATCTATAATTGTAAATTAAAACTAATGATATTTATTACTAAAAAAAAACAAATAATTATAAGTGTTATTGCTAATAATATTGATTTGTAATAGCTTGTAGACAAGCATCTTTTAACTCCTATCACAATGAAAAAATTACTAAAATTTCAAAAAAAGTGAATTAATATGGAATATTGCACAATCTGCTTCTACAGCACACACAAGTGATAAAAAAACTGTAAAAAACACACACCTATAAAAAACTAAAATGTTATGACATAGTGGGTAACAGTTGATTGAAATTAAAAAGCAATTGTATTGCTTCAAGAACAATTGTATTGTTCAATATAACAACAAACCCTATCACAATGTCTTGTCACCAAAGAAATAATCTTGCAGCTATGACTAAAACAAACCCGTGGGGATCATCAATGAATCCTATCCTATTTGCAAGAATTAACGGCTTTATATAACACAGAAAACCCGCAGACATCCTTCCTTACAGCTAAGTTTGTAACTGATTTGAATTTATCAGCAAATACCTCCTTGATTATAAGGAATAATATATATTACATTAAAAATGGCGGCGCAGTAATGTATAACAAGGAAAACCAGCAGAGCATTTTCTTATAGTTTAGCAATGGCGACCTAAGGTTGTGAATAATAGACGAGCACTTCAAACCCTAGCAAATCCTTTCTTATTTATGATTTATGACGACTTGAATGCGAATTTGACTTGACAATTTTTCCATCCTGGGGCTCCTTTATAAAAAATTAGATATCTCATACAACGGGAACAACTGACAGTAACATTTGCACATACTAAAAATACATAGAACAACCTATATGTAATCGAATATGGCTTGTCCAGTGTGTGAGAATACTGGTATCAGCTATTTCCGTTTTACAAAACTTCTCGATTTTTTGAAACATGCCCCTGGTTGAAGTTTTATGGATTTTCATGAGACGAGCCCGTTCTTTGATAAATTATACAAAAATTATTTTTCCTTCTTGCTATACAGTACATACATTTAAGAAGCATTGAGTTTTATCTTCGTTCCTTTGAGCTACAACTCTCATAAAATAAATTCAGAGTATCAAATGAATTAGATGTTTGTGATGACTTGTATCATCAAGATGATGAGAGTATCATTAAGATAAATGAAATAATCAATTATTTTCTTATATGAAATGCAAAGCCTTGTAGCTGAAAGCGGCGAAGATCAAATCATCTTGATTCAAAACGCATTCGCGACCTAATGGTAGCCTGCTACTTTATAGCAGGAAGTAAAAAATCATTCTTGTATATTCGCAACAGTGAATTTGCGTTCACTGTTATTCACGGAGCTTGGACCATAGACGACTATGCTAGAAGTAACTTTGTGTTGTTCTAGCTTGGCAGAAATCTTTAGATACTGGAATTGGTCAACGAGTCCTGGCTGATGATTGGTGGATTCTCTTCGGCCACCACCAAATCCTGCGACGAGTCCTGACTCTGCAAATAACTCGGGTGCTCGCCACCATCAGACTGATCGCCATCCATGTGGGGCAAGTGGGGCACATTGGTGTGCTTCTTCTTGATGTGCACGTTGAGGTTGCCCTTCTGGTGGGTCTTGAGCGGACAGTAGGGGCACTGGAAGGTGGGTTCCTTGCCACACTCGAGGCGCTTGTGCAGACCCAGGCTGGTCTTGGAGCGGTAACAGCGGCCGCAGTCTTCGCAGCTGAAAAACGCGAGCGCCGGGAATTTGGTTTTGCGCGGTTTCATCGACGACATGACAGAGTCGATCGTGATGCGTTCCGTCCCCGGAGCGGGGCCGTTGCCAACGTTACCGCCCCCGCCCCCCAGCCCACCCAAGGCTCCGTTGTTGGAGAGGGAGGTGGTGTGGTGAGGAACCCGGTAGTCGAGTATAAAGTGTTCATAGTAGCAGTTCTCGATGCCCTGACGAGAGTTCATGTTCATCAGCGATAGACCTCTGCCTCCCAGTACTCCTGTGCCACAAAAATATCAACTTGATCAATTATCATCGTTATACTTTTTTCTAATTTTTAGAACCTATATTCATATTATTTAGCATAGAAAATAAAGGAATGGAATAAGAATGACGTGTTGCAGGCTGCAGGAGCTCTGCTCACTTAGGCAGCTTAACGCAACAAATGATGAATAAATAATAGTAATAGTAATTACGCCTATTTCATATTCTACCCGTACATAATTTCAATTAATTACATTTTTAATTTCAAGATTGTCTCAATACGTGAATACCTATCAAACTTCGAAAGAACAGTTTTGAGATGAGCCACTTCTTCTCCCGATCATGATTCTATGATTTGAGATTGTAACAATAAACTAACAAATAATTACATTCAGTTTTCATGTTAACATATCAAGAGTATAGCCTGTTTCAGGCAAGGTCAGCTAGAAACAAGAAAAACAAATTGGGAGCTATTATTCAAAAGTGATATGTATGTAATTTTAGTGCCATATTATCTGAATTCAAGGGTTTCATCCGTTATTCCACGTTTTTACTATAAGAAATATAATTGAACTATTCAAATGTTCAGGAAAACTTGACCAATTACCAAACTGCTTCATCTAGCAGAACAAGTTCATTTGCTTAAACCTTATATCATTTTTTACACCCTAATCAAACCTTCATATAAACGAACACCTTGACCTAATTCTGCAGAAAATTAGCTTTCGAAACATATTCACAGATACAGATGGAAATTAATGAAAAATTGCATTTATTCAATTGCTAATCAATTCATAACGATTATTAAACGAAAATCCAAATTAAATGTTGTAAATCAACCCGAAGACTACTTCTGGTACTCCAAATATTGACAACAGGGAAACAGCTAGATGAAAATTCTATGATAACTACTATCCAAAAACTATTTGCCAGCCTGGGAATCGAACAGGGTACCTCCTAATTGCCAGTGAGGTATGCTTACCCTCACACCAAACTGACAATCTATATCCTATTTTTGGATAGTGGCTCTCATCGTATTTTCAACTAGCTGTTAACCCTGTTGTCAATATTTGCAGTAGCAGAAGTAGTCTTCGGGTTGATTTACAGCATTTTATTTGGATTTACGTTTAGTAATAGATATTCACAGCAATACAGAAAAAGTCAAATAAAATATGTATATTTGTGAAAAGAGCGTACCAGTATCTCTTCTAAGACATCCGACAGGACTCTTGATGGACACATCTTCGAATGCATTCCTGGCCGCCATGTTGTACATTGCAGGCGAAGTGAGTATTCTCGCTGCTGACGAGGAAGCAGCACTTGCTTTCACTTGGTTATCCATTGAGACGAGGCACTCAGGCTCCAACAAGTTCTGTCTCACCCTCAACCCACCTACAATGGAGACAAATGTTAGTAAAATCATAGAATACTTTATAAATAATATCGTAAGATTAATATAATTTCAATGACGTACTTATTGTATGGCTCAATAAAAGTTATATTTAATGTCAGGTAACATTGTCAACAGCATCCATTCAACTCCAAGAATGCTGATATAATATTAATTTAAATTAACACAATTATATTATTCTTCACGTTTGACATTTCAGAGTGGAAATCTTCATAAGCAATCGTTCATCTTTGTCCTAGAAACACGCTACTATGACATGGACTATAGAAGTTCAAGACTGGGAATCAACCTAGGGCAATTTTCATAAAAAAGGTCTTTAAAACAGGAAGAAGGATAACATATACACTAGTTTGGAAATGAATAGTAACCACTTCATAAAAGTAAAGTCTAACAAATAGATAAATTCATGTCTAGTGTGTGGGAGAGAATTTTCCCCCATATAAAGGATAGGCCTATCTATATTATTCATTAAACATATTAAACACATTTATCTGTTATGGTAGTGATATTAATACGCTAACTGCAAAACACATTATTTGAATGCAAGTGATATTAGCTAATATTCAGTTGTAAGTAACTATAACTATGAGACATGTCGAGTTTAGCACTCAAACTTCCTTGAGTATTGTAGATGGGTTTACATCACTGGAAAAGACTCGTATTTGAATTCAAGTAAAATTTACCAAAATTTCAAAATCGTATAGAATTTTTTAAACGAATCAAACATTAAATATTATGGAAAGGGACTTTCTTGATATCAATTAATTTCAATAATAAAACGCAATAAATGATCAGAATAGATACTTGAAGTTTCTATCAATAAAAGCGCTATACCTAAAAGCTAGATAATAAATGAAAAATAATGAAAATTAATTACCATTCATTTTCTTGTCCACTTTCAGGCCTGTTGGGATAAATTCAGAAAAATAAATAAGAATGATTCTTGAGCAGAAGAGAGTAGAATCTTAAAATAGAAGAGTACTTCGAGTATAGTTGAATTAGTATGATAGATGAATAAATGAATGAATGAATGAACGTAACGATACCTGTTGGCTGATGAATGAAGGAGAGTTGATTGATTAGTTTCAGACTGAAAATGAAAATGAGTAAGTAATAGAGGGATGTTAGGAAAATTTGAGGTAGGAAGGTGAAATTTTTACTTCAATTTTCAAATGAAGCATAACATTTATTTTTATAAAAAAGTTACATATGAATGTGAGGATGAGTTGAGATGAGAAGGCGATGGTGCATCACTTATGAAAATCCAGGCATCTTAGATCCATTTGTACAGGCAGCCATCAATGGATGATTTTCATCGATGAAATTAAATTCATGTTATCCCAGATTTCAGCAATATTCGAATGTTTCAACATGTGAACGTGGTTTACATTCTCAATTGATTTTCCATGATCAAGTAAATGGGAAATTGATTTTAAATTATTTTTTCACCACCCTTTTTAGTTCTCATTGTTTCTCATACTTCATAAGAACTCATCTGTCTTATGCATGAACTTATGCATTAAGCTTAGACTAAAACTTTGCAATTTGTATTTGTTGTAGCCTTTTGGTCAACTCACTCCATTTTTTCGAAACCTGTAAAATTGATAAGAAATTCAGAAGCAAGAATAGAACACGATTCATGCCTGATTTGAGCCTACTTCTGTTTCAGAATATCATATTTTCCAAATTGATTACTCTTGATTGAATACTCATAATTTGAAAAGTTAGAGCCCATTCTTTTGAACTATGTTTGTGGTGGATTATTTATTAATCCTAATAATCTTGAATATGTGAAAGGTGTTATAAAAAATATAATTTCGAATATTAGACTGAGTTGCATATTGACATGGACTAGCTACTAGCTGTAGGTGAAGGTATTTATGCAGAATGTATTTCTCAATCTGAATTCTTTGGCCACAATGAATATTGTGTCAGGTGAATATTAAAATGATAGAATTAATATCATTTAATGCATTCAAAATTGATGTTGTCTAAAACCACTTTACACTATCCTACACCACTCTGAAAAAATATATGGGTACATGGAGACCATCTCTATTAGTCTAAGATTTTCAGTTTTCAATATGCCATTTATTAATACTTAATTTATTTTCTTGTCAACTTAGATGAATTGACTATTATAGATACTAGAAGATTCTAGCAGACAAGAATATTAGCTACCTGTTACATGAGAAAATAGAAACTAATAATATTAGTAATCAGTTGGTTATTGGAATAGGAAATTACTGAAATATTAGCTAGTATTTTTTCATACAAGAGGGTCCACTGAAATCAATTTCAAGAGCAACAAATACTTCCAATTATAATTCCACCCAGAGTGAAATAACGAATTTCATGGACAGAATATTATTCATAAGATAAATAACTAGAATGGAATGAATTCAGACAGCTGTGAATTCATATTCCTGTGAACAGGAATCAATATGAATGAATAGAAATTGCACCGATTAGTAATTCTGTGATCACAAGAAGTCTGAAAACATTGGAGTAAACTTGAGAACAAAATAAAATTTACAGGAACGGAAATCAAATAAAAACCATTGAAACATCAAAGCGCAGAGTTCGAAAATATAATTTTCAAATACAAACTGTAAAAATGTTTCTCATCAATAAACTAGGCACTAATAATATAAAAAATACTGTCCGTTTCTCATTTCAAATTCACGATAAAAATATAAACCCATGAAGTGATAAAAAACATTAAACTATGATCTAATTAAATAACTAACATTAAATAGGTCATGCAATTGCTGTACATTATTGTAATAACTAAATGGAACTAAGCGAAACACTCACGTTTTTAAGCAAAAATTTAAATTATCATTAATTTCAACGTGAGTGATGTCCAAACTGGGTTTAATTATTATAAATTAGAGAGGAACTTTTGAACCTGGTTCAACAATGTATGTAATCAGGAATATCTAACCGAATAATGCCTCAAACTAATTGATACTGCTGTCTGTTGAGTTGACATAAAATTCAAAAAATGAATCTATTTATTTGTGTCTTGAATATGATATAGAATCAATATCATTGGGAGAAAGTGATATTTTACTATTTTCCGTTCTAGATAATATTGTAGTTAGACTAAAATATATGTTATGTGTAACATGATAATGTTTTGTATACTGTACATTATTACAAAAAGACAATTGAATTTCTTACATGATGACAAGCAGTATCAATTAGAGTAAATAAACACAGTAAAGCTAAACTATATTAAAAAACCAACACCTGAGTTTAATAAATAATTATGATTTTCCTATGTTTCACATTATACATTCGCGGCCATACTAAAACTATGAAGCCAACAATTTCAACACATTTATAATAAAATACACTATAAATAAATAATTAAAAGGTGAATTTAAAAACAAGCTAAACTGAGATTCTCAACAAGATTTTTTGAGAAATTATGAATTTGGAAGAGTACACTTTACCTGAGAAGAATAATATCTATGTAGGCCTCTCTGTTATTTTAAACCAATGACAATAATCAACACACAGTATTGGTAACAAAGCATACAGTTTTTCTAGGAACAAGCATTTGGTAGTTAACTAAATAGAAACGATTACTAAAATATCATACACAAGTATATTACAATATCATTTGAAAACACAACTCCTCAGAATAAATCAAATTAATTATTTGAAATGATAATTTGATGAAACTGATAATTTCATACAGATAGCAACAGATAATGTTTCAGTTTCGAATATTTTATTGATATTAATTCAATAACACAACATATTTGTGTAATATTTCATTGGAAGATACTATTTCAATAGCTAGAATGATTGGAAATCCAGAGCACACTGTTAATTGAAAATAATCATAAATTTGTTGGATTCTGTTCTATTGTATTATGTTGGTACCCTAATCTATATTCTAACATAATAACACTAAACCTCTGATTAGAATGTCAAAAGACATTTTAATAATGAAAATTCTCGAAGAAATAAAATTGTTGAATTCAGAGTGTACTTTGGCTTTAAAATGTGTTATATAGACAGCATATATAAAGTCTTTGGAGATTTGGTGAGGTAGATAGGATTTATGGAAAACGGGTCTATTTGACAGAGTTTGTAGGTACGGTATAATTGGTTTCTAATTAACTATTGTTAGACTCATAATAATACTTAGTTTTTCTCTATATTTTTGTAAATCTAAATCCATCTACTTTCATAATTTGCCAAAAATGCTAACTAAGTTATAAAATCTATCAAGGAACAGTTTTCAAAAATTAGGAACAATGGAGAAAGCGAGCCATCAAAAACTCTTCAACTGAAAATGTTGATTGGAACAATCAATAAATTTTCTGTCACTATACTAAATTTATCATAATATCATAAAAATTTCGCTTAGGAATACAACGGCAAACATTTTGTACTATGAATAAAAATAAGTAGGAAAATTCATCTTGATGATATTGATCATATATTATGAAACAGTAAAATAACAGGGAAAATAAAAACATCCAAAATTTTGAAACCGTAAGTGGTAAATTGATTTCACTGTTTCAGAGAACCATTTACACAGTTTCTATGAACGATATTCCTAAGTAGTTTTCATAACAGGAAACTGTAGAGGTATTTATTTGGAAGGCACTTTACAATAATCACTATCTCTTATAATTTATATATTTACAAAAATATAATCTAAGAGGAACATAAGATGTTTCGATCTCTAAAGCTAATTGAATAAAAAAAATAAGCCTTAAGGAGAGAGCATGAGGTTTCTTATGTATAATTATTACAAAATGAAAGCGAAATCGAAGCTTGAAAGGGAATTGAAATAATTATCTACAAGTATGTAGCACTAACAGTTCTTCAATACTGAAATTAATGGAAACTAGGATACATTTTAGGAACCATCAAAAATATAATATCTTAGGGGTCAGAATGTAGTGATGTAATGATAATTGAACTATCAATGCAGCTGTAGCATGAGTCATTCATGTACTTGAATGTACGTCTAGTAAAAAAAAAATAATTTCATGATTAGTGATGATGAAAATGATAACATTTTCATTATGATGAAATAAATTTTACATTTTCATCTAATTAGCAAATTAGTGAACTTGCCAAGAACTAAATTTCAATTACCTTATCAGGAATAAAGTTCAATTATTTGTATACACACATGTGCAGTCTGCCAATGTGTAAACTCTTCTGTAAGAATCTATGGTATTCTCTTTCTACCCAGCAGAGCAAAATTCATTGCAAAGCAAGGTTTATGCAAAAACGTCTAAAATTAGATACACGGAATAGGAAATAGTACATACAATTGTGATATCACTTCTTAGAAGTTAAAAGTCTAAATAAAAATATACACTGTAAAAATACAACAGAAATAGTTGTAGGAATCAATAATGTGATGTTTAAATCAAATTTTCTACAAGAAAATACAGAACAGTACCTAAAAAAATACTCTAGGAAACCAACAATCTTTGGTGGAAATAATACAAAAAAAGCAAAAGCTACTAATAAAATGCAGCAACACAACAAACAAATTACAATAAATTGTCCTAACAGTAAAATAATTCAAAATTAAATCCTCAACACACAAACAGATATAGCTTACAGAAAATTATACGAGTCGGAAAATAGGAAAGTATGTAGTTACATGCAAAGTAATACTTAGGATATCATCACAGTACAATATATTATTTATTTTAGGGATTCTTCATACAATATAGTATGAATGAGTTAAAAATATTCATAATCCATGAAAATTTCAATCTTTTAGAGAGAGGGAGTACTCATGATTTGAAAGAGCAAAACAATACAAAAGTGTCATAAAGTTCAATATTTTCTTGTATTGATTGGAATGAGTATTTTTTTGGTATAATTACCCACTTTACAGTAATTTTGGTACCACATAATCTTGCTACATTGAAACACAAAAGTAACAATAACTAATCACTGAAACTTTTCTAATTCAATAAGTGATCCATGATCATTTTTGCAGTAATTTCGTCAAGAAAATTTTAGTTTAAAAAACAACTAGCAATGATTCAACATAAACACCTCATAAAATAATGCCACCTAAAAATAATAATGTCAAACTTGCGAACTAATTATCAGATCGGAAATCCAAATTACATAAGCATACAGTATAGATAGGACACTACCTAATTATTAAAAAATTTTTAGTACAAAATCACAGACAATATTGAAAATTGGAAGATTGTAGTTTCATAATATGAAGATACTGAACTTTTATTCAGTGCTGAAACTGATTTGGCTTTCTTCTAGTTAATACTTGCAGAAGTCTAGTTTTATTTTTCCAATTGAAAATAATCATAGTTTAATATAAATAATCATAGAAATTTTTGTTCGTCATTATTATTTTCATAACATACATTCTGCAAAAACTCTTGATGAAGACGTTTGTACACGATTAATGTTTTATCAAGTTTTATAAAATAACGAGCTTGAAATTGATCAGTTGGTTTTAAGATGTCTATGCTATAAACGAGCTTAAAATTGATCAGTTGTTTTTAAAATGCCTTACTCTTAACTTTTCTAGCAAGCCACCCTCTGCTTGTCTAGTGTGCGCAGCTTAATTCAGGAGATCAATTTGATCAATCAATTCTTATTTTATAAAATTAAAAAAAAATGATCGTGTACAATAACGACTTGACCATTTTACAGCACAAGGACAAAGAATATTCATAAACAAAGACATACGTACTAACTAGGAATAAGGAAATCACAGTAGTATTCTTAGCATCATAATAACTGGCTAGGCTAGTAGTAAAATACATAATATCATTTACCAAATACAACCAAACAACCTAACTAGAGACCCGCAAGAATAACATCACAGAGTGTAGACCATGTTGTCAATGAAGCTCAACAAAGTGTCACCGAATTATTCTAAATTTGTTACAGAATTATTCGATATTTGTCAAAGAATCATTACAATTTTACAGATTTACATTTGTAATAGAACCATTCAAGATTTTTCACAGTTTTATTCAACATTTGTCAAAAAATTATTTGACAATTGACAGATAATTATTCGATATTTGTAAGAGTCGTTAGGATCCATCAACGAGGCTTAAACCAAAACTTTGCTTAGCACGTCTTCTTGTCTAACAAGTAAGTAAATACAACATTTTATTCGCTTAGTACAATGCTTAGTGTATGCTTTGGACGATTGCAGTAGCCTACTCAACTCAGTTGCTAGACAAGAAAAGTCCAACTCAGCTAGTTCGTTCTCAAGAATCGTTCATGAATACGGCCCCAAAAAAACTTAATAATTATCTGACAAATGATTAGAAGATGATGCAAGACAAGAGAAGGAAGACAGCGCTGACATCCTTTACGTTGTTGATAAAGAACGTAGCCGATATAATGATCAATTTGGTGTTTATTGTAGACATTCTTTACGTTGATCATCGACGTTGATGTTGTTGTCAAAGACGAATTGACGGTGTTTTCGAAGCATGAATACATTGATGCCTCTGTTGATCCTTGAGCTTCATTATTTAGGAGAATTTCATTCGACGGCGTTGAAGCATGTGGAAGCATTTGTACACAACAAATATCATCAAGCTTGATTAAAGACGATGTCATTTCCAATTAATGGAACATGTTGTACAGCCGAATTGAGGATGTGTTGTTGATACGTTGATCCTCAAGCTTGATTACTGGGAAGGAACTTGTAGCGCTGCCTAAGGAGAGCGTTGAGTAAATGCTATGTGCTGTGATCGGAGAAGGCGAGTTCGTTGATCGGCTGCGAGCCGTGATCGGAGAGCGCGAGTTCGTTGATAGACTGCGTGCTGTGCTTCTTGCGAATGTGCGCGATCAGATTGCCCTTCTGCTTGGTGCGTTGCGGACAGTGCGGACACTGGAACTGCGGCTCCTGTCCGCACTCGAACTTCTTGTGCCTTGTCAGCGTCTGCTCCCACTTGTACTTCTTGCCGCAGTCCTTGCACTGGAACGGCCGGTCGTCACTGGAGCCGGCGGGGGGACTCGACCAGCCGCCGCTGTCTTGGCTGCTGCTGGTGGCCCAACTGCGCAGATTATTCGCAGTCGCTCCCAGGCGCCACGAGTGCTGCAGCAGGTACTGCATCCTCAGCGCCGGGTTGGCTGACAATAGTTTCAGCACTGCAAACACAAACACCGTATTAGTTCGGAACTGAAACGGAGGGGGAGGGGGTTGAAGGGGGATGGTAGGAGAGTTCCATAACCGACGGTGCAGTGCTCAGTGATTCCTTCACCCTTTTGCTGCTTCAAAGTTTACCGACAGAACAGCCTCAAGATGTTCAATATTGAAAAGGAACAAAACCTGCCTACAGAAGGCTAACTTTATACAAAAATATAATCTACATCTATCTGTCACAATACTTTGTAACATACATGGCTACTCTTATTTATATAGAAATTAAAAATCTAAATATCCATCTTTGAAAAAAGGTACTTAGGTGAAAGTCTAAGTATCCTTTTTTAAAAAAAGTCCTGGGATTTTCAATTTCCAGATGGATAACGAACTCTAATCTAATCAACCTCTATTGAATAATGCAGTGTTTAGTAGCTTGAAGACCTTTCTACTTAATACCTCTTTACCGATAGAGCAACCTCAAGATATCAATTATTGTATAGAGGAACTAACCTCTAGATCCAGAGGGTTTTCTTTATGCAATGGAATCTAATCAAAATTATACATAAAAGACTCCAAAACCTTACTGCCATTCACCACTTTACAAAAAGAGCAACCTCAAGATGCACAAAGAAACTAAACTTTAGAAGTCCTGTTTTTACAAGAAAAAAAATAACTTATCTAAATCAAAGTTCTAAACTCATCAATCTTGTTTCATAAAACAAAAGTTCATAATAAATTAAAAATTCAGATTTTCTACATAAAAATATGTAGTATGTAGCATTTCTCTACATAAAAATAGTAATGCTGGTCTACACCAAGAACGAGGGCTTGTATGTGGGTTCAGAGTTTGCTAAGTAGATATTGTTTAAGATAGTTGATTAGATAGACACCGGTTGGTGCAACCCAAGGATAGTATGAGGTGCACTAACCTTGACTGTCTGAAGAAGTTTGTCTCAACAAGTGCTTTTGAAGTGAGAAGAAATTTGAAGAATGAGAGATACAATAGGGTTGAATTTAATTCACTAGAAGTACAAGCTACCTTATAAATGGTATAGTCTTATTTTTACAAGAAGTGATGTTTTTCACTACAATTCGATTATACAGTCCATCTCGTTTACAGTTTATGATGTGATAAGTAAATAAATATTTTTCAGTAATACTATATGAGATTCATATTATTATATTATATTTTTCAATGCTTTTGGATCATATTTAATCTTATTCAGTCACCGTATACAGAAAATAGTCCTAAAACACTTGAGAAAATAGTATTGCGTCCATCTAAGAAAGATACTGCAATACCATTATTTGAATTTCAATTAATCAATTAAAAGTTTTTTTAATGTACGCCTATCTAACCAGATTAAAAGTCGAAATTATAAAATGTATAAGTCTTCCTCTTTATCCATGTCATATTAATTAATATAATTTACGATACATCTTTCCGTAATAAAATTTAGCCACAAAGCCGCTTAGAGGTTATTACGGAGGCACGACCAACGACTTGACTGAATGTGATCAAAACAGGATTGCCTGGTGGGGTAACTTTTTAGTATAATCACGAAAACTTTAATAGGAATAAGGGGAGGTAGGAGCTTAGAGCTTCACAACAGAAAGGGTGGCTGAATCCTTGAAGGGAGAAGCCGATACGATTGAATAAAGATGAAAATAGAAACAAGTTTCGCTAGCTATTATTATTATTTTCATTTTCAACTAAAAAAATACAGGCCTAATATAAAGCGAGATGGAATCCTCTGTAGATTCCAGATAACCTGGTAGCAATATAGTTTACACGTTTAGTTGTTTTCTATGGGCTAATACCAAAGAAAACTGCTTAATGCTGTATTCTGTGCTAATTCGTAGAAAGAATCATACATAATCTTCTCCAATCCGATCACATATCTTTCTTTCATCTATCTCTTTGTTTACATCTCATCTGTTTGCATCTTTTTCTTTAGTTCTTGCAATTAGAACGACCTTCAATTAATTAATGTGAATCCTTTCTGGGAAAATATAGTGTTCAAGAAAGATGCAAGCATTCACACAGGCAAAGTAATACTATTGGAAGAAAAATTGAAATTTTGCTAATAGTGTAAGAAGTATGGAAGCATCAATGCAAACCTTCAACCTGAACCTTCTGGCATGAAAGCAACTTTGTAAATAGATTAATCAATTATTCATATTGAAAACTACAATAGTATCAAAACGATGAATTTTCTTAAAATAAAATATAAAATGAAGATTGCTTGAAGAATGAAGTATGATTTTATTGTGAAAATAGTTTTTATACAAAAAATATTGGTAAGGATTTCAAGATTATAATGCACTTTATTTGACAAAATGTTCTCATTTATGTAATTGGATATAATACAAAATATATAACAGCACATGAGAATATCATTATTAATGAGATGTAATACTTTATCCATTTATTATTTTAGTAGATCGTATATTTCAATTCTAATAACATTACAAATTAGAACTACAGGACATCTGAATAATAAATTATAAGAAAACAATACGATGGAAGAATAAAATGGATTCACATTGAGACATAATTTTTATCTCATTTTACAATCAATTATTTTGTGAAAAAAAACTTAGAATTCTGTCAATTGGATTGGAAAAACTATTCCTTGAATGTCTTATTTCAGTCAATTCTCTCAATTTTCCTTCATAAAATAAGTTATGTTAACAAATGTGAATTGATTTGATTATAATAAAAGCTAATTATGAATATTTCAACTACTTTTCAGACGAAACATTAATAAACGGAGTTATGGAGCGACACGGAAATCAACAAATATTGATGCAACAAGAATATGAATTATAGCTGAACGTCACACTCATTGTAAAAACATTTTAAATAAACAAATTTATACAATAAAAACAAAGAATATTATTATATCAGGTACGGTACTGGAAATTATAATAATACAACATCATAATTAATAGAGTAGAACATTATTTTCTAAAGCTATAAAATTAGCAGGGATTTCAGGGAGTCTTTATTAGTTTTCCACAATACAATAAACATTTTTTTATTCTGAAAAATTGATTATGAATATTGTAATAAAAAAAAATATTAATTTCGAACAGTAGCAGCATGAATGATTTAGGTGAAGGGCTTTACGTATCCTTTATTGAAAAAATATGAACATTACAAGCAATAAAAATTATATGATTACAAAACATGTTAAAAATAATAAACAAATACATATTACCTAATGAAACAAGGAAAGCTACTTACAACTGATAAAATTGAAGAAACATTGTTGAAAATAAATTACATTGATTCACAGCAAATTTTTATCAACAATAGAATTAAGAATAACAAACTAAAAACATTGAAAATTATTACTGTTTCATTTTTCAATTTGTTTAGAATTAATTTCATAGTAAAAATATCAGGATTACCACCAGAAAAACCATTTTCTATCTTTTGATCAGATAAGTGACAAATGGGAAAGTCACTCTGATACATGATTTGGCTTTTGATAATGCTACTACTACTACAATTCTGGATTAATTATTTTGCTATTATAATACTGTATCTGGTAAATAGAATAATTTCAACAATTAATCTTTTATACAAACATTTTAGTTATTGAGATGATAGTTTCAGGATGAGAGATACTGTACAGAATACAGTACAGTATCATAGCTTCCCAATCACAATTTTCAGTCTAAAAATACTTTATTGGAATTTCTGTTTTAATTTAAAAAAACCTAACATAATTTTAAAAATCATCAGGTTTCAGAACAAATTAATTGAATGTACAGAGAAATACATGAGTTGCATTCAATAATTATGCTGCCCAGAAATGCAAGAAGGGCTTTTTAAATTTGCCAATGGTTATAAAAATATATAGGAATTTGAAATATTATGTAAATATTACGAATATAGAAGAGATTTGATGATCGACCGTCAGAGTTTGATTTCCGATCAACAATGACAATTTCCACCGTTGATTCAACATAAAAATATAATAATTAATGATGGCGCAACGTACCATAGAGAAAAGATTGCATGGTATAATTTTGACTCTGAACGTACTAACAAAATTAACCATTTACACTTAATGTAACATGAAAAGGATTCCGAAGTAACAGAATAATATCTCGACTTGTACGGTGATAGTGGAAAATTAAGTCTGATATAACTTTAGTAATTAGATTGAAAATAGTGTTGTTGTCCATTTTTCATACTGTAAAATATTATACACAATTTTAAAAATTTTAGATTGTAAAGTCTTCAGATTACTAGGAAACTGTAGAATGATAGTAAAACAAGGCGATACCGTAACTATTCCTAGTAATCAGTGAGTATACTCTTTCTACTTCAAAATTAAAAAAAAATAAATGGGAATATGACTGAATTTAATACTGTACTACACTTCCACATAATGTGGAAGCCCAAAATGTTTACTGTTTACCGGAGTTGAGAGAAATGCTGCAAGAGAATTGATTAGAACAAACAAAATGAAAAGTGAGGCTTTTGAACAAGAGAAAACCTTATCAAATAACAAAATCAATTTCCTTCAGAATAGGTACCACTAAAGGAAGCTGAAGTAATAAATGAAAAATTTCAAAAAATTAAATGGATAAGACTTTGGAAATTTTATAATAAAATTGAATAAGAATTGGAAATGTTGGAACAATAATATGAAAAATAATGAAAACAAAAATTAATTCATAAGAATGGAATAATTGAGAAATGAATTATGATCAAAATCGTTAATGAATAATAATAAAAATAGGATGAATGAAAAAGTATAACGTGTAAAAAGTTATACAATAACGAAATAAATAGAAATGAATATTCTTACCTCTGAACGAAGAAATCATTAAGAAGTAATATTTAAAATAATGAACATAAACGCATGTCAACGCAAAAAAAAACATTTTAAAATCAATTGAAACAAGGTTAATGAAGGCCATGCATGGAGTTATGAAATACAACATATTCAAATTGATAAAATATAATTCGAATAAGTAAATCCGTAGCACAATGAAAAACTGGGAGACTCAAAGAAAATTCGCGTTCCTCAGACCAATGACTGACTCTCACTGCTTAACTAACGTTGCACACCGAGTCACCACTACGTTTACATTACGGACTAAGTCTCCAGACCGACTCTAAATTTCTACAAAATGGCCGTCAGAGGGTAATAAATACCCCCGATAATTACGAAAAAGTGAAGGGTGACTCTTCCGAGTCATTGAATCGATATTCACCAAAAATAGACGGCAATTATTTTATAGCCTGCGTTGTACTTTGCTGTAAAGACAGCAGTGCAACCGATATTGTCATTTTTACGCGGAAACATCATATTGATGAGAAAAAATAAATCATTCTGATGGAAACAATTAACACTTTGTGACATGGAGCATAATGAATAGAGCATGCGGTACTTACCTGCGACGTTCTTTCAGACGTTCACATGATGACTGATGATTGCAGAAAATGAGCTATCTTTCTTGCATCAGCATTCAAAGAATTTAATACAATTTTAAAATATTTTTGAATATATTTTCCAAGTAAATAAATCCAGAAACAGTGTTGATAACACTACTATGGAGTTTATAATTTTAGAATTAGTCCTCAGAGAGTAATTAAAGATGCTAATATAACATTGAATTTGATAACACTGATAGAACTGCAGTTTGGTAACACCATTGTTTATTCTATGTGCTAGGTAAAGCTAAACTCTGAAATGAATGTATTTTCAATTAATTTGAGTTTAAAATAGCAAGCCGGTGTAGCCTAGAGCAATGGAGCGTCGCAACTGTAGTCTGCTATAGTTGTACCAGTAATGGATTTGATTCCCACTCTCTCTGGCATTTATTGTATCAACCTCCCTCATCTCATTACCCATGCTCAAGTCATACTGTAGCCATACTGTACCCAAATTCACAAGTGAATGAAAAATAACCTACTTTTTGGACTACTTAGGATATTGTAGTATTTCTGCAAGAAATGATGAAGTATACTTTCTGAGATTAATGTGTTTTAATGACATATTATGTTGTTATCAGAACTGAAAAAGAATACAATTTAAAGAAACACACAAAAATACAACTCAATTATAGGAACTTTGAAACAATGCAACCATGCTAAGCTCCATATCACAAGAATGAGAAGATATTGTAATTTTTCTGACTCACCAAGCTGCCTGAGAGTCTGCAATACCTGTGGACAAAAACAAAAGTTATTAGAGAGGAAATTCAAAGGTACTATTCAGATAAGATGATGCCCACATCAGCCCTAGGCTTGTGCATGTGCTTGTGTGGGAGTGATGAAGATGGACGAAAGAGTAGGTTAACATTGATTATAGAGCAGTTTCTAGTCATTTATACATTTAGGAAAACAAATGGTACCTTTCCTCTTTATGGAGAAGTTTTGTCGCTCGATAGCGAAAATTTCCAAAGAAGAAGTACTTTAGTTTCGATATGCATACAACATTTTCCACAAGCTTATTTCAAAAAATGTAACCGATTTCCCTTCATCTCATCATCATGATCATTTGTTTCGACATAACCTTGCTAGCCAACTAACTCAAGACCAGACCCCCTCAGACCTTAGAAACGCCACCTATTCAATAGTTTCGATTCATTTCACAGAGAAAAAATAATACTTTAGAATTCTGCTTCAGAGTATGTGATTTCATATAGTAGGTGGGGGATAAGATGATTCATTCACTGCTAGCTGTAGCCCATCATTGTGCTGTTATTAGCTTTTGCAACTTGATTTCACGATCGCTCAGCAACCGCTCTTCTAAACCATATTAGCCGTACACTTGAGTCTTAATAATGCAAATTATGTACAAACTGTTCGCTGAAATAAAAGGAAAAGTCAGCTTGTACTTGTAGTCGGAATGAACAATAATATATTGTTTGAGACTTGGTATTATTTTTTTATTTTGTTGAAATTACACTAAGTTAGAAATGACGAGCACCGCTGCTAGGCTTCTACGGGATTAAAGTATAAAATAACGGCATGCAAGTAAGTGTATATTGGACTTTTAAAACCCAAGATTCTATTCGCTCATTTGAACCTTGGAACTGTCATAAATTTTTAATTTGAGATTAACTATTTAGTCCAGTTGACGAAGGGTTATAGAGGAAAAAGTTTGGAACACAACTTTTTACTCCGCTTTCTGATAAGGGTAGTAAGTTAAGGAGGTAATACATCAAAAGTCGAAGATTGTCTACAAAACATTCCCTCCAAATTCCTTTGTCAATTGGTATGTTGTTGCAAAACTGAAGATTTCACATTCACAGTGAAGCTGCTGCCATATATGTGGAGAAAAGCGTAAACTTGTAAAACATAATATTAAAGAGAAATTGATGCTCTATGAACTCATACTGACGCGAATTCATTTCCTACTGTGGCACTAAAAATCTTTAACAAGCTGCCTAGATGGTTAACAGCCTTGAGTAGTCAGGCCTTCAAGGCTAAGCTCAAGTGTTGGCTTAAGGAAAACCCTTTCTATGGGTTACATGAGTTCTTTGAAGTGACCATGCCATCTTGATAACTCAAGTTTATACTCATGACTAACTTCAAGAAAAGTTATATTCTTACTATGTTGACACAACCTATCTGGCTCCGCTGGTCTTGGTGAAGATAAAGTGTATAAGTGTATAATCAGCAAGGATTTTTTTTTGAAGGCAAACTTGTTTTTTTAATGTCTCACATTCAAGAGAGGATATTTCGAAAACTATATACGTAACATGGAAAAATTTGTAAGATTTTTAGGAAATCATGTAAGCTTCAATTTTGTATGGAATAATCATGATACCCCTTACAGGTGTTGGGGTGGAGAAGACTTTGGATATGTTTACCTCCCTCCTAACTAACCTGAACAGAACCTGAACAGAACTACGGGCTCAAAAATTGCCTTTCTAACTTTTCCTTCTATACCCTTTTTTGAACATTCATTGCCTGGACTAATAAATGAGAGCCAGGTAATAAATTAGGGTAGCTTATGACTGTAAATATTTTTCATCTTTAATTTGCCAACTTGACATATGAAAATGCATCTGTGCAAAGAAATTTGTTGGGTTTCTTAAAAAAAAGTAACAAAGTTGGATTTTTTCAAACAGTAAATGTTATGTAGGCTACAGTGTACTGTCAATTTTTTTTAAAAATATTTTATAATGCATTGATTGACTAGATGACACAACATAATTAACGTGAGTATAGTAGATTACCAAATAACCTTCAGCCTAGAGAAATCGGTAGAGCCATTTTCATTTGAAGAGAATAACGAGAACTACAATTCTGGTAACCAACTTGAAGTCTATAAGTTATTGCTTTGTAAGCAAACATTTTGTATCATACTGGCTACTGGAGATATGATTAACCTCAGCCTATAATATGATTATAATTATTTTTATAAATAGTTTTTGGGTTGAATCGCAGTTAATTTTGTAGGCCATTTGTCTTATATTTACAATAACTTGACGCATTTTTAGCATTGCTGTAATGTTGGGTTGGGTACTACTTCCTATTTGTATTAGTCTTTACTCGTTGTGGAGAGGTGTGAGTGAGCAATCTTATGGTTCTTATTAGGCATATACAACAATTTCAACATAATAGGTACCACAATTTCAAAAAAAAATAGACTCATATTGAATTTATATTTTTATTGGTGAGGGGAAGCCCACATGAGCACTAGGCTTGTGCGTGGGTAATGAGACGAATGATAATAAGGGACGAATGAACCTACAGGTTTGGGTGAGTTCCGAACCACCGGGTAGCGATTTTACAACTCAAGAATCATATATAGAGGAATTAGTTGAAACTGTCAATCTTCCAACAGGAGTAAGCTACCAGATGCATGATTCTTAACTTTTCTAAGTGATAGAAAAGTAATATTTATTACATAGCGCTTATCAGCGCGACCACTAAGTCAAACCGCTCCCATAGCGTTTAACAAATCAAATAAGATAACCTTAATAAAAGAAAATACTAACCTCCAATTTTATATCCAAAGCGCTAATCCTGTAGAATCTGCAATTTTGAGAGCTCCGATCACAATCACAGACACTTCACTTATCTTGATCACCATCATTATGATTTCACAACACTAACACATTTCGGGTCGCCCTCATAATAGAAAATTAATTTTGAAATTACCAATAATTTTACATAAATTGAAACTTGAAAACCCCAATAAGTTAGCCTAACTTACTTGTGTTTCATTTGGGTTTTAAAACAATCTAAAAGACTTTTAAAATTGATTATGAGCTAATTCTAAGGTTTAATTAGCATGAAAAAATCCATCCGTCCGTTTTTTTTATAAATATGATATACGGTATTAAAAGCCAATATTTATGTGGAATAGAATAAAAAAAACAAGATAAATGCTCATAGCCTACAAAAAATTTTGAATCGAATTTGAAAAAACTATTAGGTTTATTATGATTAATATTTAGCCTGATATAATGAATTACCTAAGCTACTGTAGTTCATTGGGTTTGAAAATCTGTAGATTTATAACTTAATTGACTTGAGGTTATCAGATAATTACACCAAATTTTTGTTCATAAGTGAGTAAATAATTTTATAAGACTACGATACTGAAACAATAAATCCAAAAACATAGAGAAAAATTGAATGTCTAAATTATATTTTTTAAATCTCACAGGTTTCTCCGTGGCAACTAAAGTATGTTAAGGATCATTACAAAACCTCATGACAATGGAAAATAAAGGAAAATTTATTTTAACTGGATGAAAAAGTATGAAATTTAGTGAAATGGAAATTCTCAAAGATTGATTTAAACAACTATTACATTCAAAAAGCAATGATAAAGATTAAACAATAAAATCGAACAAGTCAAATAGTATCCCCTGAACACTGAACGAATACAAGATGTCACAACGTCGAAAAACATTTCACAAAGAGGAATTAATGACAAAAGACTTGACTATTTACGATTTATTGTTTTGAAAACATAAACTGTCACAATATAATCACAAATAAACAATCATATCTTGTCACTTAATTCGTTCACGACCTAATAACAAATTAACCATAACATTTCACAAAACATTGCGACGCCATTTTTAGAAACACATTCAATGCCATACTAATATTATTGCACCAAATTCAATTTGGTTTAAATTTTTTTCCATCAATTATGTATATATGATGTATTATGAGAATCGAATAAATTTATTTATATTCGATTCATCAATGATTTCTAGAAAAAGCTATCAATGTATTTTTTATATTGAACACTCTCCAACCTGATACAGATCTAGGGGAGGATACATAAATTTTACGTCTTCGAATCATAAATATGATAAATTTATAATTTATCTTGAATTTTCATGAATATTGCTATTAGAATTTCGTAATATACTTTTAATCATTTCTTGAATTTGCAAGATGCAAGCCTGCAAGGACTAGTTTGCCAGTGTGTGTTCGTAGGTTAGATCTGTATTGTGACTTTTCTATGTTTGTGTGTGTGTATTGCGGTGAAAAATAATTAAAATAAATTTAAATTTTAAATTATTCTGTAGAAACATCAATATTACGACTTTTTTTATTTATTTCTTGTGAAAAATGTCAGTCTCATAAGTGGAAGTTTACGTTTAATTAGAATTTTAGGTTGATGTTCGTTTGAGTAAAAAATCTGTCATTACTTGTTTACTAATAGTATTAAAATTAATTCATTTGTTTTTCAAAGATAAATAATTGTAAATGATCTTGTGAACATATCAATCTATTTTGTTATTCTCTTAAAATCCTACGAGTGTCAGTTTCAAGTCTTCGTCACTTCCTCACGTAACCTATATTTTTACTTCCTGAAGCATTTTACTAATATTTATGACATTAATTCTTCAAATTCGAGTTTACTATTGCATAAAAATTAATAAAATGTTGTTGTCGGACTCATATTCATTGCTCGTTAAAATTAAAAGTTGAAAGTTAGCTTTCAATTCTGGAAGGTTAGAATTTGAGTTGTAGGTTAGGATTTCGTATTCAATAGTTTATTCCAGAAATGTGCTACTAGTTGATTACTATAACTGTAAATATTACTTTCCCGCAAATTTAATATTTCTTTTTCATCCATCCCTATAGAATATAGACTCCATTTATGTAAATAATCTGTTCGCTATACTGATTTGTAGTCCTAACCTGTTTGTTTATCCTTGGAATATTATACTCAGTTGCTTATTCCCTACAACTTTGGCTTAATTTATATGGGATGCAATTAAATTGATTTGGAATTTCTGCATCTGAAGTAATTTCAACAATCTGGTCAATCCCATTGTTTTATTTATGAGGTTATGAATTCCTACACCAAACAAATTTATGTTTTGAGACTTGAAATACATTATCATCCCACTACAGAATAGAATTCTGAGAGATAACCCTTTATCTCTTCATTCCTTGCCAACTTTTTAATCTTTTTTTCAATGATTAATGCATTTTACACTAGGCCTACAAAGTGTAGTCATAAGCAATATGTATTGTATGTTGACTGAGGAGTGAGGACTGATATTCACTTTCAATAATTAATTCTTCTTTAATATCAATTTAAAATACATAATCTTTTACCACCTTACTTATATATATTTTATTTTGAACATAAGAGAAATATTCCAACTAATTTATCAGGCAAAATCCTTAAAAAACCTATAAGCTACTGCCATTTTCAACTTTTGTTTGCAGTTTATTATTAGAGAAAC
Source organism: Nilaparvata lugens (assembly GCF_014356525.2). Taxonomy (NCBI): domain Eukaryota; kingdom Metazoa; phylum Arthropoda; class Insecta; order Hemiptera; family Delphacidae; genus Nilaparvata; species Nilaparvata lugens. The sequence goes on along the minus strand of NC_052508.1, from coordinate 50,761,203 downwards.
TAAAATATACTTCTTTAAACTGGCATACGCATTCAGCAATCAGTGTAAATTTAAGGCCTTCAAATTTCCACTGACTAGCTGAAACGTTTTGTCAATTGTTATGATAGAATCACATCTATCCATTTCTTTGTAACTTATGGTTTTTGAGGATAGCTTTAGACACTTTTTAGTAAGAACACTGATAATTTTGTTGATGAATTGTTTTAATAAAAAAAAACTTCTGATTATTTGAATAAATAAACAGTGGTTTGTATAACTTTTTCATGAATTTTACTTTTCATTATAAATAAATTTACAAATCATGTTCATAAAATTAGAAAATACTCCAAAAATCAGGATCTCAGAGGCAGGTTATCTCATTGGAAAAAAACACAAGATATAAAAATGTTCCTATAACTTCTATTTTGTGTCTAATTCGTTTCTATTCCCCCTCATACTTCATCCAGGTACATAAAATCTCTAAAAGTGAGATTCTTTGTGATAAATCCAGTGTAAATAGTGTTTGCGCAGTGTTTTACTAGTAAAACTTGTGGATTTAAAGTGAAGTGTTTTATGAAATGTACCGGTACCGAACATCATCTCTTCATGTGACATCGATTAGCATGCTTTGGTGAGTAATACACAATATTTATGATAATTCTCATCCTTATATTAGCCTATCAATTTTATCATCAAGGAAAGAAATGCCAGTTCTTCTCAAGAACTGTTGAATGTCCAGTGATTTTCACTTTCTTCAACTAAATGACTGCGGCTTGACTTATTTTTCTGTGAAGAAAAGATCCTCATCATCCTCTGAATACTCAATTTTTTGATTAATAAATTATTCTTGGGTAGATCACGTCTGTCAAATACATTTTCAACATGGATATGAACTGGTCAAACAGACCATACAGATCACGATGACAGTGTCACACATCACAAGTATCTTCTTCAAAAAAGTCATTGATATTATAAGTAGGCTACAGATTTTCAATCAGCCACTTAGACAAGGAAGACCTATAGACATTCACTGGATGTATTCTCATCGACTCTGGTGCAATTCCTTAGCGGCATCTTGAGACGCTTGTAGTGGTTAGGCTTCTCAAGACACACGTCTACAGTCGTGGGGTTGGACGTTAGATCCGCCGCGGCTAGAGCACATAACCATTAGATTCGATCATTCATCAGATATGCAATAAAAGCAATATATTAAGCCAACACTCTTAATTCATCTGCCTCCATAACGTTCATACAGCATTTAAAAATCGAATAAATTTATTGGTTATGTGCTCCAGTCATTACGGCTGTAACGACGCGTCTCGAGCCACCTGCTTAGAGACGCGCAGCTCGAGATGCGTTGTCGCTAAGGAATTGCATCTTTAGTGGTGAAACATTTTCAGCGCCAGCACTGGGAAATAGTTCCTCATCTTCGACAAACAACAGCGTGGCACATTCAATCCAGAGAGTATAGAATGTTATATTCTTAATGTTACATTCTATACACTCTGATCCAACCTTCTACGAGTATATAGGGTGCACTTGCTCTATTTGCTGTAGCGTTGAAATGTTGCTTTTCAAATATAGCAGTGAAGCTAGGATGTAGTGTCCACAAACTGTGTGGATGCCCATTCTGCGGAAGATCTGCTGGTAATGTGCATTATAATTGCTATAGGCTATGTGATGATTCGGAGAGCTTTCTTTTGGAGCGTTAGAATATCTCTGGCATGCGGCGAATGACCCCAGATCAGGATACCATACTGCATGTGGCTACCAAAGACTGAATGGTACAACGTCAACAATCGCTTGAATTTCAGCAGCACTTTCTGAAATTATTTATGTCTCGATAGCATCTTGCACAGTCCAAAAAAATGATACTCCCAACACTCCAATCAAGGCTTCTACGTGGCCTGCGTAGGAGGGATGTTCAAGAGACAAATGGATCTGAGAGTTTAAGTGGGAGTGAGTTCAAGTGGTTTGTTCCCATCATCTTCAAATAATGGTTTTGTAACTCATGACTGTCTAGTAGAGTTGGTCTGAGGCAGCCAGCAGAACAGCAAAAATTCAAGTACTGACTGATCATTTATAGGTCGGTTTTGTCCTATGGTACCAGTCCTGGTGAAACATCTACTCTCCCTTATTACGATAGAATAGTAGACAAAAATGTTGTACATTTATAACTCTCGAGTTTCTGAGTGAGACATAGTATTTCCCTTCTCCATTTTGTAGGGTTCTATAAAAAATAAACAACGAATTCAACAGAATTATTGATTCTGTTGTAACAAAAATGATTAATACTGTTGAAATCTTGAAATAACACTGATTTTATTATTTGTTCTATACACCATAATGGTGTGCTTCCACACCAGATAGCTCAGTCAACGAAAACAGGGGTTTGTGCAAGAAATTATGGGAAAGCTGAATTTTCGCAGTAAACTTAAATATGCTGCAGTGGGGACCAATGCGACAAACATCCACAAAATTGTCAATATTCCAAAGAGGTTTCTGAATTCATGTGTAAAAAATTTAATTGCTTTTTCCTCTCCAGTCTTCCAACCAGTCAGTCAATTTGAAGATTGAAGATCTATATTCAAAGTGCACTCTCTAGAATAATGCAGATCTCTAAATGCGCTATTGCCATTGCTCAACATTTCAAATGATAAGGTTCATAGCCTATTCCTTCATTCATAAATTGATTGAATGCCAGTGTATCTTATGTTGAAGAATATAGGCTAGTGTTTAATATTTCTTTTTTGAGAACTGCTCATTATAATTCATTTCTTATTAATGTGTTAGTATACATAGTACATAGCCTGGAACCGCAGTCTCATAGTCCCCCACCCGTCTTCTTTCCCCCCTGGACACCACCGAAGTTTGAAACTGCAAGGGTTTCATAAAACGAGTAGGCCTATATTTCGGAATCGAATCAGGTTATTGAGCTGATTATGATTTCATCCTTTTGAGGATTAATAGATCTACAATCAAAGTAGACATTTCAAAACATTTTATTGTATATCCAGTAGGAAGTTATTGCCTTACAAAGCCAGAAAATTAGGAAATTGTCACCTCCTGAATTGAATTTGGTCAACTAAAAGTTTAGCTTCAGTAAAAAAGTTTTAGATTCTCGTTTTAAGACTTTAGTCCAGTCATGAGGTAGTGAAAAAGGTCCATTTCGCGGAATGAATTCCTAACATGCTACATTTTTCGTACAGTGATTCTGGAGTATTGGACAGATTAAATGAAAGAAGTTGGCCTTCTAGTTCTGTAGCTTTTTACAGAGTGTCCCAAATACCATGGATTTCTGGTTCCTTTTCCAGTTCTTTGAGATTAACACAAAATCGAAAAGGAAAATACTTCCACCTTTTTTTTAGATGATAAGATGTTGAATAAATTGAAATAAATCGGAGCTCTCTACAACCTGAGACCAAATAGAACGTTCTATCTCAAATAGATTTTCAGATACATCTAATAACAAATTTACTTGCATTTAACCCAGTTGGTTTCTATGTGACCACCTGTTGGTGGTACTATTACTTGAATGGACATTTGCGCGGAAAAACTAGATTGTGCAGATCTAACTGTACAATTGAGATTATAGGACATCAGGAAAGTATGACTTATGATACATCATTTTAAATGTCTTGAAACGAGCTAAACGAGCTTTTATGAGATATAGATTTTTCAAAAAAAAAAAACAGAAGCTTTAACTTTTATCAGACAAAATATAAAATTATGAGAGGAAAATTTTCTGAACAATAGATATACGATAAAATATAAGATCAATTAAATATATAATTATTAACCTTAAATAATATGAGATCAATTAAATAACCTGTACGTTGAAACTTCATGTATCACAAAAATACAGAAATTAGTAGTCTAAAGTACTCTGGTACTTTATTAGGATTTGCATCTGCACTATTTTTATGTTAGCATTCAAATTAAGTTGGGGCTTTTCTAACGTAGAATTTATCATTCATTCATTCATTCATTCATTTATTTATCGTCACATTACATCAATTTTTGAGTAACACTCATTTGACTGGTGACATGTCAATACTAGAACAAAATTATATCTAAAAGACTTAGTTCTAACTTCTTAAAAGTAAAATAAATAAATACACTCTATGATGTATCTCATCAAATTCACATGGAAATGAAAGTCACAAAAAGTTAAGTTACCCTCTACAGCCCCTTTTCACAAATTAAAATTCGGCAGCAGAGTATAGGGCTTTCTCTACTAGCATTTTTCTGACTGTTAGTTTGAATTTGTTTATTGAATCTAGATTTCTGATGGCTGCAGGTAATTTATTAAAATAACGTATTCCAGAGTAGAATGGAGTTTTTTCTAGAGCTGTGTGTCTATGTACTGGAAAAGCAATGAGACTACTATTGCGTGTATTATACCCGTGATTATCTGTGCAAAATTGAAATTTATCTAAATTCTGTTTAACAAAAACCAACAATTGATAGATATAAATAGATGGTAGCGTTAGAATGTTTAGGTTTTTGAAGAATGCTTTGCAAGAATCTCTTGATCTCAATCCACAAATGACTCTTATTATTTTTTTCTGGATTATAAAAATTTTACCGCTATCAACAGAATTTCCCCAGAAAATGGTTCCATAGCTTAGATATGAGTAGACATATGCGTAGTAGACGGCCAATAGGGTGCTTTTGTCTAGTGAGTGAGAGAGGGTGAGAATTACAAAATAAGCTTGATTTAGTTTTTTTGCAAGGACCTGAATATGCTCCTTCCAAGTAAAACTCTGATCTATTATAAGTCCCAGGAATTTTGTTGAAGAGGACACTTCAACACTGTCTTCAATTATTGGAAGATGTACTCTGTTCACTGCTGTTTGATTACGAGCAGAGCTAAATTGAATAAGATGGCTTTTATTATAGTTCAACGATAGACCGTTTGCTTCAAACCACTTTGACATTGCCGACAGTGCACTTTTCAATTTATTTGCAAGAGTGATGTGATCGGGGCTTGTTGCCAGAGCAGTTGTGTCATCTGCATACATAATTAATCTTATATCAGGTGCAGCACTTGTCAGATCATTGATATATACTAGGAAAAGCAAAGGTCCTAGTACGGATCCTTGAGGGACTCCATTTGGGACTAAAGTATATGAAGAAGATTTAGCGGACAATTTATCTCTCACACATTGTTGCCTATTATAAAGGTATGAGCTGAACCATTTTAGAGCGGTGCCATGTATTCCATAATAGCTTAACTTTTTCAGTAATATCTCGTGATTCACACAATCAAAAGCTTTTGACAGGTCACAGAAGATGCTAGCAGCATGTTGCGACCTGTCAATCGCATGCGACATAACCCTGACAAATTCATAAATTGCACCTACAATGTCCTTGCTCCTACGAAAACCGAACTGATTCTCATTAAATAATCCATTATTTTCAAGATGAGCAGTCAACCTGCTTGCGACCGCCATTTCATATACTTTTGAAAATACAGATAGTATTGCTATTGGTCGAAAATTTCCAAAGTCCTGTGGGTCTCCCTTTTTCAGAAAGGGTAGCACACTGCTGTACTTTAAGAGATCGGGAAACACTCCATATCTAAAAGACTGGTTGACTAGGAAGGTTAAGGGTTTAGCCAAGTTTACAATACATTTCTTTAAGAGGAAAGGAGGGAACTCATCCCATCCAGGTGCCTTTGATGCCTTCATTTTTTTCATTAGATTAATTATTTCATGCTCTGTGACTGGATTAAATGTAATGAGGATATTATTTGTTTCTGGTTGCTTTCTACAATAATCAAGAGCTGCATGCATGTTGATATTTAGATTGAGTGTTTGGCAAATATTAGCAAAGAAGTTGTTGAATGAGTTCAGTGTGGATTCTATAGGAGTTTTTTCAAATACTTTAGATAGATTCAATTCTTTAGTGTTTATGCCTGTTTCTTGCTTAACAATTTTCCACGCCATTTTTGTCTTATTGTCAGAATTGTTTATTCTATTGCTGTTGTACATTATTTTCGCCTGTCTAATACATCTGTTCAATATTTTTTTATACTGTTTCACATATTCTCTGAATTCATAGCAGTCACGTGATCTGCCTTGCATGTGTAGCTCCCTGGCCCTGGCACATGATCTACGTATTCCAGATGTAATCCATCCCTTATCACAGTTGAGTAATCTTTCTTTTGTATGAGGTTTTCGCGGGAAAGATTGTTCAAAATATAAGATTACCATTGTGTGAAACTTATTGTACAAAATATTAGGGTCGGAGATAGTATCACTCAATTGAAAAAGCGATTCCCAGCTCTCACTTGATAGAATGGTGTTGAAGAGATCAATATTATTTTTCGAAAATATTCTTATTGTTTTAAAGGTTTCTCTTTTTTTATTTGTATTTGATCTGTTTCGGTTGCAAGAAGTAAGCAGTTTATTTGGAATGTCAACCAGTTGTGCTGTGTGATCAGATAAATCATTGTCAATGATTGTACTATTACACTGTCGTGGGTCAAAATCGGAAGCTACGTTGTCGATACATGTTCTAGAGCCTGGTGTAAGTCTAGTCGGATCATCTGTGTAGTGCAGGAACAAGTTATAAGATTGTAATAAATCTAGGAATCTGGATCGTGCTATTGATTCCTTCATTATATCTATATTGAAGTCACCTGAGAGAAGTCTTTTGTATTTGGGATACTTTTTGAAACAGAATTCTAACAAATTATTCAATCTTTCAAAAAATATGTTCAAGGAATGCCTGGAATTGTTAGGAGATCTATATATGCAAATTACAATTAGATTAAAATGCTCGTTAATTTTAACTCCGCAGCACTCAAAGTACTGTTCAATGTAAAAATTCTGAAAATCAGGTATAGCTTCACAAGATAGACTATCTATCGATAGGATACACGACCCTCCTCTTATTTTTTGTTGTCTGAAATTGTACGAACTTAGGTTATATTCGTGAAATCTATGTAGAAGGAAGAGGTTGTTTTCTCCTACCCAGTGCTCGGTTAAACAAATAATGGTAGGCTTTTTTTGTAAACTGGCAATGAACAATTAATCTCGTCTAGCTTGTTATTCTGTATGATACCTTGAGTATTCCAGTGAAATACACTGAATGAAACCTCTATCATATCCTGAGAATTGAGCATATTATTAGTACTATTATTATTGGCATCATCATTATTATTACCATCACTATTATAACCGTTATTATTATTATTATTATTATTATTATCATTATTATTATTACTGCTATCATTATCATTATTACTATTACTATTATTATTATTATTATTCTCATCATTATTATAATTACTTTTACCTTTATCATTATTATTATCATTATTATTACTATCATCGTTATTGATATCATTAACACTATTATTACCATGGTTTTCATTATTATTGCTATTGTTATGACTATTATCATTGGTATGTGAATCTGAATGAGTTACATCTCTCTTGCTTCTAAAAAATTGTTCCCATTCACAAAAACAACACTAGAGTCATTATCATCACCACCGGTATGAATGAGCTCAGCAGATGACTGACAGTTTGTGTCCAATTGTAAAGATTCACTCTCTCTCGTATCCCGGCACTCTGCACCATCGAGAACAACAGCAACCAAGTCGCGATTCATCCTCTCTTCTTCATCTGTCGCATTATTTGTGGCTGCACACTGAGATGTAGGGGTAGTATTGATTCTGCTAGGAGCTTCAAAGTGGTGTATTACTGGTGGCCTCCGCCATGAAGTTGATCTTGAGAGAAGTCTCTCTATCAGTGATGAGACAAGCATATGTTTCCCTTTACTGTTAAAGTGGAATCCGTGTTTCGTAAAATGTCTACTGTGCATGATTTCATTTATGTCGAAGAATTCAACGTGATTTAATCCAATTGCCACTTCGGAAATATATGTATTAGCCGCTTCAATATTTTTGTAGTATGTGTGAGAAAGTGGTATATCACGTCGCAGAGGAATGCTTACAAAGACAACGTTAGTATGATTGAGATTTGAAAGCTCATGTTCTAGGTGTTTGTAGATAGTATCGACTCTGCCTCCAGCTACATCATTCGCACCTGCCACTATGATTAAGCAGTCTTCCTTCCCCAAACCGTTCCCAATAGAGCCGCAGTTCACAATGTCCAGTAAGCCGGCGTTGGCTTTGCAGATTCCAAATACTTCAGTTCCAGTAAGACGATTATTGGTTATAATAGCGAGATCTCTGCTATGACTATCACCATAGAAGTGGATTTTCCTATAGGGAACATGTGCATTGGTTGAGAGTGAGTTCACTTGGTCGGTTGGAGTCGAAGCTAATCTAGTTGGATTGAAAGAGGTTGAGCGATTCTTAGAGGTGATTTTTGTGAGCATTTTTACTTGGAGTTGCAGAGATTCGTATTTGTTGGTTATAGAGTCATTAAGTTCATTGATTTCCTTGATAATAACATCTTGCTTCCGTATTTCCTCTTTTAGGTCCGCTATCTTCTTTAACGCAGAGTTCTCAGAAAAGTTATCTTTTTCCGGTTGCTTGCTTTGTGAAACACTCGGTTGATCATCTTTAAGATTCTGTATCTCTTGAATAAGTGCGTTCCGGTGAATTAGCAGCTCATTAACACGAGTGACTAAATCATCTTTCTCCTTCAATATTAAATCATCTGTTTGACATCCTGTGCTACATACTTGAACTTTCCGGTTATTAATTATTCTTGAGTCGAGTGACAATCTTTGAAGGGTAGCCGTGCCCTTAACTTTCTCAATTTTCTCATTTCCTTTGTCATAGTTCTTATCATTATTCATAATATTCGTTGGAGTAAGAGGTATCGGATGATTGACATGCTTCACAGTAGAAATTTTTATTTTTCCCAATGTTGAATCAGTTGTAATTGTACCTGAACAGCCCTTATGAATACATCTCCACACTATATCGCCGTTGATTAGAGGATGGCTTCTTCTATAACATTGTTTTTCATGATATATGCCTATGGTATTTCTTGGAGTTTTGTAAGTAGTGACTGACATATTATTATTTTTTTTTTTTTAATCACAGATATACAGCAGGTAGGCTATCAGATAGTACGGTATTAGATTTGACGAAAATAGGCTAGTATTGTCTTCGGTACTATTGACATTAGAGTTCTGATAAGAATCACAGCTAAGCTCGACGGTAACGGTCAAGATAAGACACCACTATTATGCAGTTCTTTGATCACTAGTAATAATGACACAAATGGACAGGAAGCACCTGTGCAATGTGATACGCAGTTGGAATTGTAAGCTTTGTATCATCCTTTCATTCAAAAAGGGTGAGGACGCGCAACAGCAGATACAATTGGGTGAAGCAACAAGTATCAAGCGTAAGGGAGCTTCCGAAATTGTTTGAAAGTCTATTTTACAGCACTAATATTCTCTCGCAGGGTTGAGAATTATTGAGGTAATTTTTTGTCTGTTGAGATTTAGTCAAGTCGGGTCAAAGTCCAGAATTGGTGTTTCAACGATAATTTCCACAGTTTCTAGTCCTTGTCATTTAATAGGTTATATCACTAAAAACACGCTCGAAAATAGATGAAGGGCCAAAAACTCACTCTGATTGATCGCTGCCTTCAATCATGACCTCAGATGAAAGTTCACATGTACTTTAGATGAAACTAGAATCCCGAAATTAGTAATAAATGAGAAAAATAACACGAACAGTCTCTAAGTTAAACTTCATGCAGCCATCAGTGCTGCCAACCCTCATCAGCGGATTATCAAATTTGAAATAACGCGGATAAACCTTCGCGATTATCCACCTATTTCAATATATACAAGTAATCTCTAGGGTTTACACATCCCTTCCTTATAAAAAAAAAGATTAAATTCTGTATTGTAGTAAAAGTCGGTCTATTTCAGAGAAACTTGGAATGAAGGTAAAAGTGATGGAGATGAGAAAACTGAGATTGGTTTGTGGCGTTGCAAGAAAGGATCGAATGAGAAATGATTTAATGAGATTGACATTAGGTTGCTCTACTAGGTAAGAAGACGTAGGGAACGAAGATGAAGTGATTTCAGTTATCCCGACCAAAACTACTTTACGTCTCTGATCCCGACTGAGACCTCATCAGGAATATGTTGGAAAGGATATGTAGGAATATGTAGAAGATGACTACGAAAGTCAAGGTTCTGGTGGAGAGACAGAATTTAGTATGTGTAGAATTTAGTTTAGAGATTTTTAGAATGACAGTCGGAGAGGAAGAAAACTATGTGCTTGGCTGCTTTGGGGGAGTAGACTAAGAGACATACTCACTGTTTTTTTGAAAATTCAGTGTTTTTACTCTGCACTCCTCTCACACTCTCCTTACACTTTACTCGTCTAGCTCTCCACTCTTCTAATACTATTGCCAACGAGTCCTGAGATTGTTCTTTCTCTCTCAGCAGCTCCCAGTCAACGACTTGAAAAATCAAATGTGTATTGGACAATGTTTACAATAAACAATATGCGTGTTTGTCCGAAAACGCCCTTGGCAACTCAAAAACGGTATCATCGCATTCACATACATGATTCTCGATATGACTTCATATTCACGCTTGGAATGATGCTATATATATCTGAAGATTCCAAATCTTACTCATGAACTTCAAGTTTACTATAATGCTCTAATGAAGTATATCCAAGCTCGTACAATGAATATGTCAAACTCTCAGATTCACAATATTTCGTTCATGATGAAAACTGAGCCAGGTTACTCAGCTCTATATAGTGAACTTGGTTCAACTAACCTTAATCTTCAACTTGAACTGAGGAAAACTAAGCTTAGCTTAGTCAGAATTCCTCATAAATAACATGAACGCTTCTCATTCAACCAATGCTAACAGTTAAAATGAATAACTAAAGATGGGAACGTCGAACTCATGTAAATGGGAAGATTCAACCCATCTTCGTGTACTTATACTATCCAGCATTATTCGTTATTGAAAAATATAAAACTTAGGTTATATATCTATGGAAACTGTATTTTTTATTATACTGTATTGTTTATGACACATATTGTTTTCTTGTAGAAATGTTATAGTCTACTATAAATAAATAAAATCAATTTATGACTTTATTGCCACTTTTTCATTGAATACCTAACATGAATGTTGTGTGTTGTTACAGGTATTTGCGGCTTACCATTGAAGAGCAGTATGCTGAAGGTTAGTGACATCTATTTTAGATCCATCAAAACAAGAACATCAACACACAGTTTCATTTATTTATTACATCTAGTGCTTTGTGCATTGCTTAATCTTTATTGAGTTCATATATTTTGTACTGTAAGCATTTTTTTACTGTCGAAATTATAGAGTTTTTTCTTCTAAAAATTTATAGAATCTTGGAAGGTTCATGACAGACAACATCTCAAAATGAGTTGAGAATGAAAATGAAGTGTCAAGTCTCTGATTAGAACTTTTCTCATGAATTCTTAATATCTGATCTCTTCCTCCAATTTAGAAAGCCAGAGATCTTTATTGGTTATCTTCTTTCGAGCAGTAAAAACAAACCAAGCAAAAACTATTGCTTTTTCACTATCTCAAATTCATGTATCGTATTCCAGGAAACCTGAAAAAATCTACATGATTCTCCCATAGAAATTAGTTGAATATGCTAGAGGGCCAAATCTGAGGGCTTTGAGTCCTTAGATAGTCTACTAAAGAATTTTTCATTTCTGAATTTTTGTAGCTGAAATTACGATTATGTTCAGCTGAGATTCAGGTGGAAGATTAAGTAAGCTCTTGTCCTTTCATACTGAATCTTATTAATTTAATTTCGAATCTATTGTTTACATTGATTGTAACCAAATTCGAAGCAATTGTTCCACACACTCTTACAATACTAAATTGAAGCATGGTACCTAAATGGTTCCTGCATTGGTTCTCGACCAATAGCTCAATACTATTGAGGTGCGGAGCTCTTCATTGTTTTGCCTCTATTGAGACTATACAAGAATGCTTACAATGCAAATTACAGGTTTATAGGAGCGGCGCATCGTGGAGGATACTCATGGCAGCAATCCCTTGTTTCTTGGCTCATTTATTGATAGGTTTTTACCAGAAAATGCATAATTATTTTCCAGTTTATAGAATTTTTTGAACACTATTGAAATCCACATTTCTTAGTGAAGTTTGGAGTGATTAGTTTTTTGTTTTTGTATTAACATTTTTTAAATAAGTGCAATATTTCTAAAGTTTTTAATTTATTGTGATACATTCTGGGATTCATTTAGAGTATAAAATCAACCTTAAAAATTCAAAATTTTAAATCATCATTCCTGGACCGAAAATCAAGTAATGAAGCAGTGTGTGATTACATAAACTTATCTTTTGGACAACATTAACACTTTATCAAAATTTTTGGAGAGAAACAGTACAGGTTCAGCCTAGTTTTTCCTCCAATGTCATAATTGTATTATGATTATAGTCTTTTATACAATAAATGAAAAAAATTAGGTCTCAATACTGATTAGTTCAAGTACTCGTATCTAAACAGAAGAAAGTAAATTGTACTTTATTCATAGATTACCATAAATAGATGTAATAATTTCTTAGGGGAAAAATGAAAGATAAGATGTTATAGCTTGTTCCTTTTTTAATGAAGATTCAATTTATGAATCAGAGTTAAGAATTCTTCTCGTCAATGTCAAGAGATTCTCTTCTGAAACATGTGAAAGAAGAATAGACATTTCAAAGCTTTACTGCATTTCAAATAATAAAGAAGGAAACACTTTTCAAATTTGAATAATATTAGTTGAATAGAATCAATAGATTTAATACCTATAAAGTTGAACCTCAGACTATAGGGTTAGTTTGGAAGTTATGGTCTGTCATCTTGGCTGTGTTCTATTAAGACTATGGTTAATCATCGGGAATTCATAATCAAGCGATTACATCTTTATCTGGGTCTAATAACATGAACTTAGTCCATTTTCCATAATATTTTGCGAGAGTTACCGAATTTAAACAAAAATTCTTAGAAGTCGCAAAGGCTAAACTTCAATATAAGTTTACAGCTAAATGATTTTATTTTTACGTAAAATTGTCCGTGAAAACTGAACTGTCTCATACTTTTCATGATTGTATAAATTTCATCACAACTCAATCAATTATTTAGTGACTCAACTTCGTACGACGTGGTCAATCTTCAATAAAACCCTTTGCTCCTATTTTTCATGAACAATCTTATCTGGAATTCGGAAAATGGCCAGGCTTCAGAATTTCTAGAAGCATGTATTGTGCTGTTTTAATCCATAGTGTATTGTACTCATAGATTGATACTATTGTAATACTCAAATAAAATCATTATCATTCTCTTAAATTATTCGTTTCAAAGTGGTCTCCGATCGTGAGTAGATCATATGAAGATTATTTCTTTTTCAAATTTAGCTCTTATAAATTTGCTTTGCAGCCTAATTTTCAACAATTTATTAATGTTTTTAAAACGGTTGTTAATCCCATTCGATTATAGGTTGTCTTGCAAGTTATGTTGGAAATTTAGATTTTGAACTCATAAATCACTATGCGTCCCACGGAGTATTAGAATACAGAAACGTAGATGGTTTTGACTTCATTTTTTATGTTTTAATTTATAAATTTTATACAATATCTCCTCTGTGGTTGACAAGTTTGATAGTTTCTCAGGATAGAGCTCTTGATTACACAGCTAAGATGGTAGACAACATTTTCAAAATTTTCGCAGGTTTTATACCATTTCAGGTTAGAACCCCCCCCCCCACCACCATCATAGACATCGCAGCATCACGTAAGGTAGGATATTTTTTTACTCATTCGTGTGCTGATGTTCTTCTCACTGATAAAATGAATCAAACAAATGCCAAACCAAATCGTTGAACCCGGGTTCGATTCTCGGTTTGGACTGGCATTTTCTCATGATACAAAATTTGAATTCTGCTTAAATTCACAATATATATCAACTTCAAACTGTCTTTGAAAAAAATAATAAGCTGTTGGGCTGGTATTTATTTCTGCACTATTTCTATTGATCACTGATCTATCATAGAAATAGCAAAATTCAGTATTTAATAATATACTGTGGCTTCAACATTATGGTGATTTATTTCTTTGCGAAAAATTTTACCATTTAAAAAATCTCATTTTATCAGTAGTTTTGGTGGATCATTTCCTGCATGCTTTATTCACTCTTGTCATTTTTAATCAAATCGATGTTTCCGTTTATTGCAGTAAATGCGGAATAATATAATTATGCCGTTTCAAATTTTAATATTTTGTAAATAACGTTACCAATTCGGGTCGGTTCATAGAGATGTTAACCGTTTTGTTATGTAGCGTTATCAATTCGGGAATAAACATTGAATTAATTAAAACGGGAATGAAAGCTCACTTTAACTGTATTTTACAGCATTTCGGGATGATGCTAACAATACTAATTTATCGGTTTAGTCGCTTAAAAATATCTGTTGCATTATTTTCCGGAGTTTGAAGTTTCCAGGAATTCTACTTTAATAGATCAAACTTACTTTTCAACTTTTGGAAGAATGTTGGTGTTTCCTTTTGAGCGTTTGTCTGATACACCTATAAGGAACCTGCCGTGATTAGCAGTAAGTTGCTGAATGGAGTTTCTTCAACTAAATGGTGTGTATTTTTGTTCTAATCTCCATATTTTAGATTAATTTCCAAGGTTATTTGAAAAATTTCTCATGTAAAGGTAACAAGGTATAAATGGTAAAGGTAAACGAGGTATAAATGATAAAGGTAAACAAGGTAACGGTAAAAATGGTAAAGGTGAAAAATTAATTTTATTAATTTGTCGCCATGTATATTTTATCAATTACTCTACACAATGCAATTATTGTTTTGATCTTTCCTAATTTTCAAGTGATCAAGTGTGTTGACTTAGGGACTTCAACAGGCCCATTTCAACTTTTATTATTTATGCGGATAGTTTATAATATTATTTTACATTTTCTTATATAATATTCATTGAGTTTGTCGTATATTTATGCTTGATTCTTGCTTCTACCGATCTTCTAATTGGCAACATTTTTTTCAATCCTTCAATCTTCTAGAATTTTTCAAAATTATTGTCTGTTAAAATTTGAATATTTTTACTTTGGTTCTCATTTTCAAATTCTCTGCTGATTAAAGACATTGAAGTATACAATAAAACGTCTTTAAGGAACTCAAAACAAAGCAGTTTTTCCATTAAAAGATTTAAACAAATTTGATTGCTACAAATTATAGTTTTATGTAGTTTTGACATATTTTCGGACAAACACATCCCTATATGTATGTATGTATAAACCTAAAAAATTAATTAATTACTCGATAGTAAAAACACTGTAGGCGAACTACCCAAATTGTATTTCACTATTACGTTGAAAAGTCAGACCCAGTCAAATTTATTAACATATTAGAAGATCGGTTGCAACTTGTATAATGTGTGTATTTAAAGTCTCTTTCAGCTTCCTACCAAATTCAGACTGTACTATGCAGGCCACAGGAGCTATATAAATGAAAACAGCTACATTTAGATTTGTATGCAAGTATGAGGGATTTGTATGTGGTATCTTTGAAATTGACAACATTCTAATTCAATCAAATATATTCTCAGGACTGTTTGACTTGTATGAGAATATTGTCTGATCTGTCTTGTATCACAAACAAATTCCTCGTACTAGTGCATGCAAGTTTATCTTTGGTGATAGATTGAGACAGAGATATGAATAACAATCGAGAGTGAGTGAGCTGACAACATCATATGTATCAACTGATGCTAGATTTGGGCAGTTCTCACACTCTCATAATTATTGTATCTGATATCGCTGTATGAATCTGTCGCTATTGATGCTCCTGTGGCCTGCAAAATACTAGTCTCCTCAAGAGACAGCCCAGAGATGAAAGAGAAGGAGGGGAAAATAGTACTTCAACTACTCCAATTGAGTGTGAGTAAAAATTTGAATTCATTCCTATGAATTTATGTAAACAAAAAAAATATGATAGTCTGTCCAAACTTTATTTTGCAGAACGGGGACTTAATGGCCAATTTTATTATTTGAGAAAATAGGAGTACACTGTTGCCATTTCCATGTTGATAGAATTCTGTTTTAGTATTCTTATTTTATTTTTCACTCTTTCTCTCACACACTTGGCTCACTGGCTTTCTGGCTACTGTGAAATTTGGCAGCTTTGTTCTCCATAATAGCAATGTTGCAATCTAAGGTTTGCACAGACTATAGTTGACTAAAAAAAATATTGAATAACCCAGGAAAAATACATAAGATTTCATTTCTATGTATTGTCTATTTTTCATGAAACTCAAACTCCCACGTGAAATGTACATCAAAAGCCATGATTTTTTGGAGATGAAAGTTAATTGCAAAGAAATAAGTGATGTATAAGAAAATTCTACAATTCGATAGAAATTTGTATCTTGGGTTTCCCAATTTTATTTCTATCACATGAAATCGAAGAAGAAATACTCTTTCATAGGGTACTAAAATATACAACTAAATTGTTAGCTTGGATGTGGGATAAACATTGAATTTCTGAAAACAAATCCAACTGACTCGATAAAACCTCAGTAATTGACATTTCAATTCTCATTTCTTCTTAGCACCGTGAAGCTTCCTTCAATCTTGTTTAATGTTTCAATTTCAATAATGGATCTATTAGTTTTTGATGGGCTGAAGAAGTAGGAATATTAGTTGAAATGCTTGCCGATTTGTCAAAATAAAATGATAATTTTCATATTGCAAGCTAGTCCTCGGATGGTTATCCAGTAAAATTTAATTCATTTTTCCAATACTAATAAAGAACCAGAGTCAACTTTATTATCTCACTGTGCTGGATAAATATCATCTTGCTTATATTATTCATGATTTGATCCAACTGTATTGCTTTGCCATTATTAAATCAATCAATCAATTTTATTGGAAAATAATTTTTTTTACAATGTTGGGTCCTGCTAAACCCATGGGGTTTTCAGCAGGTGCCATATCAAAACAAAATTTTCACAGCTTTAAATTAAAATAATGTACAATAAAATAAAATTAGGCTATTTGTCGTGAATACAAGAAATGAGAAAAAAAGGAATTACAATAATAATGAGAAAATAAAAAAGAACATAATAATCAGAAATAAAAGGAATAAAAGGAGGAATAAAGTAGGAAGTATTTTATACAATATTAATATTACTAAATCATTAGTCGTTCAGGCTGGCGGCAGTGACTACAACATATATATAATAATTTAAAACCAGCGGAATAGGCTATTTGAAAGATGAAAAAGAAAATTCATCGTACGCAGGCCTCTATTAGAAATTATTATTCAAATAATGATAATAAATATTTATTGTTTATTTCAGAATTTAGAGTACTATTATCACTGTGTTTTATTCTCATTTCGATTTTACTGGGTTGAAATCAAGTTGGGATTGTTTATTACATAGATCATTACATCCGTTTTTGAGTAGTCTCTTATGTTTGCAGGTAGTTAAAGGAAAGGTATTATGTAGAGCAGAGATCTTTTTCCATAAATATTATTAAACCGGGGAATTTGGTATATTATTGGTGACCTGAAATTGTAATGGGCAGGAGGAGCTAGAAGTCTATAGTGGAAATTATTTTTGAAAAATACTATTATTTTGAAAGTGTAAAAATTTCTTGGTGTCAGAGTTTGATAAAAGATTTGTAGGGTTTGAAGGTTGTTCAAATTTAAGTTTAGATTGGGTATTCTAGACGAAATAACTTTTAGGATCCTCAACTGTATTTTCTCTACTCTCAATAATAAGTAATTTGCAGCACAGCCCCATGATTGAACTCCATATCGTTTAATGGATTCTACCAACGACTTATAAATTAAATATAGGCAATCAACAGTGATGTTTTTATGTAAATAAAATATTTTAGCGTAATAATGACAAAATATAGAACAAATTTAGTTCTATATTTTGTATCATTCGAACTTCTTTCACTTTATAAAGGCTCTAGAATATTTATAAGATAGTGGATTTTTCACGGTCAATCCACTACTTTGTAAAAATCACTAATTCATCAGTATCGTATTATATTAGCTGTTATCTACTACTGTTTAATGTTGATCTAATTGAGTCTACTATATTCCAATAATAATTTTCAAGTTTCATAATAATATTTCATTGAACAATGAGAGAAAGACTCCCAAAATATAATTATTCTTGGTCTTCAATATAATGCATGTTGTGAACTTATTCATATTTAGCTCTTTAGACTTATTTTTAAAAATTTGTCATTCATAGACTGGCCAATAACGACAGGACGTGCTTGATGAACATGTGTGCGCACACATGTTGACATGTTCATCATGCATTGTTTTGTCATCAGCGAGAGGCTTCGAACAAGAAACAGCTGTTCAACAGTAGCTTCTAACAGAAAAAACAAACAAAAACAATAAACTTGAGAATTACAAATCATAATGATACAAAATAATGTAACCTCAAATAGAGCAGCAGAAGAAAAAGAAACGAAAAATCGGAGATACAAAAACCTAACCTCGAAAATTTTTGTTTGAAGCCTTTCGCTGTGTCAGCACAACAATGAATGACAACAAACATGTGTACACACATGTTCATCATGCATGTCTCATCGTTAATGGCCAGCCATAGAAATACAAAAAAACACATTTTTCAAATTTGGGCTGTTATTCTAATTTCTGCAGTAGCGAATCAATACAATCTTCTTCATACAGGTGGCATAGAAGAGGCTAGATCAGATAAGATCTACTTCGAAATCTGGGATTTGATGCTAAAAGTTATTGACTCAATATCAATAAAAATCGAAATGAGCTTCATAATAATTATTATTCGGTCAAATCATTTTTCATCTGATACTGATAGATAATAAACTCAAGTAGGTAGTTGAAACGAACTCATCATGCTTTAACTTTGCAGTTTTCCAATGAAGATGAACGAGAAGGGAACGACAAGAAGAAGGAAAGAAAGAGAAGGGGTGTGCGTCGTGGTCGTGGAGGTCCGGAGGACTCACCAATGAGGGAGGAGAGAACTACACGAAAGGAAACCTGGAAACCTCTTCAACGGGAAGGAAGATCATGCTCATCACTGTTTGGATCAGGTGGGTTGGTTTCAGTCAATAAATTTCCAAATGACGAAATTGTTCGTCTTTATAAATTTGGTGGGTCAGGCTGGTAAACGTCGTATTAACTCCATCTCAAAACTCAAGTTTTGTCACTAAGAATCCAACCTGGTGTATTCGACTAGTTCTTCTCAATGTACAAAAATTTATAACTTTTAGGAACTCCTCACCTCAATAAGTAACTATCGAGTAGACTTGTTTCTTATATTGTAAATATAATTTTCCATTCTACAAGAACACGCCTATCCATTTATACGGTGAACTCTGTAATCATGCCAAATCTAATATACATTTTGAAACCGTCCTCAAACTATTGAAGACAATGGTTTACATAACATGAGAGTTCACATTAGCTCTACCGATGTTCCTATATTCATTGATCATTTATTGATGTATGCAAACATGAAATTGTATGCTCCAATGTTTCTGAGAGAACTACGGGTTAAGCACAAAACTGATCCTCTCTGGTCTTTCGATTGATAAAATCAAAGACAATATTGTATTCAATTTTTTCTATGATTAATTATACCAAAAATAAGTTTTTGTTTTCTCTCCTTCGATTTGAGTTAAACAGTGAAGTCTATACCATAATATGAGATGTAGTATAGTTACGTAGTCTTGAATTCAGTGGAGTTCAATGAGAGCAAAATTATGCAGAAAACTTTAGCTTTTTGACGCGGTTGATTAGGAACTAAATCAAATAAAGATATAACACTAATTAATCACTAATACTTGGCAATACATTGTCATTTGTGATAAGGAATCAATCAATCAATATCTTGAAAAATTTTGAGTTGTTCAGAATCTTATAAGTAGGATACTGATTGACACTAAGGTGCAATTGACGAAAGCCAAAATTTTCTATATTTATTTTTCGTCTTGTGTGTATCTTTTAGTCACCTCTATCGATTAGTAGTCTGAAGATCCGCAAGACTGTAACACTCTCCACTAATCAAATCCTGCGTTAAAGATTCCTGGGAGCATGGAGTGTCTCTTAGAATGAACTTTGGCTATTAGAATGGTTATAGCTTTCTTTATAGTGGAAAATTCAGGATTCCAAGGGGTCACGGAGAAGAAAGGTTGAGAACTCCCTGAACTGGATAAACGGTTGTAATTAAAACATCTTTAGACAGCATCTCCTTCAGCTTTAGCTACAAGTTCTTAATGTATTAAGTTGAACATCCCTCAACCTATAATGTAACTTTATCAAGTTCCAATCAAAATTCTATCAAGCTGCAATTGAAACTGTATGAATCTTCGGTGTACTTGTTGAAAAGACTGTTTCTCGTCAAACGTGTTTTCTCAGTTATTTGAGTTAAAACTCTCATGTCTTTGTCACCTTAAGTATCATATTTTTGGGATCAAAATGTTGTTATAATTTTCTAATATCTCGTTTTCATTGTTATCTTGCCAGATTGGACGGAACTTTTGGCTCTTTACTTCTGGAATCTACCTACCACTGGATCACCTGGGACTTCTTCACCATTTGGAACCGCAACAAGTGACTGCATTTTCTTGTTCAACATACGGAATTCCACACTCCAGGATAAGGGATCATTTTCTTCAAAGTTCGGAATTTGACCTGAAAAAATATGGACTTAAATTAATAATAGAACTCTATGCTGTTTCAATTAGGAATTACCAGTTTCAGCATAAATTTTACTTTTGTAATAATTTTAGTAATGCTTGAAATCGAAATAAATTGTTGCAATAGAGAAGAACAGGACGTAAAAAAATTTAATATTTTTCACATTTCATTGATTGAAAAACGTTTATTTTTTTATATTTTCCAGTTGCCCTAGTTTGAAAATAATTGAATTTTATTTCAAAACATTCCTGATCTCAATTATATTCTTATATATTAGTTATGTTTGATTATGTATTACTTATGTTTGATTAATTTATTCTAGGTTTACTTTTCATACCTATTAATTTATGTTAGAGTTCTTTGTTCATTAAGACTTCTTCTGACCATGAACTCTTGAGCAACTTTTTTGTAAAATTATTATTTAACTCTGCTGATTGTATGTGAAATAACTGAATACCTAAAAGCTGGTTCAAATTAATTAAATTAAGTTTAATTGCCGTAGAGTAATAATGTGTTTGAACTTCATTTGACTTGAAATTAATTTGCATTCAATTTAATATAAATAGGCTATAATATAATATAATATAAATCATAAAGAACGGTGCAATTTTCCTTTTTTGGCATAAATTTCATCCTCCTCACAGACTGACATTAGTTGTAGGTGAAGAGTATTACTCATTTTTGTTTAACATTTCCTAATCGTAAGCATTTTATTTAGTTTTATAGAGAATAAAAATATTCCAATCAAATTATCAGTGTTGTTAACGGTTCTATGTAAATTAACCTGATCATAATTACTCTTTCTATGTGGTGGAACGGGTTGGCTATAAGGGGTGATGTGGAGGCCAACTTTTTTCAATTCAAAAATTAATTTATTTCGCACAACATAATATTAAAAAAACTGTACCGGCTAAAAATACAACATAAAAAATACTAATGAAAATCCACTTTGAAAAACAGCTTATTTTTACATTGTTTTGCTTTAGAGGACAAAAACATAAAGTGAAATAAAGATGGGCACACCTAGGCTTAAGTCCTATTGGAGTGCACTTCTCTTAAATAAAATACATTTAAAGACTTTAAGTAGGACCGCTACGCTCTACACAAGAAATGAAGTAAAATAGAAAAATGCTTTAATTATTAATTGTAAAATATTCGAAGTAGACCGGTACATTGTATGCAGATTGTCCCAATGATGAAACTTTTAAAATTCTGTATTATTTTATTGACTTTGAATTTCCAATTACAGCCAGATTTTAAATTCGTGGTCTATGTAGAAGATTTTTTCAGCGTTTTAATTAAAACTAGTTGATGTTCAAGATTCATTTTCCATTTTTATCAATTATTCCTATGTAGTTTATACCATTCAAATTTAATTTTAATATCTTACAAGTATTGCATTCCATTAATACCAATAATTAACATTATTAGAGTAGATAATTGATTTAAAAATTGTTATACTTTGACCTTTGTCCAACTTTCAAGATAGATCTTACCTTTCAGCCTGTGGGTGAGATGTATTTTTGAGACCTAGATTAAGTTACTGTTTTATCTTCTAAAATCTTTTGTCTAATATATTTCTTTACCGAATGTTGTTTTGTACGGTGCTGTAATAATGTAATTTTATGGGTTCTATAAATTGTTTTAGAGCTTTAGATTTTTATAGATTATAATATTTGTTAGGCATCTCCATTAGATTGAATCTTGATTGTTTTTCACTCTCTTACAGTATCTTCAATATTGTAAGATATTAATATAGATTTACCTGTCCAGAGATTATTATTTATTGTTGTTACCAACTTGACAAGATGATTTCCACACAATTGAATTCTTATATATTTTATTTCACAATAGAAATATTTAATTTTCGTCAGTTGTTTACAATTTATTTTTTATATTTTGTTCTTCAAATGTATTACTTTATGGTTTTTAGATAGGATTCCATCTCCAAAGAACTCTTTATAGAATTATACTGTTGGAAGTGATTGTTCTTCCTTCCTTGCTTGTCACTTAGGTCAGAAATTGAATTTTATTGAGTAGGTACACTTGAACAAAAAGTGAAATATGTTTCGAATAAGTATTCCTAATCCCATTCTCCAGTAATAATTGAAGAGGTTTTCTGTCTTTTTAGATTCTCAAAAGCATTGTACCTATTTATTGTGAATGTTAAAAAATTATCGCTTATCATATTTTTTTCAAATTGTTAATGAAAATGTTATTTTATTCTAACCAGTTCTCAGTGTTAAACCCTTCTTTGATAAAATCATTCCTATTCTCAAATTGAATAGCTGACGTACTGTAATTTGCATTTGAACTAAAAAAAAACAATGAATGTTTTGACAGTAATACAAAGAATGAATAAATTCAACTGCAGTTAATACAACAAAATAGCCTTGTTACAATTTTTTCCTAGTCGATGTTTTATTTTATCTAGACAGTAATTCATTATAGTTTTATTTTTATTGTTTGAAATAATTATTGCTTAATTCTTCAACCACAGTATAATTTTTCACTTATTTTTATCAGCTTATTTCTCAGAATTATTCAGAAAAGGGGTTATCTTTTTAATTTAAAAATTGAATGACAAAATTATCAGACATGTTTACTGAATAAAAACTTTATCTGCTGTATTTCTTGATTAAATAGTTGGAAATCACTTATTTCTTATTTGAATTAATCGCCCACATTTTTCGTTGCTGTAATGTATTTTTTGAAAAAAATGATTGATCATTAGGTTCTTGAATTACAACTAGTAATCAATAGTCATTTATACCTGATAATAAGTTGATTATATAAGTACCTAGATATGTTCAGGATAAATTCCATAAACATTGCTAAAAGCTTCTTGTGTTATCTATCTATTTGACCATTATGAAAGTTTGAAAGTTGTATAATTCTTGAAGAAAAATTGAAAGATTTGTGCTATACATCACTTGTATTGGAGTATTGTTTCCAATTTTCTCCAAAACAAATATTCAATCGATAATTCAAAGCTTCGAATTATTTTTCTGTGAATTTTTGAATAAATTGTTATTTCATTCTAACCAGTTTTCAGTGTTAAACCCTTCTTTATCAAAATCATTCCTATTCTTCCAACTTGGAAAGACCATATTTTCAATTCAATTGAAGTATAATAAAAATAGCTTCAATTGAAGTATAATAAAAATAGCTAAACGCATAGCCTATATAAAATCATAATGGGATGTGTATTTCTATTACATGTTATAGATCAGTTGTCCATTATTCTATATTTAAAAAGACTGTTGCTTTTCCATGCTACATTCATTCCAATACGGTAGTACAATTAATTGATATTTTAAGAATTGTATTAATGATTGGGAAGAGGAATTAAATTGAGTCAATGTTCTTAGTGAATAACTTAAGCTGGCCATTAACGGTAGAACATGCATGATACCTTTCTCTGTAATGACACACCAATGTATGATGACATGTGTATCATGCATGTCCTACCGTTAGTGGCCAGCCTTACAAGATCAATATTAAATGTACAAAATGGAAGCTATATGAATTGATAAATTGAACCAATATTAAAATTGAAAAGGATAACGTAGATTAGTTATTGTCATGGAAAATTCTCATTTAAAATGAAGTAGCCTCAATTTTATGAATTGCGAAAATTAATATTATATTTAAATACTTTTCCAATAGTATAATGTAGGTCTACAATACAATCATACTAGAAAAAAATGTAATTTCTTTCTGGATCATAATGTGCAGAATATAGAATTGAGGTTTAATGTTTGAACATTCACATTCTAATTTTTAACTTGGAAATTATTACTAAATGTATTATTTATAACTTAGGAAGATATTACTGCATCAGTCCAGTATCATTGAAACTACAATGAAAGTCTATGTTATAAAAGATAGCTCTGATATTGATACCAAGGTGAACAAATTTACTTGTACGTTGATTAATATACTAATAAGTTGATGAATTAATTGTTTTAAAACTATATTAGTTCTGCATGCAAAGTACTAAATTCAATAACATTTACGTGCAGGTATAGTGATAGTGACCATTCTTGCACTGATCACATAGTGCAAAGAACCACTTCTACATATACTACATACTATTGTGACAAAGTTGCCGTATTACTATGTTTTCCTGATAAAATGCTCAATGAAAGCTTTTAAGTCAAACTCGAGAAATTTCAACTAAGTTAGTTGGACAATGTTTGCTTTACAAGCAAGTCCCCTGATTATCTAAGCAAAACAGAAAATTGAAAAGACTGACGCCACTATTTATATTCTGTAACCAACTTCCCATTGATTTTCACATGCTGCCATCTCAATTTACGCGGAAGGTAGTGAAAATTTTAAAATGTTGTAATGACATTATCTTTTAAGATTTTTGAGCGCTTTCATTCATGACCAGAACGAAGTTTCTACGATATAAATTCGCGAAGATTCCATATACAGTTATAATCAGCTGATGAAAAGTGGAATGCGCGTGTTCGTGGCGTATGAGTCTGTGTGCACCTTCATATGTCACTTAATATGAATGTGTATGGGCTCTAATACATTTATCGTGTTGTTTCCGTAGGTTGTAGCACGGAATAAGGAAACCAATGGTCTCTAAATTTATAAACACAAAGTCAAAATTAGTGTTCTCTACTCCGTGGTTGTAGCTCGAAGATAAAGTTGAGTAGGAAGATGTTGATGATGTGAGAGAAACGCGGTGGGCGCTCCGCGTGTCAGTTGTGTGGTAAATGCGGCTACACTGGTGCCGACACCGTCAGGAGTCTTCACATGAGGTACGGATGTCGCATCAAGACCACAGTCCACGGCACATGACACATGACACTCAAACACAACCTGCGCTCGCATATTTTCAACGTGCACTGACATCAAGGCGAGTATATAGGAGACCTTTAAGTATTACCATCCTTTCACCGACTTGAACGGCATGGTTTTTTAGGGAAAAGGTACAGTATGTGAGTCCTTCGAATTTCGATCGTAAATTGAAAATTTTTCCACAGTCTTCATATTTGTTTATGATTGTGAGTGGAAGAATTATTGTTACATGGTTGTAACTTGCTTCTTCATTTATTTCTGAAACTCATCACATTATGTAGTCAATTTGAGAAAACTGTTAAAATGATAACTGATATGATAATGAACATTCATAAAAAAATTAAACAGGAATGCGAGCTTTACAGTATATTGTAGAAGAGAATCAAAACAATAAATTGTATTTTTTTACTGTTAGCAAATTACTGCATGTGAATTCAATATATTTATCAGATTATACATAATTTATTGGAATGAGTTGTTAATCATTCTCACAAATACCGAGTAACAAATGTGAATCATTCTCAAGTACCGTCAGTAAATTACCAACCTCATTCTTAATTTATCTGGTTAATTAATTACTAATCTCTGGTTCATTGACTGCAATATTTAGGGTTCTCAAATGAAGGTATTACAAAATGATCACATCACATTGAATAGAAATATTTGAATTGTTACAATCACCTATTTCTTAGAATAGCATAAACCTTGGTTCGTTTGTTACACCAATCTCTAATGAACCTCAGTGTAGCCTACTACTGTAGATTAATAATAATGTAACAACTGAAACTAGCTCCTATTTATTTTATAAATTATGTAATTGTAACTATTTCAAGCATTTTTATTCAATGCGATGTTATTATTTGAAATTCAATAGTTTGTCAGTCTTTCTTATACTGAAGAAGAAGCCCATATGCCCAAATAAGCACTGGATTTTGTGAGTGGATTATTGAATAGATATGATTGATGGGGATATAATTGGTTGTGGGAGTTGAGTGAACTTACTGGTTAAGGTGGGTTCCATGAAACAGACTTCTTACTGACTGTAACTAAATCTAACTGAATAAAATGTGTTCTTCTGTTTCAGGTATCATAGGCCTATTTGATATATATTCAGCAAATAAAGCTATTGAAGAAATGAACTTGTGCAGCGATTCGTTTGAAGATGTAGCTGAGAAGCGGTTTTTGTGCCCGAACTGTGGGAGACGCTACCAACGCAGCAGCGGACTTCAGCAGCACATCAAGTTTGAATGCGGCAAACAACCACAATTTTCTTGCAACGATTGTTCCAAAAAGTTCCATCGAAAATCATCCTGGAAAAACCATATTATCTGTGTTCATAATCGTCCAGTATGACAAAAAGTCAAATGTTTAAAAAAATATCATAAAAGAGTCATTATGTTATGAATTGTTTGATGCATTTGAATCCTCCAAAATATCTCCGTACAAATACTGATCCACAATATTGAATCACTGTACTTCAAAATAATGTTTCACTGTGCTTAAAAAATAGCAAATTCACGAACTGTACATTTTTCTGTTTAGTGGTGTAAATGAAATAATTGTGGTCGAAAGACGCATTGAAGAAAAAAAGAACTTAATTTTTACAATTACTTATTATTGTAAAAAATATTGATTTGTAATAAAAATTCTTTTTTTCAATAAATTATCATGTTAACATTGCAAATATGCTCAAAATGTGTGTGTGTGTATTGAACTTGTCTCACTATCAAGTTTACATGATCATTGTT
This sequence comes from Nilaparvata lugens, assembly GCF_014356525.2. Lineage (NCBI taxonomy): Eukaryota > Metazoa > Arthropoda > Insecta > Hemiptera > Delphacidae > Nilaparvata > Nilaparvata lugens. The sequence continues at coordinate 50,733,964 of NC_052508.1, read as the reverse complement.
AATGAAGTGGCCTAACAGTGAAAAATCATATGAATGAACACAGAAATGACATTAATAATTTTAATTTTGACAAATTTTATGGAATCCTAAAATCATCAATCAATTGATTCAAAGTTTTAATGTAAAATTCAGAGTTTTTTGATAGCATATCAGTTTGGTTTATCGTTTTTGAAATTAGTATACTATAATTCAATTTATATTTGATTCAATTTGTCCGTTCCTATTCTAGACATACTCTTTGATAACCTTCTTAAAAAAATTTCAGTTTTGAGGGTTTTAGTCAATAATGGAAGATTCCAGCGAAAATTAAAAAAACAAATTCAAGTTTCTATCGAAAGTAAAATCACCTGGGTTCGAGCCAATATAAGGTTTCAGGGAGGGGGGTGAAAAGAAATTTGATTGTCAGAATTGTAACCGACGCTATAGCCGTATAAAAGGGCTTTTAGGCCAGCATTTGAAGTTTGAGTGCGAGAAAGAGCCATAGTTCTCCGTAGAATTTACTTGAAAAGGTTCCATCGCCACTGTAATATCGAATCTCATCTTCTTCTTGTCCATTGTACTATCCAAATAGATGTGTAAAGTGTGAAATTTGAAAACTCTATTCAATTGGCAATAATTATCAGTATAAAATAAACCGGGAATAACATTGTAATCTTATTTGAAAATATCACAATGTATCTAAATGTATGAACAACAAAAAGGAATAACTCACAATAAAACTTGTGGGTTTTTGAAAAATTTAGGAATTTCTAAATTATAGCTTGTTGTTACTTATCATTAAAATTCATTGTTGATCTAACCAAGTATATATGTAAACAAAGATTTCAAATTTTCACAAATGAAATTACCTGTACACCAAACAGGAATACTCATCAAATTTCAGAATGTTTGCTACTTGGAAATCCTATAATCTAGTAGCAACATTATCAATCTCTTGTTTTCTGAAATCTTGAGCATGAATCAATGAAGCAGCAGAATAATACTGCATTAATGGTTGGTAATTGGCTGACCTATTGACTGCCATTGGCTAAAACAAGAGACGCCTACACTAGGCGTAAATTCATGACTTGAGACATAAAATTTTAGGTTGTTTTGATGGTTTCATTCATTCCTCATGTCTTAAGGTGCGTACAGACATACGCACCTCCAACACGCTCCGCACTCGCTCCGATCATGAACGTTACGCGAGATGTTACGCAAGGGTTCCATAGAGGTTCGAAATATGTTCGAAGGATGATCGCTCCGCTCTTTTCTTATTGTTGACTTCGCTACAAACTAACCTCACAAATGTGAAACGTTCAATCCAGCTGATCGGATGACAAAACTAAATAAAATATTCTGACCAGGGGATTGCTGGGTAGCCTAATAAAACATTATGTTTATATAATAAATATTATGATTCGTTTGCTTGACCTTCGATTGGGGAACAGAGCGAAAGTCTGTACGCACCTTTAGAGATTCATGCATCTTAGCTATTCTATGAATGCTCCGCCCATTGTCTTAACAATTTTCTAGTGACACTTCCAAAATCTACTCTAAAAAATTCATTGAATAACATAAAGGAAGTAAATCACGAGTAATAACTAAATTTTATTCTGATAACCCTAATACATTCTAATACTCTGATACTATACTAACCCTAATACTCTGATTGCAGGCAGAGGCAACTATTTCGAAATTACGTCAGCAGAGTCAATTTTCGAAAACGACAACCTGTCACAACATCAATCACCCGGCAATAACCTGAAGAAATCCTATCCGTGTCTGAAATGCAACGCTAGGAGTTACAGCTCCAGGACGGGACTGTCTCAACATCTGCGACTCGAGTGTGGAGTTGAACCACAATTCGAGTGCACCGTTTGCGGGCACAAGTGCCATCGACGGTCATCTCTTAGAACGCACTTCGCTCTCAAGCACATGAAGAATAACTGGAATATACCGATGTCGTGAACTGTTATTAGAACGAGGTTTCAGTTACCAAGTTCCATGGTGTTTCTCATTTGCTAAAGGCCTATTTAGAAATTTGAATAGAACTAATACATACATTCCTCCAAACTCATTCTGCTCTCAAAAACTGGAAGATATCTTACATCGTGAGATGTTACTGAAATAATTTCGAGTCCAGAAACATGTAATTTGCTATTATTTATTATTATTATTGTTATTCAGATACGTGAAATTTACATTTTTTATTTTATTTTCTTATGCATTTGAGTATGAATGATTATAGTTTGAATGTTATTCATTGTCTTCATATATTTCCAAGTATCAAAGTTCAATTTATTCATTTTTTATTGTTTACTATTCAATCCAAAGATCCAGAGGCTAGTTATCCTTCTCTGTTCAATTGTTGACCATAATCTCAATAAGAAAATATTTAAAAATACTTGATCGACTTTGGTAACTATAAACTATGGTAACTCCTGTAAATGTAAAATATTTTTCCACTATTTATAATAAATCCTTATTTTGTGCTTCTTTATATTGTTCAAGCTATAAATTGGTCCAGTTTTGTTCAATTGTTTCTTGCGCAGTTTTGTCTCTGAACAATATTATAATTGTATTGTTTTTTCGTTCAAGATTTTTTTTTAACTTTTTTTGTTCATAATAAATAAATTTGGTTTAATCCGATCTTCTAAATTATTTACACATTATTTTTGTCTTCTGTAGCGAAAAAATATAAAAACATTCTATTTTCTATTTTGAACTATATTTTATTTTCTCTAAACAATGGATCATAAATGTTTATTCAACGCTTCCGAATTCCACATATATTTTACGATTTACATACCACTTTTCGTTCATTTGCTCTCCAGTCATGAATCTTCACTCACTTACAGATCTAAGCAGCAGAAACCTGCAGAAAACAAAGCAGATCTACTCGTGTCAAGTTTGCGGCAAACAGTACAACTCGAAGCAGGGCTTGGGCTTGCATCGGCGAAATTACTGTGGCCAGGCTCCTCGCTTCTCATGCACTGTTTGCGGGCAGCAGTTCTTCCAGTCGGTGCATATGCGTACCCATATGATGCTCACTCACAATCGTCAATACTCCTCCTCCTGACCGAGTGGCCAGTCAATTAGTGTCTCTCCAGAAGCGTTAGTCGTCAATACTCCTCCTCAGACGACCCTTATTACACAGAGCCACTGAGAGGCAACTCGCCAGACGCGTACTCGTGCTTCCGAACGACCAATCGCGACGCAATAAGACCTATCAAACTGGACTTTTTCAAAGTGTTTACAGTTCCGACAGAGTCATTAACTGTGTAAGAGTTTCTGTTCGTATGTGATATTTCTGAACAATTGGATAAACCATGACATATTGTTGTTTTATTATTATTATTATTGATCAATTGAGCTTGGGAATACAATTCGGGCTCATTCTCGACGATTTTGAAAATTTCCAGTTGTATCAGATTGCTTTCGTGAAAATTATTTATAATTATTAATTAATATATAATTATTTATAAATACTTATAATTATTATAAAGCTGGGTTCACATCAAAGTTATTAACAAAATGTTATTAACTTAATTCTTATAGATTCTATTAGATTGAACGGAACTTGACAAACACATATGTTCCTCATATGTATGATAAGTTATGTTCAATCTAATAGAATCTATAAGGCTTAAGTTATTAACATTTTGTTGATAACTTTGGTGTAAACCCAGCTTTCGACTGCAGTATCTGTTTTATTTCGAACAAGGCTACTTCGTATAAGCTATACAAGTATAATTTTATTTTTTCCAATTCTGTTTGAGAGCTCCTCAATTCCATTAGTTATTCATCTTATGCATTATTTTTATTATGATTCATTAGTTATACCATCTCTCTAGAAAAGATGGAAAGCTGCCTACCAATCGAATGATTGAAGCTAAAGAAGAAAGAAGAAGTTACAATATCTTTAAAAGGTCATAAATATTTTTTTTTACAAAATGTTTGAATGAAATTTAATTCTACTGTTTTGGCTTATGAATAATTCTTGTAAGACTTGATAGATATTCTTTATTTTACAAATAACACTTAGAATGTAGCCCAGTTAACGAAGTGTTATAGAAAGAAAAGTTTGGAAGACAATTTTTGACCCCGCAGTTCTGTTAAGGGTAGTGAGGAGGTAAACATATCAAAAGTCCCCACCCCTACCCCTTTTGCTAAGGGGGTGGGGGTGATTCAAAGGTACCATTTTTGGTTTCTCGCATATATATAACTCGAAAACTATGCATTTTACAGACATGACTATTCTATAAGAAATTAAAGCTTTCATAATTTCCTATAATATTGATCCAACAACTTTTTCTGTCTCTCTCACTTTTCGAGATATCTACTCTAAAATATGTGAGATTTTTGAAAAAACACATTTTCCCTCAATTTTTTGCTCTTATAACTTTTTGAATATCAATGCGAAAAATCCATGCTGATCATGAGCTTATAGAACAGAACCAATTTCTTCATGCAAAATTTCCTTGTGCTAGATACAGAGTGGCCCAAAAACCTCGTATTTTTGGCTCATTTTCCAGTTTTCAGCTATTTCTGCCAAATCTCGTAATCGGACAGAAAATTTTGCTCTCGCCTTTTTTCTAGAATATGAAATTTTGAATAAAATGAGATCATTCGGATCTTTCTATCTCCAATGAGTACTGAGTTATGATTTTTCAAAAATGAGTGAAATTTGAAGAAAAAATCAATTTTGATGAATTTTAGTTTCTGATCAATAATATCTTCGGATTGTTACCATTTAGATGTATAATTCAAAATCCCTATGGATGTATTTTTGTGCTCTACAATCTGAGATCAGGTAGAGCGCTCTATCTCATACAGATTTCCAGGTACACCTGACAACAATGCTCCTTGTATTGTGAAAAACATCTAATTTTCAGCTTCAACCATCATCACCAACTACATAGTCTTCACATTGATATTTCGCACAATGACATAAGTTCATAAGATTATGTTCTATGAGAATCACCCGTTAGATGCACTTCATTTCAGTATTTCCTAGTGGGGAGGCGCGCTTAAGGACACCTCAAGGATCAAAATTTCAAACACATAACTTCTGACACAATGCTCAGATTTCATCGTGTTACACTTCATTCTTCTCGGCTCGTCAAGGCGGTCCAAAATCATGCATTATAATTCAAATTAGGTGGAAAAGTGGGAAATTTATTAAGTGGGAAAATACGAGGTTTTTGGGCCACCCTGTATCTAGCTCAAGGAAATTTGCATGAAGAAATTGGTTTTAGGCTTCTCTTATGTACCCAAATAATATATTAAAAAATAAGAACTACAATATAAATTGCATGCACCAATGTATATAGTGACTGGACTAATACGGTAATTTATAATATTAGCCTACATCATGTTTTGTTGATCTATATAGCGTTTACCATTAGTTTTTGCATTGTTCTTATTGTAGTTCAATAAATCAATACTAGTTTTCCAGTACATAACATTTCCTCAGAGACAAAGAAGTTTACAAGAAAAAGCTTGAACTTTGTTAAATAAATTCTATAATTTTCTTCTAATATCTCATGAATTCAGATTTTATTGAAAATTTCAAGTTCCACCTTGTGGAGTACAAATAGCCCCACGTTACGAGCCAAATTGTGTGAAGCTCTTCTTGGGTAATTACTATCGCCTCCAAGGTTAGGTCGACACATGTATAACGAATCTTGTACTGAGTCACCAGTATTGAGGTCAGAAATTTGAAAATGCGTGCGTGGACGCTAAGTGAACACCAGACTGATTGAGTCACTACAAGATTCGATACAATCGTCTGAATTGCGGGAGGCATAAACACTCGTTCACCCTTGATTCTTCTTATGACTGATTGTATAATGATAAAAACTTTCAGAGGTAGTGTAGCCATCGCTAAACACTGAATACAGATATCTTAAAACTATTACCTGTGATGAAACAGCATATAAAATCATACAGGTCGAGCAAAAATCCTGATGTAGATCATCTACAGGACTGCGTCTCTAATAAGTTCCGAAGAATTAAGATAGGGTACTAAGGACCAGAGATCGTTCGGAATATACTTCGAGAACAGAGTCTTGTCGGGCTTTATGCTCTATTGTAGGAAATTATATTATCTCCAGCTGCATCTGCCATACAGTCGAAAAATTCGCTCCCAAGCCGAAGTTGGTAACAGATAAAAGCTGATATATGAGCAGGTAAGGACAGAGAATAGGTAATCTCGATCTGACCCCACACACTACATCCACTTAGATCTGTTCCAATATCCAGGTTGAATCAATTATTTCAATGATCATACTTGATCGGTTCTTGATAATATAGAATGTGTCAGACACAATACTTGACAGGCTTAAGAAATAATCGAACTCAGAAGACGAATTGATAAAGTGGAAATATAATATAATAAAATATATAATTTGACAGTGCAGATTTAAAGCTTGGATTACAGATTGAGAATAGTTTAAAATTGACAAAATAATTAGAAATTTGCTTGTGCTCGCATGATACCATGCATGATCCAACAGACTTTATAATTGACAAATTTAACAGTTTTTTTTTTAATAATGAAAACAAATTATAAAAGATTTTTAAAATTACTCAAGGTCGTGGTTCTGGCAGCGGAGGATAGTTAATCAACTACAAGTTCTTATAAATTCTATATCAGATAAAATCTAGAATCTTAATGGTTATAAGCGCTTGTCGGCGTGGCCATTACTTTAACGAAGAAAAAATTTATATGTTTCTGCACTGTATTTTCTTTCGAAGCGAAGATTGGGGCCCCAAAATATAAAACTTACGTGAATCCTCTTGGCGGTTGTGGTTCCTTTAGATCAAATTTGGTATGATCGGTGGCTGTTCCAGGCTTCGGTCTTAGCACGTGTGGAATTTTAATTAAATATTTCCTTCACCAATTAAATTAGGGAATAATTAAATTAGAATTTCTAGAATAATCAATTGATGAATAAATTTACAAAATAATAGATAAATTAGCCTAAGATATTGGCTCACAGATAAAAAATACAAAAATCGAACGAAATTTCACTAATAGGTCTTTGGTAACTTTTTAACAAGGTCTTAACGGTGAGGATTTTAAAAGGGAAGTGTCTTGCCTTCTTCTAAGCTTTTGGCTAGAACCTTTTTCTGAGAATCTCTGTGTAATTAATTTGCATGAAAATTTGCCATTGGTAGAATGATTATTACATAGGCATGACGTCAGTGGCAAATAGTAAAATATAATTCCTTTGATTACAATAATAACTTAATTTGTATAATTTTTTAAATTGCTTAATTCTCTAGATACAGTTCCCCTATACAGTGTACATGCACTAGCATATATGATAAGGCAAGTTTGCTGGCTGATAACAGATTAATATATAATGTTTTCAAACGATCATCCCTTTTGTTGCCATTTCTATGACATATGATTGGCTTAGACTTGCCAAAGAGATTCATTCACCAACTCAGTTGAATCAATAATTTATAATTTAATATGTCTATACAATTCTTATTATATTCGAAACTTTTATAATTAATTTTTGCTGCTCTTATCAGTGATACAATATTCATGCTATGACCTAGTTCGTTATAACAACATTCGACATTATGATGTAATTTCGTGAGTAATAAATAATTTCAACAATAATACATACATTTTATTTTTCTATTTGAAATTCTTTATCCTTTTTCAATAGTTCTTAATTTTAGAAATAATATTATAGCTTGCATGAAAACCTGGCATGACATTTATAATATATTGAGTCAGTCAGCTGTGTCTGAGCTGCTACAAAAACATCTGATCAATTGTAAACAAAAGTGTAACCTCCAAAAAGTTCAATGAGCAATTCATAAATGATTTATACTTAATTTGCAAAATAATTATAATTTTATTAAATAATTCTTTGAAAAAATGCGTATTACAAAACGGTACTCTTATCTTATACTCAGCTGTTGATAAGGAAGCCTTATCGCTCAGGTTCTAACTGTTCGTTGGCAAACCTTTTATTTTATAAGTTTTATAAGGGTAATTATAATTTTTCTAGTTAATTCTCTCCTTTCATGAGATTTACTAAAAAAAAATTCATCACAACCTATTGAATCATCCCAGTATACTGAATTCCCGTATCTATTATTGAAATAAAATGCTGATACTTGACGATATGTGAAGCATACCATAGCAAACTTGATTGAGTTTCATTTTGTCTTTGAAAACCAGAAATATATATATATATATTTTTAAAAAATTGTACTAGCCTATCTACCAATTTAGGCGCTGCTCGTTTGACAATATTGGTCAATGGTGTACCAACCAAAACCATTTTCCCAATATTTTTGTAACAAATTCAAGTCGTTCAACCACGTCTCAAATCAATATCTATTACGATATCACCTAAGGCACTACAGAGAAAAACAAATGTTGAAATATGTACATTATTTAACAGTTTAAAGTCATTCATCCACGTTTAGCAAGTCAATATTTACCACAATATCACCTTCACTACTACACAAGAATACAGTTGAAATTTATTCATCATGTTGGATACATTAGATATACGTTTGATAACTTTATTGATGTTACAAATGCATTCGCAGATAATGTTTGATGTTACAATGCTATATGCATTGGGTATGATAAACACTATTGTACAGAAAGACAAAGTCGAATTCAATATTTCTATATCCCACAAAATTTCAGTTTGTAATATGTGAGCTACAGACTACTACAGTATACAACATGTCAGAGAGGATGTTTTCATGTTCGACAGTATGACATTACTCTGGAGTACACTTTCTACTCTGGAAGACAAATAAAATTATACTCCATACAAAATAACTTTGAGTAATATGCGGCGCAGAGAAATGGAGGGAGATCAGCCAATGACTGTGATGGATAGAGTCATAGGTAGAAGCGGAGTTGCCAATTTGTCGATTAGGGTCAGTCGACTGAAGGCTTTCAGATAGGGAAGTAAGTTTAACTCTAAGTTTAACATGAGCGCTTGAAATTAAAGAATGCTGGCCGGTTTATAACGGAAACATCGCCGCCGTTGTATCCCTGCCGCTGTATGCCTTCTCGGCTTCGCATGTCCCTCCCAAGTCAAAAGTAATTTTGTACGGAGTATAAGATAAGTTTGATTGTGAAGTACTTGACTAGCACAACAGTGCGGTTTTTTTTACAGGTGACCTGTTGGGATGCAACCACACGTGCCCGCAGTGCGGCAAGGCCTACCGCAGACGCGGCGACATGATACGTCATTTGCGGTTTGAGTGCGGTCATGCTGTCCCCAAGTACCAATGTCCGCACTGTCAGCACACGTCCAAACGCATGACAAACCTGCGCGCGCACATTTTCATGATGCATCCACAGATAGCCAGTGCCAACGATTTTAAGCTGAGAAGCAGGATGTAAATAAAACAATTCAAACAAGTGATTAAATGACGTGAAAATGGTTTGATTTTTTCAGATAAGTTGGTTCAACGAAGTTTTATATCCTCTCTAAAAAGATGAGAACAATGATTATTTTGTTTCTCTTCATTATTTATATGCAATAGAAAATTAGTTACAAACATCATGACTAAAACATTAATTGTATAAATTGATACATTATACAAAACTGTACTGAAAATTAAATTTTCATCTGCTCTGATAACAAAAGAGAAACCTTGAGTGTTGGCAGTGAGTCGCAGGATACCACTCGAATGTAATTCAAATTTTGCGTACTCTACATTACTTTAGGCTGCTTATAAGCTGCATATAGAGAGCATTTAGGTGATAATAACGCAACTGAAGCAAGTCCATAGTCTCGTTCATATCACCTCACTATGAAATGTGATATTCAACATCTTATCCTATCAAAGTGCAACTCTGGTTTCCTTGGATTGCTATCACAATGTTGCTATTTGTATGTAAGCAGCCTAACGTTTTCTCTTGAAATAATTAGTGGCTAGTAGATCTAACACGATTTTTTGTTCAATTATTGATTTGATAATTTGTTCAATACTTGTGAAGTTTTATAGTAAGAGAAAAATTTTACCAATAATTGCAAAGTGATTTTCGTATTGATTCCCTAAATTTTTTTATTGAATCTTGAAATATTTATAAAAATAAAGATGACAAGAAGAAAATTGTATAAAAATTCTTCTCTTTTTGTTCGGTTGTTGTGATTTAGTTGAGAAATGAATAGGTTAATGAATTTCGAAATCTCATGTTATCCCACTTAGGTAGGGATAATTCATCAACCGGGATAGTTTATTGACAGGAGTAAATTTATCTTTGATTTATTCATTTATCCTATATAGTACAATCAGTGAACTCTCAGAAAGCTTGTACGTAAAAATGTTTCTATTAAGAATTTTTAAAAATCGTAAAACAATATGACGCTTCACGTTTCAAACAACTATTTGATTCCGGTTGCACATACGCGTCTTATATTCAATTAAATGACGGTTGAATACAACGAGAACCAATGAGAGAAGCGGATGACGCATTTAATCATGTTAAACCTTATTAGTGCAACCGGGCCTTATTTACAATATTTAGCACCTGACATAGTGCGGTTAAAATTGGATTTATTTTCATTCAAAAAATCAACTGGGTACTATGATTAATTTAATTATTTAGTTTTTAAAAACACCAATAGGTCCACTTCTTTCCAGAAGTAAGGCCCGTACCAGATAAAACTTTAAGGATTGTTAAAACTTGAAATATTGTTTAATTCTATACCCGTACTATATTTCCCTGAATACTCATTCTCTTCTTCCTCTTCTTCTTCTTCTTCTTCTTCTCTTCTTCTTCTTCTTCTTCTTCTTCTTCTTCTTCTTCTTCTTCTTCTTCTTCTTCTTCTTCTTCTTCTTCTTCTTCTTCTTCTTCTTTTCTCCCGTTCTTGTTCTTTTAATGAATAACTCTCATGTAATAAAAACCTTCAGTAATCTAATATCAACACTAATCTTTGCAGGTGTACTGGATCCAACCAATCTGAATATGATGACAAGAATAGTTGACGGATGGCCCAGCGTGCAGCCGGCCGACTGCAGCGATAAGCGTCACAGCTGTACAAAGTGCGGAAAAACCTACAAACACCAACGCAGCGTGTGGCAGCACACACGTTACGAATGCGGCCAGCAGGCTCGCTTCCAGTGCCCAATGTGTCCTATGCGCAGCAAGCTGAAGGGAAACCTCAGGAAGCATATTGCTCTCGTGCATAGCTATCCGCAAATGAGTTCATAGTGTGTTCTTACATTGGCAGCAGAGACTTGCAAAAATTCAAGCAGAAACTTATTGCTCTAGTTATCCTCAAATTAGTTAATCATGTAAACTGACTCCAGGTCTGTAGAAAGAGTTCTGCACACGCGGTCATTTTGTTGCTTGTTGAAAAGTTTGTTTACTCGCTGTTTACCTGAACTGATGAACAGCTAAGGAGTTGTAGTATTAGTATAAGAAGTATAGTCCACTATGATCACAGCATCACAGCTGTGATGACAGAACAATGTATGACGACTGTGTATCATGCATGCTCCACCGTTATTGGCCAGCCTTACATGATTCAATTTTATCACAATATTATCGAACCTTAATAAATTGTCATTTTTACTGTATTCATAAGTTTCTAACAGTCTCAAGTGGCCTCCAATCAGAAAGATAACCTCTGGAAATAAATTGCTCCCATCCTCTCGTGTATAGTTATCATCAAAAGAGTTCATGAAAGTGGAAACTTGTAGGCCGACTTGTACGCATTAGAATCAAAAATTTGTGAAATCTTCTACTGTAGTTATTCTATTAAACATTAACCCTATAAAAATGAATGAAATTATTCTGAGATATGTATATGTCTTTCTTTTCTTAATCCAGGTTTCTGTTTTAGTTAATAAATGTCAATGAGAACGTTATAAGCGTCATAGTGATAAAAAACTCTGAACCTTTTCAAACTTTTTGCCTTGACGTTTCAGGCAAACACGTTTGCGATAAATGCCAAAAAAGCTACGTTCGACCTGAAAGTCTGAGACGCCATAAGAAACTCGAGTGTGGAATAGATCCGAAGTTCATCTGTCCATTCTGTGCCTATCGGACAAAACACAATCAAAGTCTGCAAAAACACATTTCAAGAAGGCATTCTCAAAAATTCCGCTGTGATGTAATTATGCCTTCAAACTATTGAGACTGCAATCATCTAAAAATGTATTGTTCCACTATATTGTTACTGAGTATTTACATGTTTCATAAAAAAATGTGTTGTAGCCTTTATGTTAATGCTAATATGTAAATGCTATATTGTATATTATGTTTATTCAATGAAATTGAATAACAATCGTTTATTGTACTCAGGATATCCAAAATTGTTGAGAAAATTCACCAGATACGATAACTAAATTTACGTATTATTATTAAGAATGTAAGTTCACACAATAATTTCATCATTACGTCTTCCAATTATTGTTATTATCTTGATTGGATAATGCAATAGGATATTAAATTTAATTCCAAGTTGTCAGTAGAATTTCAGCATGTAGAAATTAATTGTAGTTCACTTCTAATTGACAGTATTCCATAGGATTAACAGTTTACATGAATTTCACTATAGTAGAAAAGATACGTCGGAGAGAATTTTGATAACATCATGTACATGTTTTTCCTCGGTTTGAAGTGAATGTTAGGTATCAATACCTTAGAAAATCATAAGTGAAATGTAACATTTTAATGCCATGAGAGCTGATTCCTCCACCTGTGAGCTGCAAGAAGATGGTGAAAACCCCCAGAGGCACATCGCTCCCATCATCGATAGAGATAATAGTAGGGTAGTAACCAGAGAGAATAGAATATAACCTATTCTATTTATAAATATATAACTAGGTTATAATATAACCTAGTCTATTCTATTCTCTCTGGTAGTAACCATAATTTATTTTTAGATCGCTCAATGGAACACAGTTCATAATACAGTGTAGTATAATATTGTTACCATGAAAACCGAAGAATTCTTTGGTTATACCATGTACGAGATTACTGTCTTCTTTTGTTTGGCTTATCTCAATTGAGTTGAATTTACCTTAATATGTTGTATTGTCTAAACAATTAAACTTCCAATACTTTGACAACTGTTTTTTCGTTGAACGTCCACTTCTCAACCAATCTACTTCGGATTATCACAGAAATTTGAGTATTATCCATTAACGGTAATAGAGAAAACATTCTTTGTGGGATCAGTTTGAAATCAGCGATACCTTGAGGTAGTGAAGAAAAACAAGCTTTTGAACTAAAAAAAATGCAAAATGGAAACATATACGGATCAAGATCGGAAGTAAAATTTTTGATCAATATAATCACAATAGTTTCCAACACGGATTTGAACTTGAAAAAATATGTCCAGTTTTTGTTTTTAAATCAATCTGTGAAAACAAAGATAAATATCTCATTCCTAGATGCTTTTCATTGTACAAGAATTCTTCAATCTTATAAAATGAGGATGGAAATTCCCCTATCTATATTATTTATCATCAATTCTTAGTGAAAAGCTACTTCATTTATAATAATCAAATAGGAGTTTATCTCACAAATTGTTCCCTTTTCTAGGCGGTTTTGGACTCATCCTGCAACTGACACCAGTTGAAGAAGACAAAAAATTTGTGTGCAGCACTTGTGGGCGTGGCTACAAAACGAAGAGCGGCTGCACCAACATAATCATAAACTCGCTTTATATAACATTCAAATATGAAAAATCAACGAATTTCGGTAATTATAATAGATCAAAGAGAAATTCGTGTTTGCCATGTTAATGACTCACTGTCAAGAATTATCTTATTTCCCTATTCTACTGAGATAATTATAATTGTATGTGATTTCATGATCTTATTTTGGGTTGTAATTTTTTTAAAGTGCAATTACTCAAGTTCGATTCACCTTGAAGAATTATGGCGACGAAACGTTTTTATGAAAACATTGTGCATTTTTTCAGACGTCATATCTGTTATCAAACAAGACGATGCCAGCGGGAAATTCATCTGCCCCAGGTGTGGCAGGCTGTACGGCGCGCCACAGTCAGTCAGGAAACATCTGAAGTTTGAGTGTGGAATCGAACCTCAGTTCGCCTGTCCTTACTGTTCACATCGATCCAAGCTCAAGACAAACTTGACCAAGCACATCGTTCGAGTTCATTCATCTAATTTCAACGATTATTGTTGAAAACTTAAATCAAAGGCATGGAAATGGATATCCCATTTTATTTTATTTGATCGATCACCTGGGACCTGTTGCATGATAAAATACAAACCAATAATACCAGTAGTCAGCTGGTTGTTAGAATAGGAAAGTATCCAACTAGTGTAAACGCAAATTGGAGAGGCGGGTGATTGTGGCATCATCTCTTGAGTGAAATTGGTAAATTTCAAGCTTTAAATTGAATGTGTTATTCTAATTATTAGAGATGTGTCAATCATATGACAATTTTAAAGTTAGGTTTTATTTGTATTTTAGAGAAAAACAAACAAATACTCGTCACTTGTCCAATTACATCGGTTCAGTGAAGGCTTGAATTGGTGCTAATTGTCTCTTATTTTTTGTATATTTTTTACTTAAATGTGAAAATGTAAAATTTACATAAATGTATGACTGAATTTGAAAAATCTTGAATGAACATATTTTTTATGAGAAGGTTGTGATGACATTTCAAATGTAAACAAACAAAAAGCAGACGAATTTATATTACTGCTTGAAATTTACCAATTTCACTCAGAGATGGTGCCACCATCACCCGCCTCTCCAATTTGCGTTTACTATAGTAGCACTGACTATCTAAAGATAGATTAGATCTGTTCTATTAGGTATAATTTTGTCATACAACAAGGCCCTGATAGGTTGCGTATCTGTACTGTCTTGAATAAATTATATTTCCATTTGTTATATGTACTCGGCAATATAGTTCCTTTATTCTTGATCCATGTATAAAACCTCTTGAAGTGAAATAAAAACGATATTGTTAGTTCCACATAATTTATTCGAGCCAAACTTAAGTTTCAATGCACTAAGGCATCTTCATCAGTGGTCTTCAGTGGCATCATCTTCATAACACAGAATATGACGCCTTATGCATTGAAACTTAATTTTGGCTCAAATAAATTATGTGGAACTCACAATATCGTTTTTATTTCACCTTATACGGAGAGATTCCACAATATCTCTGTTCATAGTGTAAATTTTATGAAACCTCTTATGAATGTAGCCGGAATCTTTCCATTTCTCTCGTAAACTGTGTAACTGAATTTGAATATCAACAGAATTCTTGATTTTTTAATCCTTGTTGAGTAATCCCTAAATATTACTAATAGTTCTGTGAACAGTAGACCTAACGCAGTATTATCATCCACAAGTACCTGATTGAAACTATAACCTTATGGAAATACAGCAATAGACTGGCTTCTACACACATCTGTGTAATCACTTGTCAGCTGATTTATGATGAATAATTCTTTAGTCTGATTTTTACTCTAATATTGGCGTATGAAGGAGGCTCCTTTTTCCTTTTATATTATCCTTGAAATGCAAAATTTCCAAAAACCTTGTATATACGTCGACGCGCAATCAATAAAGGAACATATCTGTCAAATTTCATGAAAATCTATTACCTCGTTTCGCCGTAAATGCGCAACATATAAATATTTAAACATTCAAACATTTAAACATTAAGAGAAATGCCAAACCGTCGACTTGAATCTTAGACCTCACTTCGTTCGGTTAATTAAATGTATGTATAATGGGGTCTCCAATTACAAAAAATAGTGTACAATATATTACAATAATATAAAGATTCCCAGTTCCCACTTATCAATATCAGAGTCCGTACCGTAAATATTTGTATTCTTCCTGTTAGAATTCAGGGAAAAATATTTTCACTGGACCGGTCACGGACTTCTGATATATAGGTATTCAGCTTTATAATCGCACTGTATACAACTTGTGAATATACATTGATAGAAACTCTAATTATTATTTATTTGAAGAAATTTCTCACTAGTCCAACAAGTGAGCTTCCTCTCTACTTGCCGTCGTAAGTGTAATATGAGTTTCCTTTCCGATAGCCACAAAGTAGAAGGATTCTATAAATCTTCTCTGTGCGATAGCTTATTGTCAGCTGGTTTGAGGAAAGCTTATCACTGGCCCAGAAAAACAAGTACAAACTGTGAAGAAAAGAGCATTCCAATGTCAGGCGCAATATAGGCAACCAGGAGCATTTTAGTTGATGTATTAATAACAAAGACAGAATTTTTACTGCATTCGTAAAATTCGTTCATGAATCTCAGCTGTCAATAGAAAGTCACCTTTATCAATTTCGCATTACTTATTCTACAGAATAATAAAATTTAACATTCTATTCTGTTTTAAATTGGATTCCCAATTGGATTTAATATTATTTCTCATCTTCATGCAGGACTGAACATGGAAGATCTAACCGATGAAGAGAGAAGATATGACTGCGAGGCGTGTGGCAAGAGTTACCGACGGAAGTCAGGCTTGGCCCAACACCAGAAGTACGAGTGTAGAACAGAACCGAAATTCTCCTGCCCTCACTGTGCCTTCAAGTCGAGGAGACGCAATGGACTCAAATTACACGTGCTTAACAAACATTCCAATCATTCCAATTTGCAGATGAAAGTCTCCTACCAATAAATTATTCATCTACAGAATTCAGTTCTTTTATTATCCAGAGAGACGATATTGTGATCCATCCAAAATATTTAAGAATGCATGTTTCAATCAGTTGTCTATTGATTCAAGTAGCATAGAATCATGTTTGGAACGTTTCTTAGTTCAGTTTATTAGTCATTTGTCTATAGACTTGGGAATTGTGAAATTAGTGCTTCACCCATAACAGGCTGTTATGGGGTGACCAAAATATGATCATAGCGCTTGAAACTCAAAGGGCATTCTTAAATGCTGGAAAGTATGCTCTTCATCATACTCCTAAATTGTGTAGTAAGGTTTTTGTAATAGATAGTGCTTCAATTTTGAAATAAATAGATTGTTGCTATCTATAGATTTAGACAAGGTGAGAGAAGGTTATAAAGAGCCGCGATTCTGCATGTGTTGGAGAATTTTTGTGTTTATTGAGTCGTTGTTTTGGAAGATTTATATTATTTCTGTTTTTGTGTTATGACAATTGTATCTCGGAGGTGGGTTCGAATTCCTAGTCATTAATATGACCTGGAGAATATATGTTGTTATAGCAGTGAACATCTTATTCTGAGCAAATAACGGCTTGCGATGCTCAATTTGATTAGACCGAACAATTGTTCTCATTGCTTTTTTCGCATGCAGTCCTATTGTTTGGGGGGTGCAGTTTCCCAGGTAACAATCCCATAATTATGTAGTTATCAATTCAATTACTGTAAGTAGCTTTTATACTAGTAGTTTTTAAACCTAGTAGTTTGCTACTATGTAAGCCTTTTAGAAGCTGAAATTTCACTACGTAGTAATTGTCTTAGTATTTTACTAGTGGTTCCAGTAGTTAATTTCTTCTGCAGAAAACCTCAATTGCAATGTTGCATTCACAAGCATCACTTACGGGTGTTAGCTAAATAGACATGAAGTGCATATTCTATTTCTATATTGCTCCTGATTGCAACTTTCCACAAGTGAGTGTATTTTTAAATATATTTTTCAATTCTTGTAGAAATTTAATTTACTTCCAATTATAACTTCAACAGAGCAATGAATTTTTAAATAACGAATGCGGCAATGACGATTGGATAGGGCGATTTTGTAATCTGAATAGTATCGTTTTGTTCTGATAGTGAAACGCCACTAAAGGCATGTTGTAGCTCCTGCGTCATGCGTCACCATTCACGTATTGGGCACCAGTACATCCATAGACGATACACGAAAAATCTCTTCTCAGTGTGGTGTGAAATCTCATCAACGTAACGGTAATTGAATATGTGCATATGTGGCAGGTATCGCCATCTTAGAAAAACATGTTTTTATCAGGATTACGAGCCAATTGAGATTGAAGAAAGTATTGTAGCATAATCTATCATCATAGAGGAGAGTATTCACTGTAACGGAACATTCATTTTCGTATTAAAAAAATATGGTCCTAAAATAGCCCTTGAAATCTTTCAAACTATTGATGCATTTTACACCATAAGATACAATATTACAATACAAGTAAAATTAATGTTTATACCAACAATCATGATTTACTAATTCATGTTTGTGGTGCGCAGATTGTGACTTTTAGACTGTTCAGAGACTTTTCGTGCTTGGACTGTTAGTTTTCTGGTACTCAATACGTAAATGGTGAGTAGCCGCGTTTTCCTAGGATGACCAAAATAATTAATATTTACATTATTATCAAATCCCCTGATTCACCACCGCACGCTCGATATTTTTCAATTTTTGGTGAACATTTTTTCTGATTGCACTTTTCCTCAGATCCGTGGATAGAAAGAATATTCGACAAGGACGGGAAAACAAAGTACGGCTGCGGCAAGTGCGGGATGAAGACATACAGCGCCCTGTCAAGCCTCAACAGACATCTGCACTACGAGTGTGGCATCGATGCTAGGTTCTCCTGTTCCTACTGCTCACATCGCGTCAAACGACCCGATAATCTCTCCAAACATATCAAAAAGGCTCATCTCAATAAAAGTATCGATGACAACCTATCTATTCTGTCTCAAATTGGATTAAAATCTCGTTCTCAATCATGCCAGAATCTTGAAACTCATGAAAACATCGAGATTCTGCCTTGAATTGAATAATAAACTCTTTTCCTTTCTGACTTCTGTTAGGATCTCATGTTGTGTCATCTGCAACTTAGCTTATTTAGAGTCCTGATAAAATACATTAGACGATCTATGAACAAGTAATAATTTTATTATTCAATTTAGCAAATCAATTAAATGCCTTTCAACTTTAATTTATTATTGTAGTGTTGTAATATTACTTTTAGAACTAAACAGAATTTGCAATCACTATGTAAATTTCAAGTTTCCATTTGTTTTCGTATTATAAGTTAATATCGTTTTATACTACTGTTCTCTTTTTTCATGAATTTTCCGGCTGGCTATCGTGTGATAAAGCCGTGAATGTGTGTTTAATTATTCTGTACCGAGAATAAAAGCTATCCTATCTATCCTATTTTCACGAATGACACATTTTCTATTTCTATTCTATTGTCATGAATGAAACATTTTTTGTGTCTTACAACTATAAGAGATACCAATTGAATGGAATAAATCAATCGGTAATTGATTGTAATTAATCACCAATAAATTGTTGTTGAAAAAACTATTGATCTAATTTTCGATAATCGTGAATGTTATCTAATCCAGTTTCCTGTTATATGTACTGTTCTAACAAAAAGTAGATTTACCATTGATGTTTCTGATTAGATATTTATTATTGAATTATTTGTCTTAAAATACTTATTTTCATATTTCTCCTCTTGAAAAAATACCTTGGGAAGCACTTATGTTATTTCTAATAAATGTTGGTAGTCTAGAGTTAATATTGCTTCAGTTACTTTTGTAATGTTCCTACAGAAATCAACATATTGACGATAAGGACCGTACTTGATAATGATTACGATTATGATTATCAAGAAAGCTTAATAAAACTTGAGAATCTTAAAGAAAACAATTAAGAATGTGTTGGGTGTTGAGGTGCCCATCAACCAGTTCCTTGAGTCTTTCTGATTTTTTGTTCTTCTTATGGTTGTTTAGCAACTAGACCTCAAGTGTCTAAATTTGTTCTGATAGCGATAAAATTTATCTCTCAATGTATAGTGCCGAATTTTACTATCTTTTGATTTCATACACTCTTTTATTCATTCATTTTATTCTTGACTAAACATGAATGTAGCTACTGTACTGTTGTGTAAGTGAAATTTTATTACACTTGATTTAATAAATATAATTCATACTATTCCAATTCATAAAAATTGTTATTATTCATAATGTATATAACATAAAAATAGGGCTACTTTTAATATAAATGAAAATAAAATGGCATTTAATGTCCGAAACATGTTGTGACAAAATAATTTGAAAGGGTACTGAGATTTATATTCTTATTTATAACATAAAAATAATATCATATGAATGAGAAGTAAAATATAAAATATGTATGAATGAATTTCAGGTAAATTTGAATTCGGATGCCAAACTTGCGGTAAATACTACAAGACTAAGAGCAGCCTGATACGCCATCAGACATATGAATGTGACCAGGATCCAAAGTTTCCATGTCCCCATTGTCATTACCGCTCCCGTCACCGTAGTGACCTCAAGAATCACGTTTTCTGCAAACATACTGACAAGCACCTCATCGATCAACTCAAACTTAGACTGTGATCATTAATTGGTTTCATCTAGTTGTTCAACGAGGTTCATCTATTCAATTGATTGGTTTCATCTAGTTGTTCAACTTCATCTACTTGATTAACTTGTTTCAAGTAGTTGATTAACTGGTCTCATCTAGTTGATTTACTGTTAAGTTGCTCAACCAGATTTCTTACTTATTTCTTACAGTTGATAACTTTAGAGTTAAATTTGATGCTTCTGTCTGTATGCCGAAAAATGTTAAACCAAGTTCAATTTCTTTTGTTACTACTTTTCTGTTGTTATGAATTTGTTGTACAATATATGATTATTGTTATAAAACGTATTATTCTCATATTTTTTAATCCGTTTGACATTATTTCTGAAATAATTTTGAATATTAAACTTACCATTTTTTTTATTTTTATTCATTGTGGATGATGCCCACATGAGCATTTTGCTTGTGCGTGGGTAATGGAAAGTGCGTTGGTGAATTGATGAGATGATCAAGCGTCCAAGCCATCGGCGGGATACGAACCCACGAACTAGACGGTACTAGCAGATGAAAATCTTCCTTAACACTAGACCAACCCGGCATAATTTGTAGGGGTTTTATTAATTCTATTTCCATCTAGAGTTATGTTTCTGCAAATAATATTGGAAACTTGATTGCAAAAAACATTTATTTTTTGAATAGACAGTAGTATTCTATACTCCGTACAAAATAACTTCTGACATGGAGGAAATTTGCGGCGCAGAGAAATGGAGGGAGATCAGCCAATTGCAGTGATGGATTGAGTCATAGGTGGAAGCGCAGTTGTCAATTAGTCGATTAGAGTCAGTCGATTCAGTGCTCACAGAGCACTTCGTAAGTTCAACATGAGCGCTTGAATACTCAGTAGAAATAGAGAAAGACGGCAACATCGCCGCCGTTATATCCCTACCGCTCTATGCCTTCTCTGCTGCGAATGTTCATCCCAAGTCAAAAGTTATTTTGTACAGAGTATAGAATCTACAACATTCAACAGTGAACCAGTATCAACAAGTAGTACATGGTGCATGATAAGTTTTGTAATGTCGAGTTTATACTGATTCACTAGATCTGAGGTAATCACTAATTGATGCATTTCACAACTTTATATAGGATAGATGATACACAATACTGGATTCATCTCGAATGAGGTGAGTTATGTAATTTTTTTCTTTTTATTCAAAACTTCTTCAATTTTCTCTATTCATTAAAAATATATTCCTGGATATTATTAGTCTGCAAGCATCTTCTATAATAATAAATTAATAAAATTATTAGTTAACAGAGAATGTGTTTTCTTAAAGTAGAAGTTTTTTGAATCTTAGAATTATTATGATAGTTTTACAAAACTGACCTACCGTTATTACCTATGAAATGGCATTAACTACTCCACTCTTTCATAAGTGTTTTCTCTTAGAAAGCTAATTGTCCAATCTAATAAACTCAATTTCACGCACCAATTTATGTATTGGAGTGATTATTCTCATTCAGTTATTACTCTCTAACTAGGTGCTATAATATAATACTGATGAAGAAAAAGTTACTGGTCTCAAATTTCAAAAAATTAATTCTCTGCTAATTTCAAATAAGTTATGTATTTACAGAAGTCATGTTGTAACTTACCAGAAATTTCATAGTGCCTGATTGGATAGATAAATATTATTATTATTATTATTTTTATTATTATATAAATTAAAACAGGAGACAGTTCGAACAATAATTATCTGTTTACAATAATTATCGAAGGCCATTCCACACAGCACGTGGCGTGCGTGGCTGGACGCACGCCACGCCGGCCACGCTAGCCACATGCCAATTCACACCGCCACGACTGTTGCGATGCTATACCGGCCACGTTTCCCGTCAGTATGCAGGAAGATGTCAACTCCGACGGTCCCGTGGTGTGAATCTGGATTTTCTTGTGGCTTACCTTGGTTTGATGACTCCAACAGCAGCAGTAGTAGTGATAATGAGCTGGTTTTATTGTATTCGGTGACAGCACGTGACCAGTGGGTACATCCAATCATTAAAAGAAGGAAGACCTATGGCGAATCCATCATTTAATGCGTGACCTTGAGGCTGACAATGATAGTATACGTTCTATACGATAGTATACGTCTAGTATACGTTCTGCGCATGCTCGGACCAAAACGTGGCCGGACACGTTTGAAAAGATCGCTGAGAGGGCGAACGGTAGCCACGCGTGGCTAGTATAGCAAGCGTTGCCGCGTGGCCGTGGCTGCTATGTGAATTGCTTCATTTGATTAGCTGGGAAGCGATGTTTTGAAAAGTAGCTTGCGTGCGTCCAGCCACGCACGCCACGTGCTGTGTGGAATGGCCTTTAGCCTTATATTCCGTCACAATAAGTTTATCTACAATAAAACTGGATAGTCAACTGACTATAATCCATTATGATGACTCTTATGACTAGAATGACGGAATGACCTCCAATAATAACGGGTCTAATGCCCGGTCTCACCAAGCTCGGGCAAGACATTTGAACATGGTCAAGCCGGTTACGATTTACAAGTGTTCACTGGAATTATTGATAGTAACAATAATTGTCATATAAATTCTAGTGCATTGTAAACCTTACCTGATTTGACCATGTTCAAATATATTGACCAAGCTAGTTGAAACCTGGAATATAATTCAATAACATATAACATAACCTTCTTCTGGACTATTTTAATGAATCAAATGATTCGGGGGTGGAATAGTTTGCCTTTGGTCCTCCACCAAATTATTAAAAAAATAATTGTGTATCATTGAATCAATAAAAATAGTTTATAATTACTTCAGATGACTTCAAATAGTAGGCTATCGAGTAACTTTTAATGAATGTGTGAGTTTTGACTTATAATGAATGACTTTAGACATATTTATGACTCATAATTTCTTCATAGCTCTCTGACCCAGGAAGACTGCATGAATTTCAAATAAGAAACTCTGTATAACTCTGGGCTTAACGAGTTAAATATTTTTCGTATCATTCATTCTTTGATATTTTCTTCATCTTTAATTACAATCTTCAAATTTCGGTTCATTTGCAGAATTGATGATCCTTGATGTTTTGACAAGCCGCTACACATGCGCAAAGTGCGGGAAAAGCTACAAGAACAAGTGCACCCTTGTGAGGCATCTGAACGAGTGTGGCTTGGAGCCCTCCTTGTCGTGTTCAATCTGTTCCTATCGGTGTCACCGCAAATTCAACCTCAGAACCCATATTGCTCTCATGCATTCTGGCAATCGCAAACTCATAGCATCACAAGTATTATCACAGTCTTTAGAATAATAAAAATATCCTAACATTAATCAGTCTTTTATTCAATCCAAGCAGAAGAAATTTATAGTTTCCTTCACGCTGAAAAAATTAGAAATATGTTGAGACTTGGGCTTCTGGTCAAGTCTCACTACACATACACTACATATACTCACAAGTATACTACATATCAGCGTTGCCAGATTGTTTGTACAATCTGTATATACATGATAGTGCAATTTGATTATGCTTGAACTATGTTACATTCTGCGTGGATTCCGGCCGTCTAATGAACAGAATGTTCCAAAAGCCATGGATCATGGTGAGTCAATTCGTGTATAACTTCAATGGGTGAACATTTTGAGCATATCTTCAATGATCTTCACACTTTAGTAACCAAGAGATTAGTTATAACATAATTATTATATTTCTTTTGTAGGCCTACATAACAACTTTACATTCCTATTACAACTAAATTTCCGTTTTATAGAATTACATTAACAACTGAGTAACAGTACTAGAAAAATTAATCTGTTTAATGTTTTTCTGCTAAGGAAGATGATACTTAATAGAATATGATTGTTACTCAGTTCAAACATTGAAGTAGATTTATTTAAGGCTATTGTCGAAGACCAATCAAAATACTCTCATCAAAATATTGATTATATTAATTTTTGTTTTTGGGCGAAAATTTCTATGAATGATAAAAAAAAACTACTGTGAGTTTGAATAATTATTAGGATTCGTGAAAAGAATCTTTCAAAAGGAATTGAACACCACCTTAATCATTTGTACTATTTATAGGCTCTTATTCTGTCTTGTAGTGAAAATCTCTGTAAATATGCGATGATTACTTTCGTTTTTGTTTCGGGTAATCTTGTAAATTTGTAATAGGAAACATCTAGTGCAAAAGCATTGATCATCTTTCCAAATTATCACGATTCTAAAGGTATGTGATATAACGATCTTCATAAAGATTGGCTAAGCTTGTAAATATTCTATTTTTTCATGACCAAAAATTAACCAGATATCAAAAGTCGACCAAAATAATTTCCCAATAAGAATTAATCTTTTTGCAGACGATTCATCTACATTTTTTGGAAGAAAAGAAGAGATTGACTACGTAAAATTTGCATGTCAAAGATACGGAAAATATACGGCCAAGTAAACCCTTGTGAGACATCTTAAATTTGAATGCATCAACTTGTGCAGAATGTGCATCTAAATGCACCTATCGCACTCATCGTAAACTTGACTTGAAACTTCACATTGCTCATAAACACAGCACAATGTTCGAAATGATGTCACATTTAAACTGAATAGTGCCTTAATGTTTTGTTGATCATATTTATCTAAATTGAATGATTATGTGAAGTCACATCGTAAGAAATGAAACTTGAAAATTTGAAGCGGACTCATATAATGAAATATTGATAAAAATATATTATTAGTATTATGTTTCCATTCCATCGAGATTTTACTATTGATTAGTTCATTTAAAACTGTTTGGAGACTAGTGATCATGTGGTTGAACTTTCTGAGTGAATTTTTATCTTCAGAATTTAATTTTCAATTGAAAAATAATTTCCTCACATCAAGATTTTGCAAACTCACATCCGGGAAGACTTTCACGCAGGGTTGAGGTATTCTCACAGAAATGTATTTCCGTTTGCGATGGAAAATACACCAGTATTTGGAAAAATTTCCAACTTGCATTTCCCTTTCCCCATGTTGATAATTGTCGAGTCCACGGAATGATGCATTTCTCCATGTGAAGGATCGTCTTTTTGGCGACAGCATTTTATGAAGAAGGTTTTGGTAGGCTGGTCCACTGGTCTCAACGTTCACGACAATCTCGTTCAAGTATAATATTAAGTGTATGCATCTTTTAGTGCAAGAATTATTCTTTATAAACATTCGTCTTTTATCTATGGCCAATCGCAGGGTGAAAAATTGGCCCTTATATTATTCTGAACAATGTCATTTTTCTCTCCACAGAACAGCTATCTGGCCTTGAGAACGCGATTTGCATAGAAGAGGATGGTCGCTTTGGTTGCGTGAGATGTGGCAAGTCCTACAAGAATCGACGCCATCTTGTTCGTCACCTGACGTATGAGTGTGGGCAGCAGCCGCGCTTCAGCTGCATGTTTTGTCCGCACCGAAGTCGCTACAAGACCGACCTCAAGACGCACATGTTCGTCAAGCATGCCGGCCAGTTTCACAAGAAAGGAGATCATATTTTCTTGAAGTTGAATATCGATTAGATTGACCCGCAGATTCCACAACCATCTAATTACCTATTATTATTTGTTACTTACTAATCCAGTATTTATACAGTATTGTACAATAATACAGTATATTACAGTATTGCACTTACTATGTATTATGTTTCTACTTAGCAGTATTTTTCCCACTTCTACTGCAATCATTAATTCACTAATCCAATACTACCAAGAAGTTTTATAGTTACTGTTCACATTTTTTGAATGAAGTTTGTATTATTGTTATTAATTTACATTTATAAAGGAATTTTAAATGAAAGTTTCTCAACAATTGAATCATTGTTGTTAATTTTTTGTGATTTCGATCAATAAAACATGCTCAATAAAAACTTGATTACTGTTTGTTTCAAATTTCAATTCTTAAAATAAGCTTCTATAAAATTGGTTTTTATTTTCAAATATTCAGTTTCAATTAGAAAAATGTAATGGGACAATCAGAGATAAGATGCTAGCCAGCTATTACTTCGTTTCATACAGCTTTAATATAATAAAAATTCATTTCAATACCTTATTATAGCTGTCAATGTATGTCAAGTTATATTTTTAATTATTATTATATACTCTCTCTCGGAAAGGTGTTCTTCAAATTATCCCTCTACCTCCATGTTCATTATCTAGTCCTCTTACATTGAGAGTTCTCTCTTTTACAATTGAGGGTGCTTACCCCCACCTCCATAACTTTGGGGAAATATTGGCTTACGGCGTTATCTGCCAGAGTAACGGGACTCTCTCCCGGCAACTGAGAAGGAGCTCGGCCTGTGTTTTTCGTCACTCTTCTCCTAGACTTCTCGGGACTCGCAATCGTAAAAGTGTGCGGATAATCGAAGGAATAAACGGTTTAGTGAATACGCGTGTGAACGAAGGCTGGCGGACAGAAGACTACCTAATGCTCTACCGGAGGATTGCTGTCCGGGGACGAATGCTTAAAAAAAATCGGTGAGTCCATTCCGATTTATCGAATTGAGGACCCTTAGGTCAATCCCAAATTCTCACAAAATGTTTTAAATATTTAAACACTATTGGCCAAAAATCATAGATATCCAACACATTTACTTTTCCAAGAATTCCCTGTTTTAAATATAAAACAATTATTTATAAAAAATTTACTTGTCTTTATAAAAAAAAGTAACTTTGTCTTCAATGAAATTCAACATTATTATCCCACTAGAAACAGATTGCATATAAATATTCAATTTCCCCGTTTAAGTAATTCAATTCAATTGGAAACTGTTTTCATTTAGCCCATTGGCTTTACCGTAATGTACCGGCCGAGATTTCAACTACTGAGGGGGTTAGCGTTGCCGTCTACAAGCGGAGAGTGACCGGGTGGCTGCTCTGCATCGGTTCAGATGCTGCGGAGGCTCTTCTACATTCTCCATATAGATGAATATTTCTAGTTCTGAACACAGAATAGCATTCAAATATTACACACAGTACCACGCTAATAAATCTATATTACTCCCAACTCAGCCCTTTAACCGCCGTCGAGCTGACACTTTTATTTTATTTATTTATTTATTGTTTTTTTCTATCTTTAGTTTTAAAATTTATTATTAAAATAAACTCTCTTATTATTCTTTCAAATTTATTTATTATTCATAGTTTGTAATTTATTTTATTATTGCTAGTGTTTGCCTTTGCCCTCTGTCTGATAATTTGCGACTCCTCCCTGCACACAGACAAATCATCCAGGCAGGGAGAATTTATTCATGTAATTTATAACACTTTTATATTTTGTGAATATGTAATATTTTATGAATAAAACAATTTGAATTTGAATATTATTCAATCTTGATTGAAAATATAGTACTGTATATCCAAATCTTTAATGCAATATATTGTAGAATCGCTACTGTTTTTCAAATTCCATTGTACTATTTATGTTCCGAACATAAACTATTGGAATTGTAGTGTTTTCGTCAAATTTTATCTGAAGATGTATGTTTTTCAAACAGTAATTAAAATTGTAATGTTTTCGTTACCTTTTAAACAGTACGGTAAATTAGATTGAACTTACAACATATCTTATACCAAGTAATGTTCATTTTTCATCAAGTCCTTTAGAACATTGACTATAATTTGACATTTATAATTTTCTTTTAAATTCAACTTGATACCTTTAAAATTGAAGTTGCCTTTTTTTCTATCATTCAGATACTTCTATCATTCAGTTATCACTGTTTCTACCATGTCAGGATTATTATTAGTCAATGTTTCCTTCGCCCACTAAAATATAAGCTGAAATTTGATGTAATAAGTTTTTACCATGTACTATTTACCCATTGTTCTTCTTCTGTAGGCAAATTATTTTCGAAAGTATTAGAATCGACTCAAATATCTTGTACATTATTATATATTTTATCAATACGGGTTCCAAAAGCTACTGATTAGCTGTACTCATTTATTCTCTCTTCATACTCGATATTCATTTTTGAAATTTTTCAAAAAACTTTCCTCTACGAATTTCATTTAAATACCTCCCCTGTCTATTTTTAGTAACTCATTCAATTTACCGTCACTGATTCAATGGCATATTGTTGAGCCAAAGTAATGCTTTGAATCATCAACTTTACAAGCTCTTACCTAGGACAATATTTTGAGTGTAGTTCAATATATTCTCGAAAATATTCCCCTCAAAGATTTCAAATAATTTTCTTATCAAATATCAAATTCACAATGTGGATATCTCATAAGTTCTGGAGTGAAATCTTTGAAGAATTGGTTTCATCTCTATTCGTACTAATCATCAAAACTAGGCAAGAAGGGGGTTTCATATATACATTTTTTCTCACCTATTTTTCCCATTGTAAAAATCATCAATTAAATATTTTTATATATTTTTTAGAAAACTAATCACGTTTCATTTGATAAATTTTTCATTCATTATACATTTTACTGAATAGTGCCGGATGTGTTCATAATTTTCATAAAGCATTACAAGTATATCTGACAATTTTCATGATTTTCTGCCATTAGGACAGTTGCTATACAATGGGGATGATGATACGTCACCTTGCGATGCAGGCCGTTTCAAGTGTGCCCGATGTCTCCGGTCCTACAAATATAAGTTCAACTTGAACCGCCATCTCAAGTACGAGTGCCAACAGAAGCCAGTATTCAAGTGCATCTATTGCCCCCATAGCTCAAAACGAAAATCCTCACTAATTACACATGTTTTTACGATACATGGGAAAATGAAAGATGAGAATCAGGGTAAACAAACAAAATCATTGTTTTAGCCAGAAAAATTGTGAAAACATAATGACAAGTTGAAAATCTGAATTTGATGAAATTGAAGATGGTTTTTGTTGAAATTGAGTATGTATGTAGTAAATTTGTGATTTATTAGAGTAAATTTTGTTCTGATAAGTTATTATTTTATTTTTGGTTCTATTATTCATTCTCACCTTCTCCTGACAATAAACATTTAGGGCCGGTTTCCGAGCTCGGGATTTAGCTAAGTTCTAGACTTTAAAGAGCTTAAGTCAGAAAATTGGCTTTCCAAAACGGGGTGTAGTCACAGTAAATAGTTGCAGAAAAATAAATCTCTATTTTGTCATTTCTATAATTGGAAACGTTTTTCCTGACGTAATGAAACATTCCTAAATAATTCAATATAGCTGAAATTTTACACTATTTTCTCTTTGTTTTATTTTGTGTTCAATTTTCTATGTGTCGAAATTTAATTGAAACGTGACTTTGACTATGACTACGACTACGCCCCGTTTCGGAAAGCCAATTTTCTGACTCCAGCTGTTTAAAGTCTAGAACTTAGCCCGAAGTCCCGAGCTCGGAAACCGGCCCTTAGTTGCAATCAATCCTAATTTTCTCCCCTCCTTATAGAGTAAGGTCTTATGATGTCTGTTCCACCACAATAAAATTAATTGTTTCCCACATTCAACAATTTTTAAATATTTTCGAAATTTTCATAATTCTGTTTCAGGAAAATATTGATCGAATTGTTTGTTCAACTTGATAAGAAGAAAAATCCGTGAGGTCACAAAAAGTTCGGTTGTGGAAAATGTGGTAATATGTACAGCAGCTACAAAGAAAGTCAGTAGACACAAGAACATGGAGTGTGGTTTGATTACTATTGTTATCGCAAATACAGAATGTTTCAGAAGTAGTGCCGAACATTCTAGGGTATTGTTATCCTTATAGCTGCCATTTAGTTCTTTTTACTTATTGATTTTCATGTCAAGAACGAAAAGTTGTATTGATCTGGAATTTGGATATAAAGACTATACTTTCAGAAATGAAATAAAATGAAAAATTGTCTATGTAAATTTTCAAAATAGCGGCCATTTAAAATTTATGAATTCAAATTTCACGAAAACCGTTCACTTTAAAAAAATTTACAGGAGACAAAAAAGTTAGCAAATTTTATCAAGATTTCAAGGATACCTCATTTATTGAGGCTGGTCGAAGAATAACAAGGAAATTAATTATTTTCGAACTGCATGCATGACCACTTTTCACCATTTAAACATCAATATTAAATTTTCGGTTCCAATTGTATTCAAGATGACGCTTTGAAACACGGTATGGCTCCATATGGCCATCCAGTTGATTTTACAATGTTTTTCAGATGATCTTGTTTGTTCATGGTCATGCATGCAGTACGAAAAGAATCAATTTCAAGAATTAATTAAATATTCTTTGATCAATATCAGTAGATAAGGTATCCTTGAAATCTTGATAAAATTTTCTAACTCTTGTAAATTTTTTGTAAAGTGAACGGTTTTTGTGAAATTTGCAATCAAAAATTTAAAATGGCCGCCATTTTGAAAATTTACATAGAAATTTTTTTTCAATGTTATGTCTTCATAGCATAAATATTCATGCCAAATTTCAGATCAATACAACTTTTCGTGAACAAAATTCCTAAAAAACAAAATGGCACCTAGAAGGATAACCGCTGAGTTCTGGACACTTCAAATACGACATTTGTAGTCTCCTATCATCCTGGAACAATACCCTAGAATGTTCGACACTACTTCTGAAACACTCTGTATAATCTGATGGCACGTTTGATTGAAACACTCATCCAGGTTACAAATAGGTAAACTATGATAGAATGAAATAAAAATCCTATTGAAATGTTTTATTCCTTAGAAGGAGAAGTGCATAGCTGAATTATAATTTCACTTCAACTTTCAAATTTTAAAAAAAGAAAATATGTGTCTGTAGTTTTTAATTTCAAGTATAAAGTTCAATCTATTCACTAATGCAATAGATAGGCTCTATACAGATTGATCTACTTTACTTGAGAGTTATCAATCGAGCTCTCAAATAACAGAAATATTATTTTATATCACTAATTTGTTGCTGCGTGATGCGATTAATATTACCTGGGATTATGCAATGCATGTTTCATATTGCGATTACGATTATAATTTCAAGAAATTAATATGATAATATATACTCTTAAATTTCTGTTTTATTAACATTATTCACAACCGCAAATAATTTATCAGTTTTATTGTTACTGAAATAATTCAGATATAATTTTGTACAATAGTAGGAAAATCTATTAACATGATGGCGATCTTTTTTCTATTAATAAGAAGAATCAGAATCATTTTGTTGTTACCAACAATTCAATCTGCTGTTCCAATCTATGTTACAGTCAATTCATCTAAATCGTAGTTCAATCGTAGTTTTATTTGTATTATTATTATTTTTCAATATCATAAAATAAGTTCAATTAAAAATAATGTTTCGTATTGATTTTTCCATTTATAAGGAATTTGGTTTAAATAACTTGGATGAAAATTTATTTGTTTATAAAAAAATGAAAAACTTTTATTATAAATCAATGAATGACTAAATAGCTTCCAATATACATCAGTCAGCCTCATATCGTCACATTGGAATATTACGTGAGGAACTATGTCAAAACTCTTACAACTTCAGGTAATAATGATAATTTACTACAAAAGCTAGTGCTAGTTGAGGTAATAAACATGGCTTGTTACGTTTGGAAACTATTTTAAATATTTTCCTTGAAACCCTTCAGTATTAACAGAATGCCCTCTGGACAACCACAATGCAACACGTTGTACAGTACTTTTGGTGTTGGTGATTTTCACTTTATATCTAAACTAGCAGGTAACCCGTGCTTCGAAAGGGACTATTAAAAACCTACTGAAATCTAGACAAATTGATAATAGGCCTATAACCATCCTCGGTAAATTAAGAATCTATATGCAAAATTTCAATTCCATCAGTCCAAATCTACAGAATAACTGTTATTCGTGTTATTCGTGAATTTCCTATCCCGTACGTGTATAAGCCAGATCTTTCTTTTATGATATTATAGACTGTTGAATTGAAATAATAATAAACTTTTGAAACTTGGAAGATTCAAAACTCTACCAATACCTGTTTTGACTATAAATAGCCTTTTTCATTCTGAAATCATCATCATTAATGTATTGTAATCTACATCTAACATTGTTAGTTTTATTTATTAATCGTATTAAACATTGATTTTAGTTTATGGAATGGAATCCTGAAATTGATAGAAACATTTTACAGGACTGTCTCTGTTGCTGAGAAACGCGATGGCTGATGAGAGTGGGTTCGAAGTGGAAGAACGGTTCGCATGCGAACAGTGTGAACGCTCCTATAAGAACAAACACCATCTGATACGTCACTTGAAGTACGAGTGTGGTGTTGAGCCACGGTTTACCTGCAAACTCTGTCCACACCGGACACGTCAGAGGACCAACATGAAGACGCATGTCATCTCAAAACACACCCAAGCTGTGTCCAAACTAGGTTTAGAATACTTTCTAAAATTTCCGTAATAAGAAAATTGCTGAATTCCTCGTTCATCATAAACTAATGATATTGATAATCATAATCAAACAAATATTGAAAAAAGACTTTCAAATTGTAATTAAGAGTAGTTTAAATAATTTTAATTAAAGAGTGAAGAATAAATAGGCAATCTATTACATAACAAAGCACAATCTGGAAACTGTGCTTTCCTCCTTTAACATCCTCCAAACGAGGTTCAACGACTTGTATCAACATTCCCATAGTAGCAATAATAATGTTTTTGTTTTTTGCAGTGAAGTATTTTTTTCTTTTCATCAACTCGATTTTGTATTTATAACTTTATATATTTTTTTTATTTTAAATCGGAATTTTTGCGACTGCCACCAGCGGTCAAAGACTTTTCTTATGCTGGTGTTGCCTGAAACAATTATTAGTTTTTAGTTCTCGATAGTTCTTTTTTTATTTTCTTGTAATAAGTGTTGACTTATTAACCTTGATTTGTTGCATTGTTAAATTATGGCAATAAAGAATTGAATTGAATAATGTCATTTAATTTGAACTTTTAATTCAAGCCGAAAAAATGTGAATGAAGAAACGTGATACACAAATCAAAATTAACTTTTATAATTATTGTGGAAAAGATGTACTGTTGTTGAGAAATTTATTGAACTAATATTTTTATCACTTTGGAAATAACATGTTGCTGTAAATTTCAAGTTTGATAAAACTTGTTTGGTCCACTATGTATGCGTACATTAATTCTCAAAATCCCTCTCGTGTAGATGCATATAACCATAGATTCAATCGAGATCCAGAGAGATCACGGAAATATTTGTAATGTGACATTTTTAGCTTCAAAATTATCATGAAAATAGCTTTTATTTTGTACTATTTGTTTTTCGTGCTTAGAAATGGTTATTTTTTATTTGACTTTATAAAATGAAAATCCCAGTGGGTGGAAGTGAAAGAGAATTTTTCTAGTAATGCATTTTCAGCCCAATATATAACCTATAAACTTGAGTGGATAAAAATGTTCATATAAAAATGTAGGAAGTGACATTAGATGATACGGCGAGGTAGAACATCCGAAATCACCTCTCTGTCAATATAAGCTACAAGAATAAATAAATAAAGAATAAATAGAGATCAAGTAGATTGATAGGCTGCTTCCATATAGAGAGCAACTTAGTTATGGCAACGCGTAATGCGAAGTAATCTCTTGAAGCATACTAAGTTGATTGGTGTTGTTGGTTTTCATTTGGTGTGAGGGTGATTGCAACGCAATCAAAGACGTGAAGTTGCTCTTCGCTATCTTATAGTTGCTCACATGATCTCTTATCGAGTTATCATCTCGAGATTCTTTAGTTTCAATGAAAATGTAGGAAATATTTTATCACGCTACGTAGGCCTGTCCATCATTGATCATTTTTCTAAAACTGACAAAAATTCCACATATTTAATCTATTACTCTTTGAGAAAAAATTAAAATACGAGTTCTCATCAATGACTTTGTTTCCATTGTAATCTTATCGAAAGTTGTTTTCTCATAATTATTGTTAACTTATTGTTTTTATTCTAACCGTTATCCTCAATAACGTAATGGTAACCATAGATTCTGTTGAAATGCTACAATAAGAAACTCATTAGACTTTTGATATAAAGCTACCAAAGAGTACTGTATAATGTACTGATTTCTATTACTTGTTTCACGAAGAAGCCTCATGGAAAACATGTAAATCACCTACAAATGATTGGCGTTCCTCCAAACTCATTTCTCCACCATCCCAGTTCTATTAATGGAACTCAAACACATTCATCCCATAAATTTGTCATTATTTGCAGCATAAATTTATTCTAGTAAAGTACAATTAAATTTTTCTCTTCATAAAGACTGCCCTTCTAACATTCTACAAGTGTTCTCCATTTTCCCATGTTTTCCTTGTGGCTTCTTCATGGAACATGTTGTAATAATCAGATCGAAATTACAGTACAGTATTTTGGAATTCATCTACATAAAATTAATTTCTTTTTTTGCAGAAATATCGATGATAGCTCTGAAGCAAACGTTTGAGATATTATCTAGATCCACAACTCGTGAAAATGTTACAATTGTTCCAAGCATTGGCGAGCACCGTCTTGTAACATTTTATAAAGGTGATCCTCCTCAAAAAACAAGGGGAAGGTGCAAAAATTGCTACAGAAAGCGAGCCAGTGGTGCAAAATGTGTTGTCAAACAAGTTGACACTATTTGCACATCGTGTGAGGGAAGACCATTGATGTGCAGGCCATGCTTTCATGAACATCTTCAGATGTTAAAGGTTGATTTTTAGGAATTATGAAATAGTTCATCACTTTATCTGTTGAATGGTTTTTTCGTCATGATACTGTTTTATATAATTATTGTTTAAAAATAATATTGTGAAACATGGTAATGTTGTAAAATTTCAATTATTTTGTAAAATTAATTTCAATTTAAATTTAAAATGTCTAATATATGTTAGAGAATATATGAAATATCTAAATATGAAAACACAAATTGTAATATTGTAGACCACTCTATACTCTCACACGCCACTTACTACTCAAGTAAGTTGTAAACAAACAACTGAAGATGTCGCTGGTGAAGCCATGAAACCAGGTTTTGTTTATATAGTTTTATAATTACAATAATGAAAGTGGTTGACATTTTCAATTTGTGTTTTCATTATGGAAAAGTACCTCAACATCACAACCACACGTAACTGTAATGTTGAAATATATTGAATGTCTTAATATATTCAATGCCTTATTAAATGTTTGTCGACCAAGAAATGAGTTTTCGCTTTTTTATCCCGTTAATATGGGTTTCAAAATATTCTCTCTATTTAAGGTTGTTTATCACGTAACCTATCTATATCATTTGATTTAAGAATGCAATGTACAGCTCTGCCTCAATTTTTATTAAAATCAGCTTGGTGTTTCTTATGTTATATGTTAGGAATATTCCTTTTACTCGAACAGGGTACTAGTGCAAGTGGGTCACCACACTGTTAAATTCTTCCAGCAACTCAAACCCCTACTAATAGTACAAACTTGGTATAATGTTAAGGGCTGCTGAATTGGAAAAGTTACTTGAGTCGAGTCAACTTGTGTGAGTAAACTTTAATGTTAAAGATTAAATTATCATATCCCTGGTGCTCTTCCATATTCTATATTTTCAAAAAATGAATAAAACATGAAAATTTCTACAAATTTCCACCAAATTACTTCTGGGAATTCTAGAATTCGTGTTACAAAGGAGAGCTTACTGAAATGGAAGACAGAATATTGAAAATCTCTGTTCTATCTCTGGTCAAATGTGATGTCATAGGCGAAGTACATGTGATTTAACTTGATCAATGTAAAAGACTCTCCACATATTTTGATGCAAAGATTACCTTTTTTATATTTTCTGGGCGCACTCAAGGATTGGAAAGTAGACTTTACAAAAAAATAATAACATAGTAAGAATATAGCATAAGTGCTATCTTTTCTCTGTGATGATAAAAATAAATCTTTCTATCTCTGTTTGTAGCATCATATGTAAGAATTTAGTAAGAATCATATTTGGAAGTAAATTTATTGTGAACATCAATTATTATACAATAAATTTATGGTACCGGATTTCTAATTTGAGTTTCCCATATTATTCATTTATTTATTCATTGAATGATAAATTAAAATATTGAAATGAAAAGAAATTAATCCTCTTCTTAATTAATCTACTGACTCATATTTGCATTAGTGGTGTCTCTTTACAGGAGTACGGAAGCGGCGTGACATAGCCTCAATTCATTCGGGTGAAGTGTTCGCTTGTGAACAGTGCGGCAAGGTCTACAAACATAAGGGCAGTCTCAACTATCACCAGAAGAACGAGTGCGGTGTTCCACCGAAATTCGAGTGCAGCTATTGTCCCTACCGCAGCAAACATAAACAGCAGTTGAAACTGCATACCGTACAGAAGCACAGCCAATTCGAAATTCCGAAAATTGAATGATATCAGAACAATATCAGTTCTATTAACTATATTGTAATATCTGGGGACCGAGCTTCGCTCTAAAATACAAAAGCATAGAAGACTTATAAGTAGAGAGGAAAATATAATATATTCATAATTTATATTTAGAATTATATACAGTGTTTGCTACAATATAAATTAATCGAACGAGCGTTAGCGACACTTTTGACTTTCTGAGGGTAAAAGTTCGTTTTCCGTCTGTTTGTATGTTCTACAATAGCTGTAGATAGAATTGATCAATCAGCTTCAAATTTTGAACACGTATTCTTCGAACCTTTTCAGGTCAAGTTCGTTGGACAACAAAATTGACCCACTCCTTCGTCCTCTTTCAGGATATAAAATTAACATTGAAAGAACATTAGAAAAAATCTGGTGTGGTGCACTCACACAACTTTCCTTGCCGTTATGAAAATTTATCACCTGACGCTAGAATTCCCGCGCATCTCAAGTCTATTCAAAGATTTGAGCCAGCTGGTGACAGGGCAATAACGCTGGAGACACACGAGGTCTGCTATCACTTCATAGTGAATCATTTATAGAATCAACAGTTGCCAACAGTTTGCAATAATTGAATAATCACATTTTCTCGAATTTCGAGCTTATTTTTTAATTTAGGTGAACATGTTACTGAACATTAATTGTAGAGATTCTCATGCTCAATCTTTTCCACTCAAAATTTTTTGTTTAAATTGTATCTGAAGCCTGATAATTGAGAATCTGAAATCAAACTTTGCATAGATGGGGCGGAGCTCCTGAAATTTTTACAGATATGGGACTTGTGGCAGTTGATAGAGCTTATCGTTGACTATTCTAGGTATAACTTTAATCAAAATCGTTGGAGCCGTTTTCGAGAAAATCGCGAAAAACCCTGTTTTGACAACATTTTTGCCATTTTAGCCGCCATCTTGAATCGCATTTGATCGAAATTGTTCGTGTCGGATCATTATAGTGTAAGGACCTTAAGTTCTAAATTTCAAGTCATTCCGTTAATTGGGAGATGAGATATCGTGTACACAGAATATATATATACACACACACACACACACACACACACACACACACACACACATACACACACACACACACACACACACATAACAGACCAGAAAACCACTTTCTTGGACTCAGGGGACCTTGAAAGGTATAGAAATTTAGAAATTGGGGTACCTTAATTTTTTTCGGAAAGCAATACTTTCCTTACCTATGGTAATAGGGCAAGGAAAGTAAAAAATTGTTTTGATTTATCATGTAGTTTGTTGAAGAATTCGTTGCATGCAGTTACAGCAGTTTTTCCATTCATTCATTCATAACATCATCAGAGGCTATTTGGAAGCTATCACACAGACATTCTTCCTTCATGCGCTGACATATGATTTTAGCTAGGTAATAGCATAGATAAAGGAGAAGCATAAGGATAAACTTTATTTCTGGTTATAGTCTATACAAAATAATTTACAACTTTTACATCAAGAAACTGATACGGGTTGAGAATGTTGAGATATCAATGTGTGGTTTTCGCCATTCATTTTCTCTTGGCACTCTGTATTGAAATAATTTATCACATTAGCAGCTTCCCATTTAAAGAAATTAATTTGGATTGAAATTATTCTTAACGAATAAATATTTTGCTGTTTCCATAATTTTCACCAACTCTGTATAATTAAAAGTCGCTGATTTCAAAGATTACAATAAAACAGTTCGTGAGCGAGTCCTCCAACCCAGGGGGTCACTAGTTTACTATGTACTATTCTACACTGATAGCTCATAATAAATTGATATTGTGTTTTGTTCAAATTCATTAAACTCCTATTCAATCCTATTTATATTTGAATCTAGACTATTTAATTTGAAATTTTCACATGAAAGTTTTCAAATTTGTCACATCTTTCATACTATTAGGGACTGATAGTTTTATTGATTTTGCTATAAGGATTAGCTCAAACAAGATTCAAAAGTGTTCAAAGATGTGGTTGAAAGGGAACCACAGGAAAAAAGGCTTCCCTTTGGCGTAATTGAAAGGTCATTCAAACATCATTCCATATACAAAGGTGTGGCAGTGAGAAATGTTGTCTTTTCCCTCCTCCCCATTCAGACATAAAATTTGTAAAAAATTTGGATTAATTCATTGGTCAAGCTTTCTCATCATACCTACCAATTGGATGGATTTGCAAAGCATTCAGTTATTGGCAGTTTCAATCTGTATGCTGAGGAAATCAATAATATCTTTCTCTCTGAAATCAGTGGTGGATCTTATAAGTTGTTGAGCAATGATTCTTTTGAACAAACTCATGAATTTTCGAGTTATGATTGTGTCGCAGCAAACTCATAAGTTGTTTGATAATGATTGTTTGTAACAAACTCATGAGTTTTCAAGCTGTGATTTGTGTCGAAGCAAACTCGAGAGTTGTTGAGTTGTGATTGTGTCCCAGCAAACTCATAAGTTGTTTGATAATGATTGTTTGTAACAAACTCATGAGTTTTCAAGCTGTGATTTGTGTCGAAGCAAACTCGAGAGTTGTTGAGTTGTGATTGTGCCCCAGCAAACTCATAAGTTGTTTGATAATGATTGTTTGTAACAAACTCATGAGTTTTCAAGCTGTGATTTGTGTCGAAGCAAACTCGAGAGTTGTTGAGTTGTGATTGTGTCCCAGCAAACTCATAAGTTGTTTGATAATGATTGTTTGTAACAAACTCATGAGTTTTCAAGCTGTGATTTGTGTCGAAGCAAACTCGAGAGTTGTTGAGTTGTGATTGTGTCCCAGCAAACTCATAAGTTGTTTGATAATGATTGTTTGTAACAAACTCATGAGTTTTCAAGCTGTGATTTGTGTCGAAGCAAACTCGAGAGTTGTTGAGTTGTGATTGTGTCCCAGAAAACTCGAGAGTTGTTGAGTTGTGATTGTGTCCCAGCAAACTCACAAGTTGTTTGATAATGATTGTTTGTAACAAACTCATGAGTTTTTAAGATATGATTTGTGTCGAAGCAAACTCGTGAGTTGTTGAGTTGTGATTGTGACCCAGCAAACTCATGAGTTGTTTGGTAATGATTCTTTGTAACAAACTTATGAGTTTTCGAGTTATGATTGTGTCGAAGCAAACTCACGAGTTGTTGAGTTGCAATTGTGTCCCAGCAAACTTATAAGCTGTTTGGTAATAATTGTTTTTAATGAAGTGATGAGTTGTTGAGTTGTGGTTGTATTGCAGCAAACTCAAGAGTTTTCGAGTTATGATTGTATTGCAGCAAACTTACGAGTTGTTGAGTTGTGGTTGTGTTACAACAAACTCATGAGTGTTGTAGCTGGGCAGCTAAAAGGGATGCACTGAAGCATAATGAAAACTTTCATCAAGCAGAAGGTACAAGTACAAGGAGTATCCTTTGTTTTTTTCTCCCAATCAGTGCTTCTTTGTGAAAAATATAAATAAATTAAGGAATCCCAAACTATGGTATTTATTTTGAAATCAACTCAGTCTGTATGGTAATAAGGAATTTTAATTGTGATTCTGTTATTGTTAATGTAACCAAATTGATCTTATAGACACAATCACCATCAATTGGTCTGTCTAAAAATCTGGTTCAACTGAACTGTTAGTAATGCCACGCATTACATTAAAATTCCTTATGTTCTTCAATAGTCCCAACAATCCGAATCGATAAGGCAACAGTGTTTGGCAATCAGCATTCACAAAAGTCGGGGAAAAATAATGGATTTTGTTGGTCTTTATCTTATAAATCATCAACCATTCTCAGCTATATTTTGTATTGAATGGAGTCACTAGCAAATATTTTATTACCTGTCCCTGACAAGTAAGATAATATATGAATGATGATTAGCTACATTATGATAATCTTGTTTCTAAAGCTCAATTATAAATCACAAAATTCTGTATGCAGAGCTCTTTGATTATTTTAATCTTGGATAGTTCAATTTTCCAGACAATTCAAGCATGGACTTGTATATACATTCTGTTCAGTTTCTCAAGATGTAACTTTTCTACTTCTATTTATAGCCTGATGGTAATTATGAATGATTCTACTGTTATGACAGAGGATATTCATAAATTGTTATTAGGATTGTAACGTTTCTAGAATTGTTAAGCTGTTGAACTATTCAAGTATTTTTGTAGAAACAATATTATATTTTAACAGTAAATCCAGGCTGGATACCAGTTACATATCCAATCAATTGTATCAATCTATGAAATAAATTAGAAATCATTAGAAATAATTATGTTGAAAATCCACTAAGTATAATATGTAATAAATAAATGTATTCGTTTTCATGAACTTCTTCATTTCTTGACAAATATCCAACGGAAGAATAGAATGTATAATAATACGATTGCCAACAATTTTTCAGGACGTGTGATTTGGAAGAATTCAGATATTAATTTAGTTATCAGAATTTGATTAAGATTTTTTTTCTTCTCTGGAAAATCATGAAAGTGCGCACAGTTTCTTGTAAATTAAGTTACAAATCAATATCAGGGAGCATGAAAAATTATGTTCCTTAAATAAAGCATTAATTAATTGATAGTGGCAAATTAAAAATTTTCGTGTCTTTGTCTATGTGGACAAGAAATAATAGACAGCTCAAATTTTTAAACTGAGAAAAATTTATTCTCTAAA
Source organism: Nilaparvata lugens (assembly GCF_014356525.2). Lineage (NCBI taxonomy): Eukaryota > Metazoa > Arthropoda > Insecta > Hemiptera > Delphacidae > Nilaparvata > Nilaparvata lugens. The sequence continues at coordinate 50,692,660 of NC_052508.1, read as the reverse complement.
TCGCTATCAGTTCTATTAAATTTATTTCTAGTTAATTCCATTCTGTACTAGTCATCCACAAATTAATATCTTTCATAAATCATACCAATAACATAGGAAAATAGAGAACACACGTCTAGTATAGATATAAATGATAAATCCTTATCTTCTTTGTCAATAATTTCAAGCGAACAGTTCCGTATGAATCGATTATTGATTCCCATTCCCAACATTCTGCTGTCATTGGTTGACATTGGTCTGACACTGACCATTGGTTGCTGACATTGCTTGACACTGTTGTCATTGGTCTTTGAAATGGCATTCAAGATTTGTATCTAACCTATGAAAACTTGAAAAGCTAGCCGCTTGTGATTGGTGGAAGAGTTGAATGATGATTTGGAGTTGGTCCCACTTCAGACCACTAGATCGCAGTTGTTGGCTAAATCCTTAGACCAGTTATAGAATAGACACGCTGGGAAGTCTAGCCTCTGAAGCCAACATCTACTGCCATATCTCCAAATCGTGACGTCATCATCGGATAGAAAACTTTCAGATTGTGTCTATTTCAGAAGGATGTAAATTATTATTCATTAAAATGGTAAACTCCAGCTGCGTTCCCGCTGAAATAGACACAATCTGCTATGGAAAACAATGTAAACAAAACTCTACATGAAAGTTTTGTGTTTGAATATGGCAGTAGATGTTGGCTTCATCGACTTTCAGTATGAATATACAATAGGCCGTGTCTATTCTATAACTGGTCTAAGGCTAAATCACATTAAGGATTCTTTTCATTATTTTTGTTCTACTGACTGTCAACTACTTTACATTACTACTTCATTTTTATCTACTTTATGTTGATCTTTATCTTAACTCGAAACTTTTTGCTTCGTGACTGGCAAATATCGATACTTGTTCACTGATTTGTATGATTGTTACGTATTCATCTTGAAGATTGAAGACTCACTACTTCAAGTACAATTCCCAGTGAATTACGCTCACGTTGAAGTGCACTGGCCGTCAGTAAATTTTCATATCTACTTTTCCCATCTAGAAAGCGCTTAATGTATTGAAAACACTATTTTCCATGTAATAATTAAATTAATGATAAGGAGAAGTTTTTTGTGTTTTTAAAAAGTATAAGGTATTTTTGAATGGAAAGGGTTCTATCAATTTGAGTTTATCTATTCATTCTTACAATAAGTACATCATCAGAATGGTAGGGATAGGAAAAAATAAGTTAACCTTGTGCTATTCCTCCCCCAAATTGGGATAAGGTTACACATTATTGCCAAAAATAGGTCAACTCTTGTAGTTCTTCACTTTACAAAGTTTTCAGTCCTAAAATATTTATTCATTCTATTAATTTGTTTATAATTTCTATTACAAATAAATGCATTCCAATTTGAAACTTATATTAGTTGTATTTTAATCACTAAAATTAGTCCTTGATACAAATGATAACAATAAAAAATTTCATTAAATTGTATTCACAGTACAATAAAATATTTTAATAACTTGATTAATTCAATATGAAGTGATAATTAAGTGTTATATTTAAATATAGTTTGGTGTTTTAATTTCTCTAAATTCAAAATGTTTAGCTTATATATATTTTTGGACGGAAATTGATCTTGAACGTTTTACAGTAGAAACATGACCTTTTTTTAATTTATCAAAATTTGGGAATGGAATAGATCTGGGCAAAGCCTGTTGTTCCTTCCTAATCATATTTATATGATTTGTGATTCTGTTCACGAAAATAAAATAAAATAAAAATTTTCACTTCAATTGTTGTATTTTAATAATTTTTGCCCTTGATATATGAAATCTATAAAATTTCATTAAATTGTACACACAGTAGCATACAATAAAATATTTTCTCTATATTCGTTGTATTTTCATCACTATAAGTAGCCCTTGATATATGATATCTACGAAATTTTATTAAATTGTACACAGAGTACAATAAAATGTTTTCTCCATATTCGTTGTATTTTCATCACTATAAGTAGCCATTGATATATGAAATCTATGAAATTTTATTAAATTGTACAAACAGTACAATAAAATATTCACACTATATTTCTTTGTGTTCCAATCACTAGAAGTAGCTCTTGATATATGATATAATATTTCATTAAATTGAACATAGATTACAATAAAATATTTACACTATATTTGTTGTTTTTCGATCACCAAAAGTAGCGCTTGATATTATGATGTGTATGAAATTGAATTGAATTATTGTCACAATTGTTGTTTGTGCAGATTGTATTAACACAGTATGTTTGTTTGGGTTGTAGACAGCGGCATAGTGGAGACACCGCCGGGAGCAGTGGTATGCGACCCGGACAAGCGGTTCATGTGTCGCCGCTGTGGCCGGCGCTACAAGAACAAAGGCACAGTGCAGCATCACCTGCGCTACGAGTGTGGACTCGAGCCACAGTTCAGCTGTGACCACTGTCCCTACCGCTGCAAGCAGAAGTCCAATCTGCGCAAGCATGTCGCCGTGCGTCATGGCATGAAGTTGATGCAATGAGGCCTTCCACAACATTTTAGTTATTGGAGGAGAGATTAGAATGTGGTCGAATTGTACAAATGATATACTACTGTAGTAGAGATCCTTTTGAGGGCTTCCGCAAGATTTTACATTGAAAAGGCGAGATTAAAGTGTGGTCGATCCATGATTTGTTTTCTACTGTAGAAATCATATACTACTGTATTGAGTGTTGATGAAGGGCCTAGTGTCCGAAAGCCCTCCACAACTGTGATTAGAAGCTAATAGCTTTTATTTATAAATACCTGACTGCTATGTCGTAATTTAGTTGTTCAAAAATGATTATTAACAAGCAGTTCGTAATGGAAACAAACATTGAAGAGTGTACTACTGTAGTTGAGTTTCCTTGTAAGTAGGAATTATATGTAGCTTGCTCACTATTGTTGTGACGGTAACATGTTTCGCCATATTGTTGGCTTCTTTAGACATCTACTTCCAAAATATCTGAACATGATAAAAGTACAAAATAGAAATGGAAAAAATAGATTGTTCAGTGAGGTCCACGTTATAATGGAGGTATTTGATTAAAATTGGTGTTCCTATCCTTGTCTATCATTCGAAAATACTGATAGCGCTATCCTTCACCACCCCGCAACGTTGCCAGATCGATTCTTAACATGTAGAGGTATAATTAATTATCAACATTTTTAATCTCAATGATGAAAATTCATAATTATCGAAAAATATATTTTTATTGACAAATGAAATAGATATACCGGAATCCGCTATCTACTATAAAAGACAGTGGCGAAAGTGGCAAGGCAACGCTGTTCTCCTATCTTTCTCCACTGCCATTATAACGTGGACGTGACCCTACTTTACTATATAAAATTTAAATAATAAGAGGCTATACTAATAATAAGGGCGAATTAAAAGACGTTAAAAATTATAAAGGAGAATAGATCAAATTTATTTCCTCAAAAATATCAGCATTTAAAAATTATACATTAATAATTTTAAACGTAATTATATGATAATTAAACAAACCCAGAATCAATTTGACTTAATAATATCGAACTTAAAACAATGTTAGGTTTATGAATTAATAATAAATTACTGTAATAATTAATAATAAAGGGAAAAGCTTACATAGGCAAGATATTGCCTGTGCGTAAGCTAGAGTTGAGTTTATACTAAGGGTGTTATAGGAAAAAAAATCGTACATTCAGAAAGCAACCGTATGCAACACGAGCTACCCTATTAAGTTACATGTTGAAGTTTAAATGGTTGTAGTACGTATTAAAAATATGAAACTAAATGGGAGTTGCTAGGTTATGAATCTCGTTTTGCTTTCTGTATGAATGCAGCCTTATTTTAAGGGTTGTGTGAAAGAGAGGACCTAGATTCCTAACTCCGCCCTAATAAAGGCATAACTCAATCAATAAGCAGCCCCAAGGCCTCGAGTTGAGACACACACTTCCAGTTGCACAAAAGTCTATTTTAATCGTGATTAGATCACGGTTAAATACTCCAAGAACCAATCAAAAGAAGCGGAAGCCGTTTTCAATCAGCACGCGATTCAAGGGCTCAATGCTATAGAAGCAATAAATACTCTCAGGGAAACCCCAGCTTGGACCTTTCAATAACGATCAATGTAACAAATATAAAGCTGTTAACCAGCTACCTCCAATTTGAGAGAAAATTAGAATTTCGTACTATTAAACATTTTCTTGAACATCTAAAAATGTAGAAAAATTAAAATTAATTTAAGAAAAAAAATCAATTATGGTGAGTTTCGTTCATGATTGGACTTTTCAAGTAAGTATCCGATAATAGTTGAGCAATAACTATAATGAATACAATATTATTATATTATGTTATATAATAATATAACATAATATTATATAATTATGTTATAAGGAGTAAGAATCCATAGTACTGATTTACTTTATAATTAATTTATTTTCATATCGTGAATAATAGGATATCATATTTCCAATTGATACATTCTGAATGAATAATATTATATGCGTTTCTATAAAAAATAAACATTACCCTTCCCTCTCATCTAGTCAACTGTTCCTTTCACTTCTATAAGTTACTTAATTCAGTGGTTATTTTGTTAATATTTAGTAGTGTGTTTCTTAGTATAGAAGAAGGGTTTACTTCACCCAAAATATCCTCAAACTACCTTCAATAGATGCGTAGTGTTGTTAACCATAACCAAAAGTATTTTGATAAAATATATAAAATATAATGATACTTATAGAACTGATTGATAGTAGTTTATTTGATGATCTCTGTAAATGTATGTAGTGTTGAATAATAATCATATTTGACAAACTGATTTCTATTTGAATTCATTTAACCTCCTAACATTGACAAAATCTTGAATTCCCCACTTATAAATATCACCATGATCTAATTTAACCATAATAATTTATATGAATATATCACTATAGTTTATATAAATAAACTCTATGATCGAAAGTAAATCGATCACCTAATGAGTTGATTAGAATTCAGCAAAAAGATTCACAAGTAAATTTTCAAAATCATATCAAATATATTATTTATCATTAATATCATCATATCAAACATAATTTTCCATTCATTATATCACTAGCAGGTAACCCATGTCCCCGCAAGGGTGTATTTTAAAACTTGACCAACTGGAAACTTGACTGAGTGGAATCTTGAAGAGTTTGAAGTAGGCCTAGAACCATCCTCGGTTAATTAAGAATCTATATGCAAAATTTTAAGTTAATCTTTCCAGTAGTTTAGACGTGATTATGCGTCAAACATAATTTTCCTATCCCGTACGTGTATGAGCCAGTTCTTTCCTTTATTATAATATAGATAAGTTCTTCAACTTGGTGCTGACCTAATAGAGTGACAGAACTCAAATCTTGATTAGAAACCTTCTTTGAATACGGTGGATAGTTACCATCAATATCGATATTCCTATCACTGGCTAAGATATTAATATCATTTATTCGCTTATTTTTTAATAATTTTAATCTTGATATTTGTAATAGTTTTCATACATGCGTCAACTCCACTCTATGGTATGTAGTACTACTACTATTTTCTTGTACTACCACTATTCTTTTATATACCTTGCTCTAGTCTACAACACAATAATCTATTTTTGAAAATTAAAAAAAAAAACTACAGTACTTTGATTTGATTCTATACTTTCTTTATAAGGCTTGATTCCTTTATCACCATTATTTTGTACTTCATACTCTTATAATGAGGCTTTACTCCACTTATAACTCTTCCATAGCAGTTCTTCATTAGGCTTATTCCTATTAACCATTTAACTGTCTCATAGATTATATTATATTTGATCCAGGAATATTTCTTAAATTTATGTAAATCAATTGCTTCATTTTTCTTTATTGCTCTTACATGTACCGGTATTTTAAAATTTGAATCTATTCTATTCGCGACTTATCATAATCCTTTCCAGATTGTAGTCTTGGTTGAGGTTAAAAGCCTTCAAAATTATTTTATCCTTGGCTCAGGTATCTTCCTTAATCAATTTGTAAATTTCAATTAATTGATAGTTTATTTTTAGTGCATTGTTTCGATTTTTAATTGGAAATTAATCTGGAAATTTCTGATACTTTGTTTGTATTATTGATTTCTCCAACTTTTCTTATTTTCTTGGTTCCTCTCATTATGAAACTAATAATTTAACAGTAGTCAACTAACATATTGTTGTAATGTTTCAGCTGGACAGTCATCGAACATTCTCAAGCCTCAACGATTCCGTATCGAAGCTTCAGACAATGACCAAGTGACTCTTGTCAGAGTTGAAGAGGAGAGCGTCGATGAATCTCTGGATCTCTCTCTGGTCTCCAGTGAGGTCACCGAAAAAGAGCCAAGACGTGATTGGCCACCCTCCAGTTTCCAGGACCAATCCGGGTCGAGGATAGTACTTTGTCGTCGTCGTCCGAAGACGGAATCATCCACCCAGGAAAAGCAGGAGAGTTACAGGTATGCAGGGGCGTCCTCGTATTGGAGGTTGCTCGACTTCTACAGCCGACAAAGTGGGACCAATAACCGACAAAGTGAGACCTCTTTTGATTGCCAAGAAGGTGGAACCGATAACCGACAAACTGGGTCATCTTTCGATTACCGGGTGACAAACTCTCAGTCACGAGGTGACATCCCAATGCCTCAGTCCGGGCCTCCTGGTTTCAGTGCTTTTGTGAGTAATTTTGAGAATTCTAAGAGCTCACCACTCACAAAATGTCTGAGCTTTCTCACACTGTGCGAAAAGAAAGAGTAAGTGCGGTTAAGGTCGATGAATTCCACTGTAGACCAAACAGCTTTTCAATAATATAAACATTTTGGAGTATTCATTTATAGATAGGTCAATAGCGAGCTGAAATCTACATATGGAGACCTGACCCCAATGGTACGAGCATAAGGCGGGATGCACACCGGAGAAACGCCTTTCGTGAAAAAAGTTTCAGGAAACGTGAAACGAAAGTTGCTCGCAATCGACTGATAAGATTAAGCAGGGAACGTTTCTTTTGTATGCATGCGCGAGTGAAACGGATTGCATGAAACAAGTTTCATGAAAGAGGGCTTCACGAAATGCGTTTCTCCGGTGTGCATCCCGCCTAACTGTAAAGGGGCATTCACATTAGTCAAATTTACTTAAATTCAAGTTTTGTATCTAATGAATGTATTTTGCAAACTTGAAGTCAAGTTTTTAAAAATAGAAACTTCCCACAGTAGACCCCTCTTCAAGTTTTTTTTTATATATTGGAGATTGAACATGTTTAACTTTTGGATTCAACTTGGGTATTGAAGGTACAATCCAACCTACAAATGAGAAAAACAGTTGTCAGTCAATGTAGAATGTATAAAAACAACTGAATAAGAAATAATGATGCAAGAAAAGTGTAAAAAGTGAGAAGAAAACTTTGAGATTAATTAGATTTTTCAATTTTTAATTTATAATTTCGAAATGTGTTTATCATTGCATGGCTGTTTAGTATTATGTGGCATCGATCTTCACGGACTTACTCGTTCTGTTCGCACCTAAACGCTTAGGCCTAGTCTGGAGCTTGTCAATAATGATTTGAATGTTATTTGAGCTTGGGGTTGAGGTTAAGTTGAAATTTACAGTCAAGACTGTGAACAGTCACATGCACATTCAACCTAAAATCAATAATTTTTCACTTGGTTATGAGGTTGGGGTTGAAATTTTGGTTTGGTCAAGACTCTAAAGGTTGGGATTGAAATGTTAGTATTTCCAGGACTGTCAATAGTCCCATTTCCATATTCCAAGGTAACTGAATAATCGAGTTTGTTTGGTTTTACCTTGTGATAGGAGATGAAGTTTAAATTGAGACCTTGATCTGTGCAAGAATGTAACTAGTTTCATGTATATAATCCAAGACAGTTACATACTTAGCTTTGCTTGGTTTGAACTTTGAATGAAAATTTGAGATGGGCAAAGCCTTAAATATGAATGAACCTGGGATGATAATTCGGGATTGGGCAAGATTGTAAATATACCCAAATGAATAGTCATCACCAATCACATACTCCTTTAATTTAGTGAATTCACATGCAAGAGTTGAATTACAGAGCTGGGGATTTTGTACATTTGGGGTTATATATTACAAAATTGGAATCATCCCATCATACGAATGATACCACACTTCAATACTGATTCACTTACTGAATGAACAAGCTGTGAATGTTCAAATATTTTTTTTGTTTTTCAGTTCTTCTTCAAAATTTTCTTTAATGTGTGAATATTCCCTATTCTAATGATAAAAAAGCGGAATATTTCTTCTGTATTTATTATTTGAAACATCTAAATTGAAATATCTGCTTCGTGGGGATATTTTTGAACTCCAAATTTGGTTAAAGTTTATCAACTTTTGGAAGAACTACAAGACGTAACCTATTTCGGACTTTGTGTAATCTTATCTAAATTCGGGAAAGGAATAAGGAAATCAGAGAGCGAATTCGGCACAAGGCAATCTTATTTCTCCTCTCCAGATCATTCTAATGATGAACTAAATGCAAGAAAAAAAGAAACCATTAATAATGTTCAGATGCATGAAAAAGGTAGAATCTGCCATTCATTTTTCAAATAAAATATTGAAAATGGCACTTATCTTTATATTCTTTAGTGATAACTAGTGCCATTTTGAATCTTGGAAATGGAAATTTTGTAAACCTCTTCAGTAATTCTTAATTATTCACCCAATATCAACTTTCAATGAAACTTCTATTCACGTTTAAAAACATGACCCATATTATATTTTGAAGTTATATTTTCTGAAGAAAACTGAGTATAAACTTTAAATGTGAAGGTGCGTACAGACTCATGCGCCACGATCACGCGATTTTTTTATTTTAATCAGCTGATTATAACTGTATCTCATTGTTTCTGTACAAATATTTATTATAATAACAAGCATGGCATCAGATGATGAAAAGTGAAATGCGCGTGTTCGTGGAGCATAAGTGTGTACGTATCTTTTGACTATCTATAAACTGTAAATACATACAAGTAGGCTACTTTTCACATCTGAACCACACCAATCCAAATAGCCTGACAAGGCATCTCCATATTTGTCAATATGTGAGGTGTGAATTTCTTTACTAAACACTAATAAAATATAAATTATTATTGATCCTTCCTCTCAGTTGTAAGTCAGTAATTGAAATTGGATCTTGGTAACTTGCTAAACTAGCTATATTGTTAACGGTAGTGTTTGAAGTCCTAAGCTCAACCATGCATGTTCTAGTTTGGGATGGGAACTTGAATATCAACTAAATTGGCTACTATTCATCATAATTCAGTTTTGTGACACAATTGAATGGTCCTGGTTTTATGCATCCGAATGGCACATAGGCTGATTCGAATGTGATGGATTCCTAACAAAATTCATTCATGAAAACATTGAAATTGACGTCCTTTTCCTTAACAATGAATGTACTGTCTCGACCAATCGGAATGTGTTGACTTTACTATTTTTTCTATGAAAAACAAGTTTTTTCAAGATGTGAAAGACAATAATTGGCAATTAGAATGTCATTCATATTGAATGTTTGGTTGATTATTATTAGTAGACATTGAAACATCTTATTAATGAGGTATTATCTCATATACGTTCGGATCACCAGATAATTCAAATATTGACATTACTAATATCATCTGCATTTCTTGAATTGTTGAATTTGAGCTATCAATAAATATTGAAGCTCGTCAAATTTTTCCCAAATTAAGGAAAAACAAGCTTATGTTTATCTTGTACCTAATAAATATCAGCTTATTTTTAAAATAATATAAATAATTGTAAAAAATAAGCTTGATCAAATATATTGCATCTCGATCAAAGAATTCAAATAATTTGAAGAAGAGCAAAATATTGATGTGAGTTTCTCTAACATTATCAAAATAATAGAAGTAACATTATCAAAAGGTAACTGCTACTCTGTATCCTCACTTGCATTTTTTAATTAATATAATTGAGAGAATAAGACGTTGATGTTGTCGATATCACTATATTTCTTCAAAAACAGTTTATTAAATTACAGAACCAAGTTTCATGGCAACACCTACCACATCATTAGCTGGACTATAGTATTATAGTATAGTATTGACAACTTTAACGTTTTATTCTTTTAATTATGGAGAAATACCACAACATCTCCGATCTCCTCCCATACAACCAAATCATTTAAACAATATCCATTTTTCATTGATGTAATGATTTTCTTTTGCAGCTTGATAATGCTATCAAAGTAAGGAACGTGGCTGAGTTGAACAAGAGCGTGGAAGCCTCTTGCTCGGCCGTTGTGAAGCAGGAACCCGAATACGAAGATAACTGCCCGTCACCCTCACTCTCACAGTCCTCAAGTCTTCTTCTTGGTGAAGAGGCTGCATCATCTGCAGATTTCCGAAGATCGATGCAAATCCGACGTAGGGAGCAGAACAAGTATGCCACACAACGATATCGTATGAGGAAAAAGTGGGAGGTGGACAATATCTTGAGGGAGGAGCAGGAACTGGTGAACAGGAATCGGCAGCTGAAACACCGGGTGCTGTGCTTGGTGGCGGAGGTTGCGCGTATGAAAGTGTGTCTCAGAACTAGGTTACACGCGAATGGTGTACCGACACCAGCTATCAAAACTCTACTAGGTTCTGAAAAAAGTGATAACCCTAATACCTGAAGTATGAATGCATTGAAATAGTTATTTGTGCAACTAGTGCGCAAAGTGACAGTTTGCTGCACCGAAAGAAACGTTTACGCCCGAGCCGTAGGCGAGGTCGGAATGGTTTCTTGAGTGCAGCAGAGGAACTTTGCGCACGTATTTCACATTAAGTTTTTCCTACAGTTACCATTGAATATGAAAAGTGGGTAATTATGGGTAAAATTGCCTGAAATGCATCAAATGTTTTTCTGTGTAATTTTATTATTGATAAAAACCTTAATCCTAAAATCCTAAAGTCCTCGTTGTCCTTGGTTATAATATAATATATTATAATGAATAATAATTAGCGCGTTGTGCTTCGTTGCATCTCTGCTCACTATAGCAGCCCAGTCACTGTTACCAACTTCATTTTGATTTTGCTGCACTGTTACTTCATATAAGTAATAGTAGTTATTGATATCACTACCTCCGTGAACAAAGCCATAGTGCATGACAGGTGGTTGATGGACGTCAGCACAGGTAGGGCTCCTATACCAATAAAAACACTAGCTGATATAAATATATTTATATTATATCTATTGGTTCGTAGTGAGAAGCGAGGGATAGTCAAGGACGATTCCAGATTCCAATAATATCCTCATTGCATATTATAGATCAGCTGAAATAAACAAATTTTTATTGGTGTAGGAGCCTTACCTGTGCTGACGTCACCAGAATGCACTAAGGTTTTGTTTACGGAGGTAGTGGGTGTATACGACATTTCATGAGAATTATTGTATGCTGTGAACTTTTTTGTCAGGCAACAGAGTTCTGTTTTAAGAATATTGTTCTTAAATGTATCATATAAAAAAAATTATGGAATTGATTCAAACCATCAGCTATTCGGATTCAGTTTAAGCACAAAAAACACAGAGTTAGTTAATATACTAAGCAAAGGTTCTTCATTGACTCTAGTTGTATGTGCATGCAAAATTCTGTGAATTCAAAAATTATGAAACTATGGATTTTCAATAAACGAACTTTTTCGACTTTTCTAACTTTGATAATTATTGTGAACTTTGTAAATCAATAAAAACTTTGGTTTTAAGACATAACCCGTTGTTGATGAAATGAGGGGTGATACAAAAATGCGTTGATATCAAGAATAAATTTATGTTTGATGATATAAAATTTAAGTCTTGATATGACACCAGTGATGTATTCATCACTTTGAATACATCAAAGTGATGAATCAATTCATACCTTGACTGATTCACATATAGGCTACTCCAAATTATGAGTTGCTTGTATTTTTTATACGTTTTGGAAGAAGAAACTTTGACTGCTCGAAATCCACGTAATATAATTTTTTGCAACCTGGACAGAATCAGCCATATGAATAGTCACGATATAATATCTATCCTAACTGTCACAATACAGTAAAGATACAGTCATAGAAGTATAGAATTGCGATAATACAATTAGAACTTGATGGAAAGAATGGGTGCTCTTTCCTGGGTTACGTCCGATGAGCGATTTTGGGGGTGAGCAGTCCGCTGAGCTATCCATTGTTCAGAATAACAATGAGGATAGGCAGACGCTATGAATGGGAGGACTTGGGTGTCATTAATCATCAGGGACAGTGACAGAGGCAGGCCACAAGCGTATGTGTATACTCGCAATACGATATTATATTGATGATGATGATTGAATCAGTACCTACCATCTTCCACCTTAATCAATTGTCAATAAATAACTGGAATTTAGTTATTCAGTCATTTTTTGAAAATGGAATTGCTTTTTAAAAAGCCTTTAGCCTTTTGGTGTGGAAAGGCTAACAATAAACTTTCTACTGGTGATATTTTTCAAAGTTGAATATTATCAAGTTGGTCATTTTTAGTCAATTGAATAACTTTCTCAAAAATTTATATTTTCAGAAAATTTCTATTTAACTAGATCATTAATACCTTTATCCTCTGAATCTCATGGATTTATCTCTTACCGAATTTGAAATGTTCTGTCCCAAAAATTTAAACTTTAGGCGCTCATATCTCAAAAAGTAATGATCGGAAAGAAATGTTTTCCCAAGAAAACTTTTTCATAGCTTGATGATAATGCAAATCGGAAAACTTTGAAAAATATCACCAGTAGAAAGTTTATTTTTAGCCTTTGCACAGCCATAAGAAGTTTTTTATGGAAGTTGGTGGGTTCTGAATTTCTGATTCAATCATTATCATCAATATATCGTATTGCGAATATACACACGACACTACCCATTTAGCCTTCCTCTGGCACAGTTCCTGGTGATTAATGACACCCATTCCTCCTATTCTTAGCGTCTGCCTATCCTTATTGTTATTCTGAACAATGAATCGCTCAGTGGACTATTTTTTGCCGCATCGCTCATGGCAAATCGCTCATCGGACGACACCTCTTTCCTGTAGCCTTATTTTTGTTAGCTGTGAGACTTTGGTCATCAATTAATCATCAATGATTCAAGATTATAATTAACTCTTCAATGTTTGATTCCATTACGAACTGCTTGTTAAATAATCACATTTGAACAACTAATTACGACATAGCAGTCAGGTATTTTATTAAAAACTATTAGCTTCTTTCTACTCACATTAGTGGAGCGCTTTCGGACACAATTGAGTTGAATATGTTTTTTCAATCTAGAAATACCCGAAAAATGTAGGCTGAAAAAAAATTATGTACATGTATAACAATGATTGTATTTTTATGACGTGGCCTATACTTGTTTTATAATTGTCGTTGGCAATAAATGGATTTGATTTGATTTGATTTGACGACTTAGACAATTCAATGCAATAGCATTCTTCTCTAATATTATTCCATCATGTTTCAAAATATATTCAAATTCTCACTTGATGAAGTGATTCTCATTCATAATAGTTTTCTAACTCCAAGTAACAGTTAACAAGATAAAAATTCAAATTGAAATGAATGATGATGTGTGTTGGAAGATTCCATATTTAGAATTTGAGTGTCCATATTTATGAAGTTGAATCTCATTCATAATAATTTTCTAACTCCAAGTAACAGATAACAAGATAAAATTTCAAATTGAAATGAATGTATGATGGGTGTTGGAAGATTCCATATTTAGAATCATTCATTTTTCCTAATTCATATTTTCCATTATATCTTTTAATTCTCTAGTTTGGCATATCGCCTTGATAGGTCTATCACAAAAAATTCAATTTCCACATGTTTTGTAGATTTTAGTATTGTATACTATTTCTAAATTTTTTGTAAGTATTAGTAGTATTAGTACTGCATTTTATGTACGATTTAGTGTTTAAAGCATGCAGAATATCTTCGCAGAAAAGCAGAAATGTTGAAAGAATATATCTGTTTTGTTACGTTCATTCTAATCAGTATAACTTTTTGGTACAATAATGACCGTTTAATAACTCTCTTGTTTGTTGTATTTTTTTGATTAGATCTATCACTGTTATTAATTTATAACAGTATCTATTTTTCATTACAGTGATCTTTCAATTCTCTCTCCAGATATCTCCAATTCTCCAATTCTCCTTTATATTCGATTTTTCTCTGTAATAACGAGAGTATTCTAACAGATTGCTTGTATTTTTCCAAGGAGAATTCGTCAATGGAACGGTTGATGACAAGTACGCTTGTCCGAATTGTGGCAAAACTTACAAATACCGAGGAGGATTGTGTCAGCACCAGAAGTACGAGTGCGGAATCGAACCCAAGTTTCAGTGCAAGTTTTGTTCGGCTCGATTCAAGCAGAAATCCAACTACAAGTCTCATCTTGCAACTCGACACCAGGCTGAATACGTCAAAGTGATGAATACATTTATGCATTGACTGATTCACAATGTCTTGCAATTTTTGTTATTTATGTTTTGGAGGAAGAAGCTTTGACACTATGTATACTCTTGACACTATATCTACTCTTCTGATTCGCAAATATTTTTTCAATACTGATTAAGTGTAAAAATAAATGACTATATCCATTACTAGCTGTTTCCACACTTTATTATCTTATTATTTCCTTGTAGACCAATAGAGGAATTGAGAATTCAGAATGAATCTCATTCTATTAGAGATGAGTATAATCCCATCTTGGTAAATTCGGGAATAGTCTTGTTATTACTTTTATAGAGTGACAGCCTGTCACTGATGGCAAGCTGGTAGCACTGGTCTTTCATACAAGATTCACTGTTGATATTCTACGATTTATTGAAACTTTTTTGTTCTGAACCAGTTTTAAAATGGATTTTAGTGAACTGCATAGTGTTTGAGAAACTCCTTTTCACTCAGCAGAGCAGATAACTGAGTGAGAAAAGCATTAAAAAAAAATTCTGGGACAAATTTCTTTCATATTAAATTTGCTTTTTTCAGTGTGTAAATATTTTTAATGATATCGAATAAATCAATTTGGGTGGATTTTGAGGTAACACTCTCAGCTGACTATAATATTGAACTAACATTGAAAAACTTCAACTAGCATTATTATTAAAAATAATAATTATTAACACTGTTAAAATAATAATTCCAATGCTCGTAAATGATTTCCAAGTTATAGTCACTGTATAGAAGTTACCAGAATCTAGCACTATTCTCTGAATAAAACAAATTGAGACTTGGGCAAAATATTTATGTTGTCGAATTGTGCCAAATTGCAACCTTTTCCTGCAAGGAATGTTGTAAAATTGTGAAGTTGAATATTCAGTCATATGGGCGTCCATGAAAATATAGCAATGTCGCACGATTTGACAATGCTGATATTTTGTCCGGGGCTCAACTTGTCTTATTCAGACTTTTAAGTCTCATCAGATACTGTGTTAGAAGCTATATGATAAGGGTCATATCAATGTATTGAAAGTTCAAGACAATTCAGTATCAATTGTTTGAATTCTGACAAATCGCTTGTATTTTCAAGGGGAGCCTACATTTCAAGGAGAATTTGTCACCGGATTTATTGGAGAAAAGCACGCTTGTCCCATTTGCGGTAAAATCTACAAATACAGGCGAGGATTGCAGCAGCACCAGAAGTATGAGTGTGGAATCGAGCCCAAGTTTCAGTGCAAGTTTTGTTCGGCTCGATTCAAGCAGAAATCCAACTACAAGACTCATCTTGCAACTCGACACCAGGCTGAATACATTAAGATAATGAATCAATTCAGGTCTTGACTGATTCATGAAATTTTCAAAAAAGTAACATGAATTTTTGAAAAAATCTATTAAGAAAGTTTCACATAAAAAAAATTATGTATCAAATTTGTTGATGTAATTTACTGAACTGTTTACTTTTACTTTGAATTAGCCAACTGGTTAACTGTGATAAAATCAATGAAAATATAACTTGAGCTGTTTCATGTTTGTCCAGTGAATATTGATGTTGTGAACTTTTACATCTCAATTTTCTTCAATTATTGAGCTGTTTCAACATTTCATTATCTTATCTCGCAGTCCAGCAGGGAATAGAGAATTCAGAATGTACCTATTTCATTCTAGATGGGTATATAATACCATCTTTGTTAATTCGGTAATCGTCTTTATTTATTATTAGTTTTTAGAGATTGGCAAAGATATAATAAGCAATTTCAAGCTGGTAGCTGTGGTCTTCTATACAAGATCTATGATTTGATGAGATTTTATATGAGTTGATATTCTATGATTTGATGTAACAACTTATTGAAACGTTGTGTTGTAGTTCATGATTGAGTGAAAATATATTAAATAACTGTTACTGAATTGCATACTGTTTGAGAATAGATTTTTGTGCAACTCGAGTACAAAACCGGTCATTTGGCCGAACGAGAAGCTTAGCTGAGTTCAACCATCTATTGAGTTTGGTAGAACGTATGCACATCAAATAATGCACTCTTACTTTTCCCAATATTCAACTTATTATCACCGAGTGCAGAGGGAGGGGAGCCCAAGTTTCAGTGCAACTTCTGTCCGGCCCGTTTCATCCGATTTGAAATAATCATTTCCTTATGCATTTACTTGAAGATTTTTCCAAAAAAAAACAAGGTTATGCAGGCTATATATGATATCATGTATATTATTATAAATATTCTGACAAATTGCTTTCATTTTCAAGGCGAGTTCTTCTCAGAACCGTATTGTGGCTGGTACAACTGTTCGAACTGTGGCCGAGTTCACAATGTCAGGGAGGGACTGAGCCAGCACCAATGTGAATGTGGCATTGTGCCGACATTCCAGTGCAAATTCTGCTCCATGCGAATGAAGCACCGAACAAACGTCAAAAGACATGTCTACCTCAGTCATCTCGACCAGTTCCTCATCAATCCGTCGTTTGATAATTTGTTCAAGATCATCTAAATGCTTCTCATAAAAGACTGTTAATGTTTGTAAAATGTATTGCTGTTGTTCTATATCTGTAAAAAATTGTTATATATTTTTTTAAGAAGAAATAATGTTTTATTAGTTTCGTGATATTTCTACAAATGCTCTGTTGAGTTCTCAAGAGTTTATTTTATTTTATTATTTTATTCTACTTTACAGATAACTGAGCAGAAATGGTTTGTCATAATTTCTTTATAAAGAAAATATGTTTCTGTATTGTGATAATTGTACAAATCCCCCGTTGAGTTCTATGGCTTGTAATTTTGCACTGTTTAAACTTTTTTATTGGAATAATAAATTTGGTCAATGACAGCGTACTTGTATAAATGCTGTAAACTACTGTATTTCAAGGTCTTTAGTGTTCATTCAAATGAAAGTTTGTAACTCTTCAATATTCTAGTCATTCCCTATAATTTATTTTCCTGTTAGGCTGTTAGCATTTAATAACTTTCAGAAAGTATTAGCGAAAGTTGTTTGTTACGTTTGTCTTCGAAGTAATACTGTAAATTTATTTGATGTGTGTAATATTTATCGTGTTGCTATTACATGTATGTACAGTAGTTATATGAAGGCTGAGCTTAAATCTTGTATTATACGTGTTATATGTATTCACTTCTGAAGAAAAACTCTCTTTTCTGATACAATTCTAATTGATCTGTGATTGTCTGTGAAAGTTTATTCAACTGATGATTATGTAGTTACGATCTATTCATCTTGTGTCTAAAGTAGTTGAATATGTATTCATCGTGTTGTTATTACATGTATTATAACTTACTGTAAGACTGAACAAAAGTCATTATTTTAGGTGTGACTCTAGATTCAAATTATTTAGTCAACTGATGATTGTGTAGTTAGTCGTAATTTATTTGTCACTACTTTCGAAATGGTTCTATTTATGTGTTAAATATAGTCATGTGTCACTGAACTCACTGCTGGCTAACACGTCTTCTTATGTCAGCAGTGCCATTTCGTAAGAAAATAAATGTTATATTTAAAAAAAAATATTTGTGGGTTTGTGGCTATTGAGATTATTCTTATATTCAATGCTGCTATTACATGTATTGTGAATACAGAAAGAAAGAGAAAATTGTGTGTTATGTATGTTTCTAGAAATAATGTATGTTGTAATCTGTGATCTTGTTTCAAATTATCTGTGAAAGTTTATTAAATTGATTGTTATCATTATTGATCATAATGTTTTTGTAAGGGTCATGTCTATTAAGACTCGGACTTGTAAATAACCAATGCCTTCCAGGTGGGCACAAATCACTGGAATTTATTCAATAATGAGTTGAGAGCCTGAAATATGACCATCATAGGTTTGCCATATTCTCTAAGTTATAGCAAGTTGAGGGCGGAAAGAAGTCTCCACCTATAAATGTGAATCAAAATGTAACAGAATTCTCCACCCTCAGAGTCTGTTTTGCTCATTCAATGTGAATCAGTGTAACGATATGTAACAATGTAACAGTGACTTCCAATGTAAACCTTCATTTTTTTATACATTCAATGTGAATCAGTGTATCAGTGTAACAGTGTAACAATGTGTTCATTGTATCAAAGTAAAGTTTCTTCGGAAAAATAATTAGAAAAACTTCTTTCAAATGATATTTTTCCTATCATGTATTCTGTGTGCTTGTAATTCCAATAATTGGAGTAATCCCTGATTAGTGGATATAGTGCTTGCGTAGCAGCATGAAGGTCTCTGGTTCAAACCTGGCTACATACATACATAGGCTACAAAAGACAGGCAACTATTGTGCTATCGAATCGGCACAGTCTGTCCCGGCTGATATATAACATTCGTGAGGCCAATATGACGGCTTAAATTATAGTATTGTTACGGGTTTCTACACTAATAAAACACGAGGAGATTTGTACTGATTAGATTTATCCCTTACAACACTATAACACACGGAGGTGAACTAGAAACAACTATAAACTGATAACTACCTAATAAATTACACAGAACTATCACATGTACGTTAACTAGTGTATTTATTTATTTACTCTTATGGCTTTTATCGGCAGAGAGATCCTTTCGGATGTTCTGCCTTGCCGTATTACCCAATGTCATTTCCTATCAACACTCAAGTTTATAGGGTTAACTAGTGTAAAAACTGTATAAGAATAACTGTCACCAAGAATAATAACTGTATAAACAACTACAAAAGTCCAATATCACTTTATCACTAGTCTGTCACGATCAGAAAAAGCAAACAATACAAATTTTTGACCCTGCAGTTCTTTTTAGGGCAATAAGGAGGTAAAAATATCAAAAGTCCACCCCTACCCCTAGTGCGAAGGGGGTGGGGGTATTTCAAAGGTACCATTTTTTGGTTTCTCGCATATAACACGTAAACTGTGTATCTCATGGACATAACTGTTATATAGAAAATCAAAGCTTACATAATTTCCTACTATATCTTCTCTAGTTTTCGAGATATCCGCTCTTAAAGGTGTGACATTTTTGAAAAAAAACACGTTTGCTACCAATTTTTTTTCATTTTTGCTCTTATAGCTTTTTAAAAATCAATGGGAAAAACCCATGCCGATTTTGAACTTATAGAGCTTCAAATTTTCTTCAATTTGATGTATAATCTCACACTTTTACGCATTTCCCTACAACTGTTGCAGCAGCTTTAGTGTTTAGTGTAAAAACTCCAGTTAGGCAACAATAGACCAATTGACAAAGGAATATGGAGGGAATGTTTTGAACACAATTTTCGACTTTGCAGCTTTGTTGAGACTAGTTAGGAGGAGAACCCCCATTCCTAAAGCATGTGCTAAGAGGATGAGGGTGATTTAAAAGTTGCATTTTTCAGCTTTATGCTTCCACGCTCATATCTTGAAAACAATGCGTTGAACCGACATAACTAACTATTCCAAAATAAAGCTTGATAAATTCGCTACACTTTTTTGTTCAGTGGAATTCTGTGATATTCCCAACATTTCCCGAGATATTCGATCTCAAAAGTGTGTAATTGTTAAAATAACAGGTTCTTATCCAATTTTTTGCTTTTTCAGGGCTTATAACTCTCTAAAAATGCATCATATAAATTAATGCTTATTTGTTTGTAGATTATGGTTTAGCTTAGTATAGGTACAGTTTCTATAGTACAGTTTCTATATAGTATAGCTTATGGTTTGTAGAGCATTAAATTATCTTTGAAATGATGTAGGCTATTATTTCACTGTTCCAAGATTTCCTGCTTTAATTGTAACGTCTTATTCTTTCAATAATATTAACATATTGTCATTTAAAAACCAAAACCTAACCTCGCTAACTTTTTCACCTTTAAACCCCAATTGAACCTTAGACCAGATATAGAATCTGGTCTAAGAATTGAACAGAGCCGTTTAGGTTATGCTCATACATTAGACAATTTAAAAGCTGGCAGATCTGAGGCACTCACTTGAAAACTAGGTACTTATGTTGATCATTACCAACATCTACTGTATAGTTAATAGACATTGGTAGTTTTGTACCGATACGTAGGATTTTCTGTATTATTTATTCATTTCACCCCTCAAATCTCTTTTAACTAGAGAGATTATAGAATTTATGTATTTTTTGACTTGAATTGAATATAATTATGTAATAAAATTATGTATACATTAATTATTTCATTTTATTGAATAATTATTGATTGTGTTGCAGGGTACGAGGAGCTAGAGTCAAGGGAGCGAATGTCAAGCAGCAGGCCATCAGTGTTGCCGGGCAAGTTTCCATGTGGCAACTGCGGCAAAGTGTATAAGTACAAGAGCGGTGTGATGCAGCACTTGAAGTACGAGTGTGGAGTGGAGCCCAAGTTCCAATGTCCGTTCTGTGACATGCGCTGTAAGCTGCGCTCAAATCTCACCAAACATGTCGCATTTCGCCATCTCGCCGAACACATTCGCCAGTCTCCGTCCAGTGCCAGTGTAGAGTGAACTAATACTGGAGGATCGTAGAAAATAGTTGAACATGTGTTATTATGTTTTGTGTTTGTTTTGTAATACTGAAGAAACCTAAAAAAATAGTTGAAATAATTGTGTTATTTTGTGTTCTGTTGCCTCTTGATAAGACAAAAATACAGAATGATAATAAAAATATTCTTGAATAAATAGCAGGATATTTAAATCAGCTTCCTAAAAAGTGGAAGAAAATGTAAAAATGATACCAAAAATCCTCCCTCTTCTTCTCAGAGTTGAAAATGCGTTATTTTGTTATGTTTTGTTACCTTTCGATTAGACAAAAATACAGGAGGATAATCTAAAAATATTCTTGAATAGGAGCAGGATATTTCAATCTGCTTCCTGAAAAGTGGAAGAAAATGTATAAATTATACCAAAAATTCTGTCTCTGCTTCTCAGAGTTGAAAATGTGTCATTTTGTTTTGTGTTCTGTTGCCTCACGATAAGACAAAGATACAGAAGGATAATCAAAATCTCCTCGAATAATAATAGCAGGATATGTTTCAATCAGCTTCCTAAAAAGTGGAAGAAAATGTAAAAATGATACCAAAATACCTTTTTCTGCTTCTCTCAGTTGAAAAAATACAGAGAAAGATCATTTATAAAACAATATATGAATATGATTTCCCATTAATATAACTTTCGTGTTATTGATTCTTATCATTATCTTTGAGAAAATAATATGTGTGCATCACTATTCAATCTATCTCTTCACAAGTCTGTTGCACTTTCCATGTACTTCAGAATTTCTCAGATGTTTTTTTAAGATGAAGTATCACCCAATCTCATAATATAGAAATGACAACGTTTGGGATCTGCTCATGTTTTATGATCTCAATGAATGCAATATTTACTGTAAACCAAGAATATTAGTAGTATAATATGTAGTAAAGCAAATGGAAAAATTCATTATTAATATTTATTTATTAAATTGTATACAAATACTGACATGAGGCAACATAGTGTGATATTGAATAAAGATAGAAAATTCTCGTTGAAAAATTGAAGTGTTTTATTGAACAAGCTCTCATGATCTCATCGCTTGAATACATATTTATTTGATCTTTATTAAAGACAAACTAATTAGGAGGAAGTGATCAGTGATAGGCCTATATTATTTTGATTGAAAAACTGAAGTTGAGGGAAATTCAAATTTTGATGAAAATACGAATGAAACCCTTTTCACGCGTTTCAATGAGAGAGAATGTTCATACTCACAGGTTTCAGTTCATTTTCTTTCTAGATTTTCAAAGTAAAAAAGCTCCACTGCTATTTTTTGATTCTCATTCAATTGATTATTATAATTACTAACTATATGTACTGTTTCTTTCTATATTTATCTGTTTTTCATTTCTTTTTTCAATTTCCGGGTTCTCTATCATCTTTCAGGTTTCAGGTAGGCCTGTATTTCTTTATTGTTCAATACAATATATATTACCTTTTTCAATATATTTCAATGTTTGATTTTCATATTTCTCTTCCCCTCAATAAGAAACTCATCTATATGTTAATCAATCTTACCTCTTATCTCTCATATTTCTATATCGTTCAATGCTATTTGTTTCAGTTTATTCATTACATCCCACTATTTTCCCTAGTATACAATACTTACTTACTCCTTGGCGCTATAGCTCATTCAGAGCCTTGACCTCCTTAAAAAACCTCTCCATTCGTCTCTATCGGCAGCCTCACGTTTCCATTCTCTAACACCCAGCTTCCTAATATCGTCCTCCACATCCTCCAGCCAACGCTGTCCCGTACGTTCTCTCAGCCTTCTCACCCCTTGGTTATTTCCGAAGACCTTTTTCACGACTCTTTATTCACTAAACTAGTATTCAATATCATTTAGTGGCATACTATAACTTACGCTTGAAATATATTATTATATTATATACCTCTTCATTTCACTATTCTACCTAATGTACAATATCATATCAGTTTCATACTATACGCTTGGAATAAATACTTATGTCATATACCTCTTTATTTCACTATTCTCCCTAATGTGCAATATCATAAAAGTTTCATACTATACGCTTGGAATAAGTACTTATTGTATATACCTCTATATTTCGCTATTTTCCCTAGTATACAATATCTTATCAGTTTCATATTATATGCTTGAAATAGATAACGTGTGTACCATGTACCTCTTCTACAATATCATATCATTATCATACTATAAGCTTGGAATAGATACTCTAATGTCAAATTTACGTCTTTATTTCTTTGATGACTGCACATTTGTGTTGTGACATGTTACTAATATCGCACTTGTGTGACTCGGCAGGCATCGAGAGCCTGTTCGTGGCCAACCTGGACCTGTTCGGCAGCGTGCTGAGCCCAGACTCGGGCCCCAAGACACGTGGCTGTGCGACTCGTGGCGCCTCGCACGAGTGTCGCACGTGCGGCAAGCGGTACGCAACTAGCAGCGGTCTGGGACAACACCAGCGCTACGAGTGCGGTCAACTGCCGCGGTTCCATTGCACCGTCTGCAACTACCGCAGCAAGCTCAAGTCCAACCTGAAGCGGCACGTCGCTATGACGCATCTCAACCGCGCCTCCAACCTCTACAGGCCTTCGTTTATACCTGTGTATTCGCCTACTAGTGATAGTGCCGAGTCTATTAATTGACCCGAATAAATATTTACTAACTATATTATTTATATATAAATGAACATTTATTCTAAACTTAGGGATGTCATGAAACGAAGAGACACATCTTAACCGCGCATAACCTCTACGAGACTCCGTTTATACCAGTCTACTCTCATATAGTGAGGAGTGTGGTCCACGTTATAATGACAGTATTCAGGGGTGTTCAATGTACTACTATTAGACGCAGTCAAAAGTGTGGTAAACCGAACCGATGTTCAGAAACAAGTTTTGGCTGTATAATTTGTTAGGATGTTGAAAATTTTTTAAAACTTCACTTGAATCCTTCTTAATTCGTTAGTATTTTTTTATTTCACCTAAGCCATATATGAACTAGCCCTAGGATTAAAGTATTTATAGCATCTTCGAATTGGGAGAATTCATTTTATTATGACTGCTTCATTGTATCATTATCACTGATTCTTACTATATTTCTTGTCTGTTGAGTGAGTGCCCAGGCTTATGCATGAGAAATGGGAGGGATGTTGATGAAAGATGAATGGACTCACAGTTTTAGTAATTGAGTTCCATAGCACCGAGGAAAGTTTTTGAATCACTAGACTATTTGTTTACGTTAACAGAACTATCCTCGAACCACGTCTCCCTTCCCACGACAGACCGATAGCAGGTCGTTTATCCAACTGATAATTCTACCTGCGAGCACAACCACTCCTCTGACAGTTTGTTTCAAAATTCTAGTTGCTAAAAATACTATCAAATTGCTTCATTCAACAAAACAATACCAAAATATTTTTAATCATTTGGCTGAGTATGCATAGATGATAGTTTCGTCTTGAAGTAAAACAAGGGAAGGGATAATAAATAATGTGGAAAACTTATACAGTTTGTAATCCTGATTAAAGGTCATGACAGATTCATATCCACTTCAAACCATTCCTCTCACATTAAATAAGACGCCTCTTTTCAATTACAATCCCAAACTGAATTCCTCTTCAATCACACTCCTCCCAAATTAAATGAGACGCCCATCATCAATTTCTTTTGGTGAATGACGTCAGCACTACGTAACAGATGGTCGACCAATCACTTGCTAGTACACTTTGACGCTTGAGGTGCATAGTACTAGCACAGATACAAACCTCTGTATCTATTCTGGTCTGCGGTACTAGTACGACGCCATATCGTCAATACTTACGACTCCATTTTGTTGAGCGATTGTAATAAGGTTGATAACTTCCACCATTGACTCAATTCTATTTATTTGCTGT
Organism: Nilaparvata lugens; assembly: GCF_014356525.2. Taxonomy (NCBI): domain Eukaryota; kingdom Metazoa; phylum Arthropoda; class Insecta; order Hemiptera; family Delphacidae; genus Nilaparvata; species Nilaparvata lugens. The sequence continues at coordinate 50,667,793 of NC_052508.1, read as the reverse complement.
AATAAGACGTGCCATTTACCATTTCAGTGATTGAATGAATCAACTCGAATCAATTTGTTGAACATGCAATTGTACAATTCATGTTCTGCCCTCTGCACCGCAGGTTCCCCAGCGGGTATGTCAAGATGGTGGGGTTGCAAGACGTTACATTGAATGCAACGACTTGTAGTATTAATTGTCACAACTACTTTAGCCCCCTGCACCCCCGTCCGGTTGGAAGCAGCCTCCTACCCGAGATGGGCGCAGCAGCCTCCTACCAGACATGGGTGCAGCAGCATCATCATCAGTGGTCTTTTTTGTTAGACCACTGATGATGATGCCTTGAGTGCATTGAAACTTCAGTTTGGCTCAAATAAATTATGTGGAGTTGAGAATATCACATTTATTTCACCTATTATGGAGAAACTCCACTATTAAAGAATAGTGTAATTTACACTATTTAAAGTACTACTTTAATACACTATTAAAGAATAGTTCATAGTGTAAAATTAGTTGTGCCAGTTTCAAGTCGTTGAATATAATATGATATCAAGAATTCGGTGATTGTTACTTTCAAATTACTCCATGGCGGTTCGAAACCCACTCATAATATTGATGTTAATTCATTTTTTATCATTATCCTGGTCATTACCCATACAATATAGGCTCATGTGAAATTTACCATGAAAAATTTCCCACTTTTTGTGCCATCCAAGTCATTTGTGTGCTTCAATACAATAATTGATATGTTCGTGACATTTATGTTGCAATAAGTATCTATAGTAATGATCTAGCAATTATTATTGTATTCTCACGAGTAAATTATGTAGATAATACTAATCAATACTTTCGATTGCTTTAATTATTGTCCTGGAAGATACTTACTACTGTTACTACTGTGATAAGTTAACATTATGTTATACTTATTTTATTATGCATTTGAAATTAAAATTATGTAGCTGAACCTCGAAACTACGCGTAAAAATACCAAGCAATACTAGACAATACCAGAAATTATTGCGAAATATCAGTTGCAATATTATTATTATCATCACAATTTATAGATGTTTATGCTTTAGCTATTATTTTATGAATGATTTATATATAATTTACACCCCACCTGTATCTTTAAGTATATTGGCTTTAATACTCATAAAATCAATCTAATAATATCATCGATTGACCAATCGATATAAATCATACCTTTTAAGAGAGAAAGTATTCTAACTGAATTATATGTCGTTGATGGATTATTTTTTATCAATTCAGCTTACTAGAAATAGTTCGTATTATTTCAGGAATCATGCCTTGAATATTATTGTATAATTTATGAGAACAATAATCAAATGTTGAATCAATGTATTTTGTATTTGGAATGAACTGCACTGTTTCCTGGATTTGAATGTAAAACTGTTATTATAATATACGTGGAAAATAGCAACATCATTTACATAACATTTTTAAAAATCATTGTTCAAATATTGTTGAATATTTTCATGATATGTATATGATTTGTTAAAATAATATTTCAAGCTCTTTTACTGTCAAAAGAATCCATATTCAAAACAATTTAATTCATTTTCACATACGATTAAAAAACTTGTACAAAGTACCTAAGTTACAATACAATAATATAAAGATAAATTACATTATCTTTTGCATTGAAACAAAATATTGTAAATGTGAACGAGAGACTTCTATACAAACCTCTGTTCAAAATTATGTTTTATTACTTTTATTAATATTTTAAATGATGTACAAATATGTGATATATGTTAGTAGAATATTTTAATCTTTAATTTTAGAATGACCATAGACTTCGAATTAAATATTCGAATATTTAATTTATATATAATGATCAATACTAGAGTACAAAACGATTACACTACCGTTCATCAAAAAATATAAAGATGGATATAATAAGAATTATTGTTTTATCATTGAACCTTTAACGACATTATAATTTGTCACGATACTCTTTTTTGATTTTTACAAGTTGTGCCATTTCATGAACTTCTATTTCTTGATGCAAGCCAACCCCAGCACTTGGCATATAGTGTTGAGTAAGAAAGAGACCCGAAAAATAATAAATTAATAACTTTTTCTCCACATTTTAACTTTAACTGATGATTAGTAATCTAGTGATTAATAAACTGATGATAGTGATGATGATACTAATAATAAGTTGAAAGAAGTAAAGAAGATGGGGCCCAGGACGTTTAAATGGGTCCCGGACTTGATCCGGTAACATGTAAGTACAGTAACATTGTAAAACTAAAACTCAGTAGGCCTACTTTTAGATAAAATAACTCTATTATTGTAATTATTATTAATATTATTTATTTATTTATCAGGTTAGCACAATGATCGAAAAAGAAAAAACCCGGCTATTGCGCAAAACTTCTTCAATTTCCTAATTTAGTTTCAAATTGTCCAAATATTATAAAAAGGTTAAGAAAACAGGTAATTGAAAACAGAGCATCCCTTATACGTAATATTCTAGACCTGTAGGGTGGAGAGGAAGATTTCCTTTCACAAAATATAGAGTAAATTATATATGATGATAAATCATTCACAAAAGGATACTAATTGATTCATTTAAAAACATGCATAGTATATTAATACTATGTATTTCGGGAGCTGAACGCTGGCTCCTTTATTTCACTTTACACAATCATTCTGGATCCTCCATTGCGTTTACTGATAGGCAATGGTGCATTATAAAATATTTCTTTCCTACTTCTGCTTAATATTTCAATTATCTCCGTTTCAGGAATTAGTCTACGAGACACCGACTCCCCCTCTGGCAGCTCCAAGACCAATAACCAGCACGTGTGTCATAAGTGCAAAAAAGGTTACAGATACCGGAGTGGTCTCCTACAGCATATTAAATACCAGTGTGACGTATCCATGATTTTCTTCTGCTCGCTGTGCACTCAAAGTTTCAATCTTAAGCAAAATCTCTACAGACATTACCGTGCTAATCATGGAAAGCAATTTCCATCTATTCGGAAACATTAATGAAAGCTACTAGCTTAAGGCTGGTCCACTACAAATGATATGCCTACTAGTCAAAAGTGTTTAAATACTTTACCTAAATCTTGTAATGCTGTTTGACAAATTTAGAAATTTATTAAAAATTTATTTCCAATAAGAAACGAAATATTAAAGGTCTTTATCATTGTAGAATGAAATAAGATTGGGAAAATGCATTTTTATTATTCTACGATGCATTAAAAAAAATACTCATCGTTGATACTTGAAATATTTCCATCGTAGAAGAGACTTTTTCATCTATTCCTTACTTGAATCATAATATATATCATATCATGCATTTATTTACCAATGATTTGATGACCTACTGAGCTTCATACACTTTTTTCAGATGCTTGTACCTCAATGAAACATTAAGGTGCGTACAGATTCACGCGCCGCGAACATGAGCAATTCACTTTTAATCAGCTGATGCAGAGCCTTTTATATCTGTATCTTACCGTTTCTGTAAAAATACAGATATAATCAGCTGATAAAAGTGAATTGCTCATGTTCGTGGCGCGTATATCTGTACGCACTTTTTATATAGGCTGGTTTGCATAGATTTCACTGTATCTACTATGCTTGTGAAAACTTACAACTTATAGAATTGAAATTTCAATGATAGATGTAAACTTTTGTTTTCAATGATCGTATATTCTCTGTGATTTTTCATGATGATTTACTATTAAATATTATGGTTGAATTTGAAATAGTATAAATTTATTTTATACCTCAAATACTACATCTATAATACTATTCCAATATAAAAAACCCAATAGTTATTACTCACAATTTCCTCTAAATATTAATACTCAGTCACTTGCACATGAGAAATTTTCATCATTACGCGTCTCATTACCCACGCACAAGCTCATGTGGGCATCACCCTCAAGAGAAAAATCGATACTCATACCAGGTAGAATTGGGCGGAAGACCATTGCCTAATGTGCCAGTGTTTGAAAAAGTTTTTAAACTTTTATATTGATAATTAAAAATTTCTTGGAATATCTCCATGGATATTTATCATTATTCTATGTTGAACTATCATGCTACTTAAACAATTTTTGTTTTTTAATAAAAAACTTTTTTTTGTTAACTCATACTGTTATTTTGTTATATTATACTTGCGAAAATAACAGAGACTTTCTTAATTGTAAGTTGATTCGTAGTCAATAGTAGGCCTACACACCCAGTCTCTAGTGTTTGATTATTCCATGGCAAACTATTATTCTAATCGAATAGCTTTTTATCTAAAATTGCAGCAGTTGATTAAAAACTACTTGAACTAAGCAAATGCTAAGTTTTAATGGACCTATTGAATTGAAATCAATTTTGGTGTCTTTATCTGTAGGCTACATATTATTAATAGACTAGTAGACCTAGTTATACAGTAATTAATCCATGATAAACCATCATCCTATCTCAATGTTTTGCGTTTAAAAATGGATTATTTCTTTGGAATATAATTTTTGACCTGTCTCTATAGGCGATTGATCCCTTCTCTCCAGTGATTATTTAATGACCTTTGACATTATTTTAATTGGAAATATTAAAAAAAAATATTTTTATTGTTAGTCGATTTATTAATTGTGTTCACTGATGACTAGCCTACTTCTCGGAAAAATGTTGATTCTCTGTTCTTTGTACTTTGATATGTGCGCATTGAACTAATAGTGCTGGAACTGCTTGTGTTGTCAGAGAAGCACGCATGCGTGAACTGCGGCAAGATGTACACTTACAAGGGTGGTCTGCAGCAACATCTCAAGTTCGAGTGCGGCAAAGATCCGCGCTTCTACTGCCCCTTCTGCGAATGCCGCTCTAAGCGCAAATCCAACCTCAAAAAACACATCCTCTGCAGCCACTACGGCGACTGCACCGCCATCCAACTCCAGAAAGCTTTGCAAATGCTTGAGACTTCTCGATAGATATTCAAGTTTGTTATAATTGTTTAGGTTGATGGATTATCATGGGCTAATGTTGGGTTTCTTACTAAGTGTCGTTAGTAAACTTAATAAGTGCCGTTTGCTCAGTGACAGTTGAAACTTGATTCCATTTTAAACTGGATTAAACCTTTATCAAGTCTCGTTCGCTATAATGTGATTATTTGTGTTTGAACCACCTGCTGATACAGTTTTAGCTTTGACTGTGCAAACGGCCCTTAGCGTCATAATGAAAGCACACACATAATCCTGTATGCTTATTCTGTTCATTAATGTGATATGACATAAGAATTGGAATTAGAAACGGGAAATTCGGATTGATTGGGAGTATTATTATATGTTAATTTTTTAATATATTATTGTTATATATTACTCCATGATTGGGATTATTATTAAAAATGGGATTAGAAATGAGAGAAAGTAGAGAAAGTTCTAGTCATAGTTTTTTTATGTCGATGTTACCTAACTACAAGTTTTTACATTGGGTATTACTGATCTCCTGTGGAATTGTGTGTAGTGGATTCATAGGAATGGTAGAATCAGAATTGACATAACTGGCCTACTTGTGATAACCAATATTGATCTTCAGTTTTTCAATTTTCTATTTGAATTTGAGTTACCAACACTAGTGTACCATAATATTATTGATGTATGAAGTAATATAATGAAATTACAGCATTTGTTTCAAAATATTTGTGTTTTATGAATTATTTTGTCAACATCTGAAAAATAAGTTATTTGTTGTGAATCATTCGTTCTAAAAACCTTGAGGAACATCATAAAAATGTGAAAAAATTATTTTTGTAAATTTATGTAGGCCTATGTTGATGTCATTGATGCATGTTATTATGTGTCACAGGAATTAAATATTTGTTTTCTGTATCGAGTATTCAGAGACAATTATTTAGATAATAATCTCTCCCAATAGAATAATTATTATAAAAAATAATTACTATTATAGGCTAATCCATAGCAAGTTTATCTAATCTTCAAATTTTGTAAAATTCCAGTTTTTCAAAAAAGCCACGAGATAGCACACCATTAATTTTCATTTATTCCAAGTTTAGAACCCAAATAATTTTTTCCTAAAATACAAATGGAAACCGAAAATGGAATTGGATATTCAGTAGACTAAATCCCTGAGTGTTGGTTAATTTATGTGGTACATATTACTCACGTTGACCCATATAGATGCAATTCTAATCGCCATAAATCTGCTTCCAGGTTTCTCGATCCTCCAAGATGAGAGAAACGTGAATTCTACAAAACCCTCTTCATTCCGTTGCCCCAAATGTGACAAAAAGTATTCGTTGAGGAGAAACGTCTTGCGTCACCTGAAGTTTGAATGTGGCGTAGAACCAAAGTTCTTGTGCCATTTCTGTCAACATCGCACCAAGCATAAAAGTTCTCTCAAATCACATATAGCTTTGAAACACCCTGAACTTATACGTGCAGAATCTAGCATTATGTTTTGAAACATGCAATATACGGAAGTACAGTAATATTGGAATCCGTTGAAACAAAATAATATTGACCGGTGTAATGTTTTCTCAAGTTAAGGCAAAAAAGACAAGCAAGTAAAGGATATTAAATATTATTTTCAAAATTAATCTTTTATTTCAAATCAAATAATGGAATATGGTTCAAGTTGATTAATCATTTTATAAGGAATATCTATTTATTTATTGATAAAAGTAGAGATTTATTTTTTTACAATTTACTAATAATCAATCTCACATCAGAATTTCTAATTAATTCCACGTTATAAAAAATTATAATTATCTGTTGTTTTTGAGTGAAAAATGACAAAATTTAAAAAAAAGTGGAATCATAATCTGATTTCGGACTTCTAAAATAATATTATCTAAATTTGGGAGAGAAATATTACAATGAGTATCCTTAGTTTTCTCTCCCATTCAGTGCTTTCTTGTGAAAATAAAAATAATAAATGAAAAAAATTATCCATTTTCTTTCATGATGTGAAACAAGCATTTTATCTATGCTTATGTCACAAAATTTTAGTAACCCCTACCTTCTTCTATATTATTATAGCAAATAATGTAATAATGTTGAACTGCAAGTATTATTTGGTAAGAAAATATAGAACATTGCAAGCGGCATGGACTTTTCTGAATGTACAAAACTATGCAATGATCATTTGTGAATGATTTTTACATTATACAACATGATCGTGTGAGTTGTATGGTGTAATGTTAATGTTTCATTATTACAGTGTTCACAACCCCTGAAATTTATCAAAGAAAATAATATTAGGTACTCTATTGCAGATATGAAAAACTCTATGGACCATCCTAAATGTACAATTAGTAGGTATAAATGTTTCATTTTAATAAAGTAGATTGACTCAATCTACATTAAACAATTGGTGAGTATGTAATTGACAGTTTTCAAGTGCTGCTTATTTTAAAATTCCATGAAAACATAAAAAAGTTCCATGGAAATTATGTTCTCATAATAAAATTCCTACTACTCAGTTCTCTAATGTATCAATCTTCTGGTCTTCTATTCCTCTTTTTTTATTATTTTTCAGCTTAACAGTTAGGTTGAATCTAACATTTCCTGAATTTGGTTACAGATAAGATAATATTCTTCATTCTGTTTCTGATTTGGTGATGGAATCAATCTTTCTTAGATTGGATTCTAAATCTTCCCTATAAGTTTTCAATTCATTCATCATGTTACATTGAATACTACTTACAACCGTTGACCCACTCGCAAGCTATTCTTATGTGGTCTTCATTGTCAGAAGATAACAAACTTTTATAATGTATTATGGAATTTCATTTGTAGATAACTGTATACTACATTATTATATTTGGATCGTGGAAAAATTTTACCGTATACTGGTAATTAATTAATATCAAACTGTCTATTATAAATTGCATAAATTCAATAGATTTCCTGTATTCAATTCCTTCAGCATTTATTATAATTACTCTACTAAATGATTAACTACTTATTTTCATACTAATGAACTAAAACATTTCAACTACAAACCGTTTGAACAAACTAGGCTACTTATTTAACTAAAACATTCAACTGGATTTATAATATTCTATTATTTATACTACCACATATATACGAGACTAGCCGTCAGGCTCGCTTCGCTCGCCATATCCATCTAGCCAGGGGGCTCCGCCCCCTGGACCCCCGACTGGATCGTCCAAAAGTGAGATCAGCGGGGTCGCTTCGCTCGCCTGAATTTTTCATTTGAGCATGCTTCATTCCATCAGAAAGTCAGAGTACTGAGAAAACGCAGAAAAGCTGAGAAAAACGTTGGAAAAACGCAGATTTTGGGCGTATCTTTGGCGTTATTCCAAATATCTTCTAACACAGCATTATTACACCCTAGCTCAGCTTCTGTACTAAATTTGAACAATTTCTGTTCATTTGTTCTCGATAAATCTGAGAAAAAGCAAAAAAAAAACCGCTGGAAAAACGCTAATTTTGGGCGTATCTTTAACGTTATTGCAAATTCCTTCTAACACAACATTATTACACCCTAGCTGAGCTTCTGTATTAAATTTGAACATTTTCTGTTCATTTGTTCTCGTTAAAGCTGAGAAAACACTGGAGAAACGCAGATTTTGGGCGTATCTTTGGTCATTTTTCCAAATCCGTAATTTTTCTACCAAATTTGAACGTTTTTGGTTCGGTAGATTTTTAGTTCTGCGATTGAGTTAGTGAGTCACTCAGTCAGTCAGTCAGTAAGTGAGTGCCCTTTCGCTTTTATATAATATATAGATATAGGTACTCTTATATCAGCATGGAAATATTTCAACAATTAGGTTAATTCATTATGTTTTTCTAGTAACTTCAACAATTGCTCTACTAATGATTTCAGGAATTGTCGTACTAATTATCTTATTTAATGGAGAATCATATTGATTTGAGGCGTAATCAACTGATAATTTACTCATTTTCCAGGTAACAATCTTGCGCCAAAATTCGACTGTCCGAATTGCGGAAGGACTTACTTCCATAAAGGAAACCTAAACCGACATATGAAGTACGAATGTGGAGTCGAACCCAAGTTCCAGTGCAAATACTGCCCTTACAAAACCAAACAGAAGAGTAGTCTACTAGCCCATATTGGAGTTAAACATGTTGAATACATTACTTAGAAAATATATTAATATTTTTTTCATGTATTATTTTATTCTTGTTGACTTTAGGTATGATCCTGATTGATAATCATCAACTACAGAATAGGACGTGCAGCAAAAAAGGTGCTAATGATACGCCGAACTATGTTTGTCCAAAATGTAACAGAAAGTACACTTTACCGAGGAATCTGCGGAGACATTTGAATTACGAGTGTGGAGTCGAACCAAAGTTTAAATGTCATTTCTGTCCACACCGCTCCAAACAAAAGAGCTCTCTACAAAGCCATATTGGGTTGAAGCATCCTGATAAACTGAACTTTGTGATGGACATTTTTTGAGGACGAATTTGTCTCTCATAATATATTATCTAATTGCCATTGTATAGATATTCTGTTGAAAAGCAACTTTTCAAATAACAATCCAATATTAATTGGTATATTCCATTTATTCTCAAGCCAAAATCGCTGTATTATCATCATCATATTTTATGAGAGGAGAAAATAATTTGAAAAAATTACAATGAATGGATACCAAAAATTCAATACATAGATACTTGATTATTGTAATTGTTATCAATTTCAATGCAAATTTTCTTTACACATTTTTAGTAAATTGTGGAGTGGAATGAATGCTTCATGCTTGATGATGTAAGACTAGTCGCATATTGAGGCCTGACATAACCCGATTCTGTTAGATGAGTTAATATTATATAATCTTATTATAATGTTGCCTTTGAGACGAAGATAGGCACGAGTAAATGTTATTATAATTATATTATGATAAACTCATGTAACAGACTAGGGCCACGTCGTGTCACGTGGCGTTGCGTCTCAATGCTAGCGACTGCGACTAGCCTAATAGTGCCAATAATTTATTATCGCCTTGAATTGGTTCTTGATCAATCAATCTCATGAATTTAGCATGAATGTTTTGTAATCCAGCACTTTTGATTGCACAATCATGAATTTGTATGATAGTGTATTAGCTTAGGAATTTGGCTGAATTATTTCTCAAACAATAATATACTTTTCCAATTCATTCAGATAATTGTTTACATATCTGACAGGTCATTGCATTCCAGTTACATTTCATCATTATTTTATTAATAGTTTTTAATCGTCGAAGACGACGAAGAATGATGGGTTTGATCATTGATCTATATCAGAAATCATCATTGAAAAAAAGATGATTTCCGATATAGATCAATGATTAAACCCATCATTTTTGTAGTAGAAAAATATTTCATGATGTATTCGAATAATATACTCGTTGATTGAGTAAAAATACATGACCATCCGAATGAATCACCGAAAAAAGTATGTAATAGTATCATTGTTAGTTCGATCAATGAAATAAAATAAATCTTTATCCAGAGTAGGCTACTTACTTATTTTTCAAATCTTATGTTGATTTTTGTGAAATTATAGTCGGTTAAAAATATTTTTACTTTTGTAAAAATATAGATTGTACTTCATTTTTACGTTTTATAGAGTATTGAAAATAGTTTTACTTCACTTCTCTAAGATACGGCTTAAATATTATGTATATTCAGGCGGTGGGACCTTCCCGCAAGGGACTCCCCACCAACAAAAGCCATACAATTTTACTTTACTTCTCTAAGAGTATTTTCATGGGAAATCTTGTATTCATCTAGTTTTCAAGAAAAAAGAGATGTGTTGAATAAAATTTTTACTATTTCATAAATGTTTACAGTGTCTACCTTTATCTTTCTCTCATGAGTTTCTCAACAGCTTTTAATATTATTCGAATATTAAAGATCGTCCACTGTATAACAGAGTCATGAAATTGCCTCTGATATAAAGGTTTAAATTTCTTCTGTCATTAATACTCATTGTTGTGTGCTGTGTTTGAAATCCATTTCACTTATTATTGGACTGAGACTTACTGTATTGATATTTTCGTACGGAGTATTCTGCTATGAATGGAGAAGAAATAGAATATTATCTGATAATATTTTTATCGAAATAACTTTTTTTTTAATTTACTATTTAATTGAATACGTGTCTGAAAAATATTTGTGATCTACCGTACTTCGAAAATCGCTACATAAAAATAAGTTGTCACTTCAAATCAGTTGGAAGAATATCACCCTCAATACTATTAAGCTCCAATTAGCAAATAAACTACTCAATATAGGAATCATAACTCTATTCTAATTATCATGAAGTTTGGTTTGAAGGTTGATTAACTAGCAGTAGTATAATGTTAATCTGATTCATTCATATTTTATTCGTTCACCTTGTGGATCGAAAAGTGTTGAAAAGTTCCACAAACCTCTGTGTCATGTTCAAATTTAATCCATTCTTCCTATCGAATATGTGCCTAAAAAGTATCATTTTTAAAGATAAATTCAAGCAAATTTCTATTGACTGCAGGTATGACGGAGGTGCTGGAGGTATTAGGAGGTCGCGAAAACCTCTACACAAGAGACTCTGCTGGGTTTGGGTGTCTCAGGTGTGCGAAAAAATACTCAGCACTGTCGAGTCTTTCCAGGCACATGAAGCATGAATGTGGAGTTGAGCCTAAGTTCCAGTGCAATTATTGCCCATATCGCACCAAGCACAAAGACACTTTAAGACGTCACGTGGTTCTAAGGCATTGTACTTATAGCCCAGTCAATAAAGGTTTTTTCGATCCGAAAATTAAATAAAAGTGAATCTTTTACCATCGATAGAACCCTCCCAGAGGGTCATTCTCCCAAAAGTCCCAAGAAATCCCCTTGGAGCTTTCCCCCCTAGCCACCCTCAAAGTCGAAAAATGCAGGTAATCACGGAAAATCAATTATCTCTGTACCCATTGATTCGAAACAGTTCTATTATATGCCATTCGATTCGTTACATTATGGACTATTCTCGTGCTTGGTGCCATCATTATTACAATAAGGTTGAACTTTAAAACTACTTGCTTTGAAGTTAATCGAAGAAACAAAAAAATCAAATCGCAAACCCCCTAAATTTTTACATATATATTATTTTATCAAGAAAACTGTTGATTTTATTGAAAAAATGGATAGAACTAATATTGTAGTCCATAATGTAACGAATCGAATGGCATATAATAGAACTGTTTCCGATCAATGGTTACAGAGATAATTGATTTCCCGTGTTTACCTGCACTTTTCATGTTTTAGGGGGCTGGGGCGGAAAGCTCCAAGGGGATTTCTTGGGACTTTTGGGAGAATGACCCTCTGGGAGGGTTCTATCGATGGTGGGAAATTCAGCTTTTATTTAATTTTAGGATCGAAACTGCTTTTTTGGACCTTCATTGACTGGGCTATTTAGAGTGACGTTTGACCATTACAACATCTGGTTGAGTTGGAAGCTATCTCACACTACCAAGCATTCTACTTCAAAGTGAAGTTCAACCTTATTGTAATAATGATGGCACCAAGCACGAGAATAGTTCCAAGCTAATTGAAACTAATTCAGCTCATCATGTATCAGTTCAGCTGAAGATGTGGCAGGTGTTGCCATGAAACCTTGCTCTGTAATTTAAATTACTTTTGAAAAAATATAGTTGTATTAACAACATCAATGCCTTATTTTTTCGATCCTAAATGTAGCTCTCAAGCATTTATATTCCAAGTGAAATTTCAAACAAACAATAGATCTCCCCTGATTCTATATAATGTAGACTAACACAACTATAATAATTGTGATTCTCTTGTAATCTTTTAGTAGACTGCTTTCCAGAAATTACCATGTGTCATCATTTCAACCTAATCTTGGAATTCAGCCCAAGGGTATAGTTCCCTTATTAATGCTAGAAGTACGATCAAAAATTATTGCGTTTTACTTTTTCGATATTCCATCAAAATATTTCAGATACATTTCAAAATTCGAACCTATTGTTGAAAGTTGTCTGGATTCATTCTACCTTACTTTTGTCCATTTTGTAGTTTAGTTTTGGTTGATATTTAATGGAATGTGTTTTCTACTTTCACCTACTCTCAGTTATAGATGGGCTGCTAATTAAAGCTTCTATTGATCATATTTTCTTCAACGCTTTTTTTTCTTAATTTTGATTTGTGTTATTGAATAAATTTATTTGTTTATCGAAAATCATATATTGTGCTCTCTTGGTGTGAACATTGGTTCATGCAACCAATTTATCTTTTCTTGGTGATAGTTCATGAAACTCCGAGGTTATCAAATAAAAAAGTCATTCTTATCTATTTTATTCCATTATTTGATATTTTAACTGCAGGTATTATGATGACTGATGAACTGTCTGAAAATCGACACCTGCCCTCTTCAAACCAATCAAGAGATTTTATAGTAGGTTATTAGTAGGTTAGAGCACAATAGTAGGTTATTTGAACAAAAACCAAACTTTGGAAGGAAAACCAAATCGGAAGGAAATTTCATTCTAAGTTATCATAACTTCTTAAAGGTAACAATGATTTGAAGATCTTCAAAAAACATTTGAAAAATTATTTAGTTGATAAAGTATATATTTCATTGTGTACAAGAGTTCCTTTCAAACCAAGGCAAAATTCTTTTTACTTGATGTTAAATTATGTAACTTAGTGTTGATTATGTAAAATGATTGTCCTGACTTGTCTTATACTCCATTACTGGAGTTCTTAGGACGTAATCTTTAAAAAAAAGTGTTGTTGTGATATTGCTAATTGCCAGAATGGAAACTAGGCTAAGTCCACACATCAAAAAATTTGACATTTTTCCGACATCCTTCTATAATATTGTGTTGATTTGCTGAAAATGAAAATATCTATCATAGATCAGTAGTCAACCATATTGTTCAATTTATTACGTAATTCCTTGGAGTAGTGTAGTATTTCAATTATATGCATGTTTTATTGTTATTGATATCTATTACTATTGTCAATATTTGTATTCGTTGTACAGTATTGCTGGTATTTGTAAGTAACTTTGTACCAACTAAATGTATCAAATTGGATGATTCGTTTGTATTTTGCCATAGGGTAGGTAGATGATAGATAAATAAACCATTTTGTTTGCACACTTATAAGTTATAGTTACTTACTACTTGGGATTGTATAGTTAGATAGCATGAACTAGAACTTTGCTATTGATAGCTATTGAACTTTGAAATTTTGGTAACAATAGGACGAAGTATCATTGAAACTGTATAAACTAGACATAATGTTTCCGTTTCAACTTAAGTTTTTGGGGTTTGATACAAACTTCCAACACAAAAAAAAAAATTATACTCATTCAGTTTTTCCCATGTTTGTGTGATTTTATTTCATTTGATTCATTTATATTGTATTGACTCCAGGTATGGGTGAAGTCCAGATCGCAACTTCGAACTCTGTTAACAGGAAATATTCGGGAAGCTTCGATTGTCCGAAATGTTTCAAGAAGTATTCATATCTGAGAACACTACAGAGACACCTCACTTACGAATGTGGAGTCGAACCAAAATTCCAGTGCAATTCCTGCCCGTTTCGTGCAAAACGAAAGATCAATTTACAGAATCATGTGGCTCTAAAACATAGTGACTTATCGAAAAAACTAGCAGAAAAATATAAATTTTGAATAAAATATTCCCTGTTTGAGATTGTTTGTGTTGCATTATTTTACAATATTATTACCTTACTGTATTGCGTAGGAATTTTGTAGCTGCCTATACTTATAGTATTTTTATATTATGATGAAGATTTATTCTTTATAATTTTTCCAGTTGGCCAGTGATCACATTAGTGATTGAACACTCCCCTCAATAAAATACAGCACTTTTCCTGTATTATCTGCACTGATCGTAATGAATATAATGCGCTTAAAAATGCTTTATGAATCAGTTAATCCTCTTTTAGTCAGTCTATTTGGTTTTGTTTATTCTCCATGTAGCTCTGCCTGCTTAGTAGAACGGCATGGACATCTTGATTCAATATTGTCTTGTTATAAAAATTTTTTAATTTTTTTTGTTCATCGCTAGTTAGAACTAGTTCTGCGAACTTAATTTGGTATTTTTAGATGTTAATTTATATAAATACGATTCATATTTATTTTTATAATTTAGTATTTTCAAGTTAGATGAAATTATTCAATTAACAGATATTTGATTGACTCCAGGTACCTCTGAACTCCAGAATACAACCTGGAACACTGATTGCACGAAATATTCTGAAACCTTCCATTGTCCAAAATGTTCCAAGAAGTATTCTTTGCTTAGAACGCTGCAGAGACACCTCACTTACGAATGCGGAGTCGAACCAAAATTCCAGTGTGATTTCTGCCCGTTTCGTGCAAAACGAAAAATTAATTTACAGTCTCATGTAGCTGTAAAGCATAGTGACTTATCGAAAATACTAGCAGAAAAATATCAATTTTGAATAAAATATTTCTGGAATGAAACATTTTGTGTTATTTTTTATCAACAACTGCTCCAATTTGATGTTGTTTTTTGAATAAATTGTTATGTATTTGCTTTTGTTTACAGTAATCTTTCTATGAGGTTCTATCATGTTGATGAATTTTTTATACTTTACTATTGGCCAGTAATCACACGGTAAATTAGTGATTTAACACTTGTATGTTTTCCTAAAACAAACCACGGCACTAATTTGTGACCTTAGTGGAAATAGTGGAATAGTGACCTTAGAGTGGAAATAGTTCATCAATCACTAATCAAGATTTGATTGTGTCAGAGGTATTGATCATAATGAATGGATCTTCCCTTTCACATTTGTTTTCTATCTTTGTAGTCCCTAGTAGAATTGAATGACTAGATTTCTTTCTTGATTTAGCTATTTTAATGAATAATGTTTTATCTCTTTGATATTAAAACACATATATAACTTTTTGCGTTATTGTCAACTGTTCAAAACTATTTGGAGAACTAAACAACCAAACTGAATTCAGTTTGTTGCCTATCCATAACAAAAACGATTTTGCCTAACTCATACAGGTATATGCATACATGTATATTTCTATGTGAAAATTAACTTTTTGTGTAGATTGATTAGCCTATGGACTTATGTTTTTGACCTCTTAATGTGAATATATATTGAAAATTCGTTTACAATTTATTAACTCTCCCATATAACTCCCGTTCATTAAATAATCTCCCATAAATGCGGGTTAGATTTGTGGAATTCTGATAACGAACTAAAACCATAGAATAACCAATCTAAATAATCAAACAATCAATTTTGTTTATTCTGTGCTAAACCCTAGCAGCTTAGTACTACTTTTATATTACTAAATCATGGAACTTATATTTTTTATATCTTATTATACATGTTATAAGGCTGTGATCATCATCATAATCATCATCAGTGTTCTGCCCTAGGGCAGGTCCATACATGATTCCTCCTCCATTCCTCTCTGTCCTGTGCTATTCTCTTCAGCATGAAGTATTTCCCCCCTCCCTGACATCATCCTCCATCTTCACTCGCCTTCTCCCAGCACCATCCCTCCCTCCACAGCCTCCTCCATAAGATGATATTTAAAGATTACGTTCAAGTAAACTTCCTGAGTATCTAAAAAATTTTTCTGTATGACAACTTTGCTTGATTACAGGTCTGGTTCGAAATGAAGTACGGAATCAAGATAGTTCTAAAGACTGTGCGTCGAGCTACGACTGCCCCAGATGCTGGCGCAAGTACACTTTACTCAGGAATCTTCAGCGGCACTTGAAGTTTGAGTGCGGAGTCGAACCGCAGTTCCAGTGCGAGCATTGTCCTTACCGTACCAAACAGAAAATACACCTGAAAAAACACATGCTGCTCAAGCATTCCCAAATTTCCAAAATACTGACCGATCATTTCAATTTTTAATTGAAATTTCTCATTGCATCAAAGGAAATTCCGAATCATCAACGTCTTCAATTTTTGATTTTCTTATTCCATCAAAAGAGATCAATCAGTCTTCATTCCGGATCAGCAACAGTGAATACTTATAATTTTTTGTGATAGGTTCAAGAGAGATAATAACAATCTTAGAGTAACCGCATAGTTAGGAGGTAAAAGAGTGGTCGAGGTCGAGATATAGGTTCTTCCAATGTAAACAGCATTACATTTTGTGGTATGGGAGCCCGCCTGGTGAGGGACCTCTACCTCGACCTCCTTATCACACATGTGTTATATTGAGGTACTTCTATCTCGATCTCGACTTCGACCTCCACCTCTACCCTCTCACTATGTGGTTACCCTTATCCTGGATCAGTGCAATTAAAGAGAAAAGATAACATAATGCTATCTCTATGGTACAATGCTGATCAGCGCAAAGAACATCAGTTGATTCTGTCTGGTGTAACATAGCTGGTACCTTCATCAGTGGCTACCTATACAAATAACTTTGTTTGTTCTCTTGTAAATTTGTACAATATATGCTTGAGTATGATTTTCGCAATAAAGAGGTGAGAGGTGAGCACAGACATTTGATTGTTTCTTCTTGGTGATACCCACGCCCACATGAACCTATGACTCATTCCTGTGTGAGTGGGGTGAGGTGATAGAACTCTACAGTGAGGCTCACTGTATACTGTCAGAACTCTTTATCAATAACATCAACGCATCCCATTCAACCTGTGCTGACAGATAAAAGTAAATTTCACCTCAGCTCCTACTTGCTCAGAATTAGTATTTTCTTTCTTTGCATTGACGGATTGCTCCAATGTAGATGGTATTCTATTATTTCAAAGTCGTTCTTTTATATTCTACAACTATTTCAATTTGATACAGATGTTCAATCATAAAAAATGTAATTTGAATACAAATATCTGTTTTATTGATTTTCAAATGCTATTGTTGCCTTTTTCAGGTTCTAAATCATTGTCGAAATTCTTGTGCCCGAAATGTGGTAGGGGCTATCAGCACAAGCAGAACATGCAGAGGCACCTGAACTACGAGTGCGGCGTGGAGCCGAGATTCAAGTGCAGTTCGTGTCCCTACCGAACTAAACAGAAAAGCCACTTATCAACCCATGTGGCTTTGAAGCATCCCGATCTTTGGATGGAGAATAAATATTAATTATCCTTGGGAATCCATGATGATATTGGGAATATTGAAGATACCTGAAACTTGGACATTATCAGACAGAGACACTTGAAAATGTCTCTCAAGGTTTCCTACTAATTTCTCCCCCCCCCACACAAAAATGTATATTCAGTGGAACCTCGATATCCCGGACAAACTGGGACTGGAGTCCGAGTTATCAAAAAACTTGAATACGTATAGCTTTTGCTGGTGGGGAGTCCCTTGCGGGAAGATCCCACCTCACCTGAATGTATAATTGAAGCCGTCAGTGGGCCTTATACTGCCCATACTTCAGCCGGGATAATTTGGGAGTGACTTGGCTAAAAGCTTTTGTGTTGAGTGGGTTGGAACCGGGATATCTAAAATGAGTTACTGAAAATCCGGATTAACCGGAAAACATACAAGAAATTAACGTACTTACTTTGTTACTAGGAGAACTCGAGCTCTTAACAAGACAGAAGGGGTATTCACAATGTTGTTTTAGCCAGCTGAAGTGCTATTTGCTAACTCTGGATTGTGATGCCCCATCTAAAACCAACTGCTATAAGCTAACTGCAATTTGTGTAACTCAAAGATTATAACCTCACTTTTGCTACCAAATATGACCAAATAAATATGGCCACGGTGTTAACAAAGTTAGCTAGAGTTAGCGGACTCAAACCTACGCTATCTGCTATCTCGTCTGCTAATTTTTTTGTAACGTACTACTATAGCATCGAGTTAACACAGACTTAGCAAATAGCAGGAGTTAGCGAATAGCTCGACTTAGCCAGCTAACTCCAACATTGTGAATACCCTTCGAGAAGTTTACTCTCACAATCCCATAAAGATTATTCTACACTTAACAATACACAGGTGAACCTTCCCCCCCCCCCCACAAAAAATGAATGCACCCCACCTCTTTAAATTCAGGGAAAAATTCGGCTTCTACCCTCCCAAACATAACTTTTTTTTCTGTTAGTGTCATTTGAAACACTGCTGCCCCCCCCCCTTGTGGGCTCTCCCCTGCAATACATGCACAAAACTGAACATGAAATGTAGCCTACTTTTAGTCAAAACCAAAGTTTATTATTGGAAAATAATTTAAATTTCTTCATGAAATCTATCCGGGTTAGCAGGGTCAGGGTTAACTTGGTTCTATTGTTTTTGAGTTTTTTCCGTAGTACGAGAGGTGATATTTCAAAATCCTATCTATATTACCTATTACTACCTATTGTTTTGTTCACTGTAATTTTTTTCTGTATATTATATTGTACTCAATAAATTATTTTTGATACCAGCAGTATACTATAATCATTCTTCACATACAATATCATCATAGCACAACACATCATCATTACTGCAAATAACTCTGTTTATGATTGATTAGTGTTTGGTGTTTCTGATTGAGTGATTGGTTCATCAATTAGGTGACAGAATACAACAACTTAACTTCAAGTGCAAAACCGACGAGTCATTCAATGCCTTCAAATCATCAGTAGATGATCAGTATCATCTACTGGATATTTCTTGTATGGATATCAATAATTATTGATCTCTATCACAATTTTCTCTGTTTATTATTCAGTCCTCACATGTTCGTCTATATAGCAGTGACCGTAGGTGAGTGGATTAGACGCTGGCTTTGTAAACCGAAGACTATCTCATTGGTACCGGCGTAAAAGCAGTCTTGTCAGAGGCCCTAAAATTGATCAGGTACGATCTGAAAACTATTACACCAGACCTGAGCCAGCCAGTGGTCACACGGTATTCATTTTATTCAACATTTATTCGTATTCAGCCTATTACATTGTCCAGAATGAAATATTCAGGCTTTATGTTTCAATTGGAAAATTACATAGTTTTCAATGAAACCGCTGATGAAAAATAGATGGTCTTGACTGTTTATCATCCAAGACGAAGGTTGAACATTAATGACTACCTCATAATATCTGTGTGTTATATTCTATCATGAACGTATCGTTTTGAATCTAATTAAGTTAACTTATAAAGTTACCATAAGCACGAAGAAGATAAAGCAGACCAAAGAAATATGGCTTGATGACGTGCAAGAGGATCTGCGTAGTAGAATTGACACCATAACTGTTCTTGAAAAATACTTAATAACGATTCTCGATTGATTAATTAATAATTGAGTTATTAACATCGTGCTACTTCAATACCAATTACATATCTCTATTGTTATTGTTTCAGGTGTGGATAGTACGTCGAAATTCTATTGCCCAAATAATTGTGGTAGAAGTTACAATAAAAAAGGAAACCTCAACAGACATGTGAGATATGAGTGTGGAGTGGAACCCCAGTTCCAATGTGACCAGTGTTCTTATCTTACTAAGCATAAAGACCATCTGCGAAAACATGTGCTTCTGAGACACGCTGCAATAAAAATCCATGTATGATTACTGATTGCATTTGAACAATTACTGTTGAACAATGACTGTTGAACAATAATTATTCACTTTGTACGACGACAACTTATGAACTGTTTTATTTCAATTCCCAAATCCTCTACAGTTTACTATTTCTGGCGAACTTACGATTTGCAGGTTGAATATGTACAGAATGCAGAAATAGTTATTTGTGCAACTAGTGCGCAAAGTGACAGTTTGCTGCACCGAAAGAAACGTTCAGGCGAGGGCGGAATGGTTTCTTGAGTGCAGCAGAGGAACTTTGCGCACGTATTTCACATTAAACTTTTCCTACAGTTACCATTGAATATGAAAAGTGGGTAATTATGGGTAAAATTCCCTGAAATCCATCAAATTTGTTTGTGTGTGTGATGCTGTTATTAATTACAACCTTAATTCATTTAAAAATTAATAATCCAATTTAAGTTGAAAATTCTCAGCCAAAGTTTTCATTTTTATTCATTCAAGAATCAGAAAAAATACAGATAGAACAAAAAATTCACATTCAAAATACACGCCAACAACTGATTAAAGATGACTGCAAGATGGCTGAACCGACAAGCGCGCGACCTAGCGGGGAAGTTTGTTTCATCCAGCTTAAAACTACAGAAACAGGATTCAGAAATTTAGACTTTTGCTCAA
This sequence comes from Nilaparvata lugens, assembly GCF_014356525.2. NCBI lineage: Eukaryota > Metazoa > Arthropoda > Insecta > Hemiptera > Delphacidae > Nilaparvata > Nilaparvata lugens. Next base: position 50,646,675 of record NC_052508.1, on the reverse strand, counting down.
ATTACCGAGAAAAATGCTCAAAGTAAACTGAAAAATATTTATAAAAATAGCATAGACAACAGAGAATATTTATTGTAGTATTGTTATGTTTTTTATTATTTTTATTTATATGAATATCAAACGGTAATCATTCAGCCTCAAAATTCTAATTTTATAATGTATATTTGCTACTTTTCTCATTTCTTGCAGTTGAAATAATAATTATCAATAGAAAAGAACTATTATTTATTTTTAAATGATGAGAATTCGTAAATGATGATTATTTTTTTATGATTTAGATGAATATTATTCTTGTTTTGGATTTCTAGATTGGGATTTTATCATAAATGTAGGGTAGCCATTGAAATGATTCTTATCTAAATCTAACCACAGTCATTGTTACCAACGTGATTTTTGTTTTCGTGCACTAATCCTCCATATAACCCACCAACTATTTTGTCTTGCCATGTTGCAAATCTGGAGTGCAGAAAAAATTTTTCCCGCACTAGAGTGGAAAAGTGAATCTTTGGGTATTGTAATCAGTACAGGAACAGCAACTTTCCGAGGTAGCTGTAGGAAAAAATTATTTCAAAACCTAACTGTATATATCTACATTTGTGTTGTTGCAATTAGATTTTCAACTATTCTTGTCATTTAACACAACTATGAATTAATAGAAACTATAAAAAATAACTAACTTGTAGTTTAACTCACAACATCTTTCTACTCATAGAAAAATCTATATCATACCATAGAGAAAGGATAAGCGTAAGCGTATTTGTATCTGATACTTTTGTATCTCATAGTTTTCAAATATTACCTTCAATAACTACTAGATTCAATAACATCGCTGATATAATGAATAGATAGTCTTTTGACTTTTTATCCTCAAAGCAGAAGATTTGATCGATAAAAGATAAATGTCTTTTCCACCACCATGGCACTACCTCATAATATCTGTGTGCTATCTTTCGTCATGAACGTATTGTTTTGTATCTAAAATTTATTAAGTTTCATTAGCACGAAGAAGACAAGGCAGACCGAAGAAAGGATGGCTTGTAGACGTGCAAGAAGATCTGCGTGTTATGGGAAGAGGATAAGATGGAGAACAGTAGTGAGGTTTTAACTTCCTTAACAGATATAGGGATTGATGGAGAGGCTTGGTGATGGAGGCCGCCCTTGGCCACGACAAACTATAGAGCCGCATAGTGAGTAAGTTGCCTATATTGTAGTTAAATTTACACCTTAACTATACTTGAAGTATACTTAACTAGTAGTTCTGTGAACAGTAGGCCTCGCGCAGTTATAAACCACATCGTCCTCTTGTACTGTCCATCAGAGTAAATCCTGTCTGAATGTCGTGTCGGCAAGATATCGGTGTGAAAACGATAACGGCTTTTGTTTGGGTTGGTGTATCAGAAATACACCAAAACATCAGAAGCTAATCTTCTACAAGACATACTGGCAACAGGTCAGCCCGAGTTGAAAGCAGAGAAAGGTCGAGAGACAATACTATGTTATTTTATATATTAATTGCATAGAATCAATAGTGCATTTAATAGTGCATAAAAATTGCATGCGATGAGCCATGAAATTAATAGTCCACACAACACCTGATTTATTACCAAGTTGCATTGAGATATAATTTGCATGCGTTATAGCATGCAATAATCCACACGACAGCTGATTTATGATGAATAATCCTGAAGTCTGATTTACGGTAATATTGACGTTAAAAGGAGACTCCTTTTCCTTTTGTATTATCCTTGAAATATAAAATTTCAAAAAACCTTATGTATGTTCGTCGACACGAAATTTAAAAAGGAACATACATGTCAAATTTCATGGAAATCTATTGCCGCGTTTCGTTGTAAATGCGGAACATGAATATGAACATAACAATATAAAATCATATGAACATGAAGAGGAATCATGAAAATCGATGAAAATCGTCGACTTGAATCTTAGACTTTCACTTCGCTCGGTCAATAAAGATTTTCGATTGATTAATTAGTTAATCTAAATTTAGTCATTAACAACGTGCAACTTCAATTCCAATTACATATCTCTATTGTTATTGTTTCAGGTGTGGAGAGTACGTCGAAATTCTATTGCCCAAATAATTGTGGTAGAAGCTACAATAATAAAGGAAGCCTTAGCAGACATCTGAGATATGAGTGTGGAGTGCAACCCCAGTTCCAATGTGACCAGTGTTCTTATCTTACTAAGCATAAGAACAATCTGCGAAAACATGTGCTTCTGAGACACGCTGCAATGAAAATTCATATATGATTACTGATTGCTTTTGAACAATGACTGTTGAACAATTCACTTTGTACGATGACAACTCATGAACAGTTTTTTTTTCAATTACCAAATCCTCCACAGTTTACTATCTCTGGCAAACTTACGAAGTGCAGGTTGAATATGTACAGAATGCAGAGTAAATTATTCAAAACCTAACTGTATATATCTACATTTGTGTTGTTGCAATTAGATTTTCAATTATTCTTGTCCTTTAACGCAACTATGAATCGATAGAAACTATAAAAAATAACTAACTTGTAGTTTAACCCACAACATCTTTCTACTCATAGAAAAAAACTATATCATACCATAGAGAAAGGATAAGCATAAGCGTATTTGTTTGTATCTTATGATACTTTTCAAATATTACCCTCAATAACTACTAGATTCAATAACATCGCTGATATAATGAATAGATAGTCTTGACTTTTTATCGTCCAAGCAGAAGATTTGATCGATAAAAGATAAATGTCTTTTCCACCACCAAGGCACTACCTCATAATATCTGTGTGCTATCTTTCTTCATGAACGTATTGTTTTGTATCTAAAATTTATTAAGTTTCATTAGCACGAAGAAGACAAGGCAGACCGAAGAAAGGATGGCTTGTAGACGTGCAAGAAGATCTGCGTGTTATGGGTAGGATAAGATGGAGAACAGTAGTAAGGTTTTAACTTCCTTAACAGATATAGGGATTGATGGAGAGACTTGGTGATGGAGGCCGCCCTTCGCCACGACGGACTATAGAGCCGTATAGTGAGTAAGATACATTTATTGTAGTGAAATTGACACCATACTGTTCTTGAAGTATATTTAATAAATATTTTCGATTGATATTTAGTTATTAACAACGTGCAAGTTCAATTCCAGTTACATATCTCTATTGTTATTGTTTCAGGCGTGGAGAGTACGTCGAAATTCTATTGCCCAAATAATTGTGGTAGAAGTTACAATAAAAAAGGAAACCTCAACAGACATGTGAGATATGAGTGTGGAGTGGAACCCCAGTTCCAATGTGACCAGTGTTCTTATCTTACTAAGCATAAAGACCATCTGCGAAAACATGTGCTTCTGAGACACGCTGCAATAAAAATCCATGTATGATTACTGATTACAGTTTTCTGAACAATGACGGTTGAACAATTCACTTTGTACGATGGCAACTGATGAGCAGTTGTTTTCAATTATCAAATCCTCTTTAGTTTACTATCTCTGACAAACTTACGAAGTGCAGGTTGAATATGTACAGAATGCAGAATAAATTATTTCAAAACCTAACTATATTTTTTTTTACATTTGTGTTGTTGCAATTAGATTTTCAACTATTCTTGCCCTTTAATGAGTAAGTTACCTATATTGTAGTTAAATTGACACCATAACTGTTCTTGAAGTATACTTAACTAGTAGTTCTGTGAACAGTAGACCTCGCGCAGTTATAAATCACAGCGTCCTCTTGTACTGTCCATCAGAGTAAATCCTGTCTGAATGTCGTGTCGGCAAGATATCGTTGTGAAACGTTAATGGCTGTTGTTTGGGTTGGTGTATCAGAAATACACCAAAACATCAGAAGCTAATCTTCTACAAGACATACTGGCAACAGGTCAGCCCGAGTTGAAAGCAGAGAAAGGTCGAGAGACAATACTATGTTATTTTATATATTAATTGCATGGAATCAATAGTGCATTTAATAGTGCATAAAAATTGCATGCGATGAGCCATGAAATTAATAGTCCACACAACACCTGATTTATTACCAAGTTGCATTGAGATATAATTTGCATGCGTTATAGCATGCAATAATCCACACGACAGCTGATTTATGATGAATAATCCTGAAGTCTGATTTACGGTAATATTGACGTTAAAAGGAGACTCCTTTTCCTTTTGTATTATCCTTGAAATATAAAATTTCAAAAACTTTATGTATGTTCGTCGACACGAAATTTAAAAAGGAACATACCTGTCAAATTTCATGGAAATCTATTGCCGCGTTTCGTTGTAAATGCGGAACATGAATATGAACATAACAATATAAAATCATATGAACATGAAGAGGAATTCAAAACCGTCGACTTGAATCTTAGACCTTCACTTCGCTCGGTCAATAAAGATTTTCGATTGATTAATTAGTTAATCTAAATTTAGTCATTAACAACGTGCAACTTCAATTCCAGTTACATATCTCTATTGTTATTGTTTCAGGTGTGGAGAGTACATCGAAATTCTATTGCCCAAATAATTGTGGTAGAAGCTACAATAATAAAGGAAGCCTTAGCAGACATCTGAGATATGAGTGTGGAGTGCAACCCCAGTTCCAATGTGACCAGTGTTCTTATCTTACTAAGCATAAAGACCATCTGCGAAAACATGTGCTTCTGAGACACGCTGCAATGAAAATTCATATATGATTACTGATTGCATTTGAACAATGACTGTTGAACAATTCACTTTGTACGATGACAACTGATGAACAGTTTTTTTTTCAATTACCAAATCCTCCACATTTTACTATCTCTGGCAAACTTACGAAGTGCAGGTTGAATATGTACAGAATGCAGAGTAAATTATTTCAAAACCGAACTGTATATATCTACATTTGTGTTGTTGCAATTAGATTTTCAACTATTCTTGTCCTTTAATGCAACCATGAATTGATAAAAACTATAAAAAATAACTAACTTGTAGTTTAACCCACAACATCTTTCTACTCATAGAAAAAAACTATATCATACCATAGAGAAAGGAAAGTGTAAGCGTATTTGTTTGTATCTTATCATACTTTTCAAATATTACCCTCAATAACTACTAGATTCAATAACATCGCTGATATAATGAATAGATAGTCTTGACTTTTTATCGTCCAAGCAGAAGATTTGATCGATAAAAGATAAATGTCTTTTCCACCACCAAGGCACTACCTCATAATATCTGTGTGCTATCTTTCTTCATGAACGTATTGTTTTGTATCTAAAACTTATCAAGTTTCATTAGCACGAAGAAGACAAGGCAGACCGAAGAAAGGATGGCTTGTAGACGTGCAAGAAGATCTGCGTGTTATGGGAAGGATAAGATGGAGAACAGTAGTGAGGTTTTAACTTCCTCAACATATAGGGAGTGATGGAGATTCTTGGTGATGGAGGCCAAGGCAACAACGAACTGTAGAGCCGCATAGTGAGTAAGATACATCTATTTTAGTAAAATTGACACCATACTGTTCTTGAAGTATATTTAATAAATATTTTCGATTGATATTTAGTCATTAACAACGTGCAACTTCAATTCCAATTACATATCTCTATTGTTATTGTTTCAGGTGTGGAGAGTACGTCGAAATTCTATTGCCCAAATAATTGTGGTAGAAGCTACAATAATAAAGGAAGCCTTAGCAGACATCTGAGATATGAGTGTGGAGTGCAACCCCAGTTCCAATGTGACCAGTGTTCTTATCTTACTAAGCATAAGAACAATCTGCGAAAACATGTGCTTCTGAGACACGCTGCAATGAAAATTCATATATGATTACTGATTGCTTTTGAACAATGACTGTTGAACAATTCACTTTGTACGATGACAACTCATGAACAGTTTTTTTTTCAATTACCAAATCCTCCACAGTTTACTATCTCTGGCAAACTTACGAAGTGCAGGTTGAATATGTACAGAATGCAGAGTAAATTATTCAAAACCTAACTGTATATATCTACATTTTTGTTGTTGCAATTAGATTTTCAACTATTCTTGTCCTTTAACGCAACTATGAATCGATAGAAACTATAAAAAAATAACTAACTTGTAGTTTAACCCACAACATCTTTCTACTCATAGAAAAAACTATATCATACCATAGAGAAAGGATAAGCATAAGCGTATTTGTTTGTATCTTATGATACTTTTCAAATATTACCCTCAATAAGTTCTAGATTCAATAACATCGCTGATATAATGAATAGATAGTCTTGACTTTTTATCGTCCAAGCAGAAGATTTGATCGATAAAAGATAAATGTCTTCTCCACCACCAAGGCACTACCTCATAATATCTATGTGCTATCTTTCTTCATGAACGTATTGTTTTGTATCTAAAACTTATTAAGTTTCATTAGCACGAAGAAGACAAGGCAGATCGAAGAAAGGATGGCTTGTAGACTTGCAAGAAGATCTGCGTGTTATGGGAAGGATAAGATGGAGAACAGTAGTAAGGTTTTAACTTCCTTAGGGATTGATGGAGAGGCTTGGTGATGGAGGCCGCCCTTGGCCACGACGGACTATAGAGCCGCATAGTGAGTAAGATACATCTATTTTAGTAAAATTGACACCATACTGTTCTTGAAGTATATTTAATGAATATTTTCGATTGATATTTAGTTATTAACAACGTGCAAGTTCAATTCCAGTTACATATTTCTATTGTTATTGTTTCAGGCGTGGAGAGTACGTCGAAATTCTATTGCCCAAATAATTGTGGTAGAAGTTACAATAATAAAGGAAACCTGAACAGACATCTGAGATATGAGTGTGGAGTGGAACCCCAGTTCCAATGTGACCAGTGTCCTTTTCTTACTAGGCATAAAGACCATCTGCGAAAACATGTGCTTCTGAGACACGCTGCAATAAAAATCCAAATATGATTACTTATTACATTTGTACAATGACTGTTGAACAATTCACTTTGTACGATGGCAACTGATGAACAGTTGTTTTCAATTATCAAATCCTCTACAGTTTACTATCTCTGACTAACTTACGAAGTACAGGTTGAATATGTACAGAATTCAAAATAAATTATTTCAAATCCTAATTGGTATTTTTCTTCATTTGTTTTGTTGCAATTCAATTTTTAACTATTCTTGTTCTTCAAAGCAATTATGAATAATTGAAAACAATAACTTGTAGTTTGAGCTCCAATATTTTTCTATTTATAGAAAGAACTATATCATATTTTTCAAATATTACCCTGAAAAACTATTAGATTCAATAACAGCGCGTAAAATCACGTAAAAATGAAGATAGAAAAATTCTAATCTCAGCGTCTTTAAATTAATAATTTGGAAATGAAAAATTAGGAATCGGCAAAGGAATCGTAAGAATCTCCTTCTAATCATTCACTTATAGAGAAAAATTTGCTCAGAACAAAGATATTTTTATTATTCAGAAGTTTGTATGCATGCTATAGAAGTGAAAGTGGATTTCATCCATCAAGTATGATTCCTTTCGACTAATCTTCTCTTCTCTCATTTTTCCACTTATTAGTAGAATTGAATGAAATAACTTTTCCCTACTTATTCAACTAGCCTAATATTCAACGACAAGGGAATATCACTCTAACAAACACTTCACCTCGGCCACAATCAGTGTGCGACTTGGTACAGAGCGAAAATAGCTCTGTTGGCCCACATATGTTTTTGGTGTGCACATAAACTCTGCGTACGTTTAGATGTTGCTCTGCAGAATAAAATAGCTTGGTCTGAACATACCTTTAACTTCTTTAACAGATAGGGATTGATGGAGAGGCTTGGTGATGGAGGCCAAGACCCACGACGGACAGTGGAGCCACATAGTGAGTAAGTTACAGCTATTGTAGTAAAATTGACACCATAAATATTTCGAAGTATACTTAATAAATATTTTCGACTGAATAATTGAACGAGCGTCAGCGAAGTTCACACTTTTGACTTACTGAAGGCCAAAGTCGTTTTCTGCCTGTTTGTATGTTCGACAAGAACTTTAGAGAGAATTGATCGATCAGCTTCAAATTTTGAACAAGAATTCTTCGAACCTTTTTACAGGTCAAGTTCGTTGGACAACAAAATTGACTCACTTCTTGGTCCTTTTTCAGGATATAAAAAATAACATTGAAAGTGCATAAGAGAAAACTTGTTTTGATTTATCATTTATCAGCCAGCTGGAATTATTTTCATGCTATTTCAGTAATTTTTTCATTCATTTAAAGAAGCTGATGCTATATTTTGGCAGTTGTCACACAGACTGTCAGACAGACTGACTTAATGCGCCGACCACTGATTTCAGCTCAATAATACACAACATTAATTAAATTATAAGTTTCATATTTAATTTATATCAGCTGTGCTAATAGTGAAGTTGTGTTTCTTTTCTGGCTCAAAATTTTGCAAAATTACTCAAAAATTTCCAATTTGTAGAGATTTGAGTGAAATATTTTTGTTTTTCATCAGTTTTTAAATATCAAAATTCAAAATTTTTAGTTTAGTCATTAGTTTTGAAGTGGAAATTGGACTTTTTGAAGTGAAAGTGGAATCTTAACCTTATTCTTTTTTGAAACTTTTGTTTGTAAAAATTTTGGGAGAAGACAGTTTGGGTTATACCAATCATATTATATTTATTATAATTATGATTTGTAATTGTCATTGAAATAAATAAATAAATATTAACTCGCTTCTGTTAACGTTCGTCTGCTTGTCTGTAACATACACGTAATTAATAATACTTGTCATAGAAGTTGCTATGACAATTTTGTTTTTTGTTTAAAGTCTTAAAATTGTGAGTAGAAGCTCCTATTAAGCTGCGTTTACACCGGAGTTAATAACATGAGTTATTAACAAAAAGTTATTAACTTGACTGAATCGTCAGAAATTTCTCTTAACAAAAGTTAATAACTCGTGTTTTTAACAGAAAATTCCTTGTTATTAGCAAGATCTTGTTATCAATATGATTGACTTCCATATGATTTAATTTAACGAGAGTATTCATATGATATAACAGCCGGAATAAAAAGCAAAAAATTGTCTTCAAAATACTTTAAATTGAAACAGGTGTGATCATTATAAGAAAATATAAACTTAATGATCTTCATCTGATTATTTTAATGTAAACAAATTATAGTTCGTTCACACAAGAGTTTTTAACAATGTTAATAACATTTTCTTTTGGCTGCTAGTTTTGTTATTAACAAAAGTTAATAACTTTGTCACGTGTGTCGTCTGCAGCTGTAGTTATTAGGGAACAGCTGTAGTTGTAGGGTAGGGATACTGAGCGAGGGTGTTGCGGAAAAGATTGGAACCTGTTATTAACAAAAGTTAATGCGATAGAAGAGGCTTTTGTTATTAACATAACACATTTCCTTTGATCTTCACCGACTCTCGATGGATAACATAAATCTTGCTAATAACAAGGAATTTTCTGTTAAAAACACGAATTATTCACTTTTGTTATCAGAAATTTTTGTCGATTCAGTCAAGTTGATAACTTTTTATTAATAACTCATGTTATTAACTCCGGTGTAAACGCAACTTAACATGATGTTAATGACTTTTGTAATTAACATCAGTTAATAACAAAAATGTTTAAAACTTGTGTTATCAACTCTGTTGTAAACTCAGCTTTAGTATTCACTAAAACTGATTATTCAATGTATAGGTTCTCATTCATTTCATTTCATTTTTGTATCATTTATTAGTACCTTCAAATGTTGAGATCATTGAAACGGTTTGAAGTGCGGGTTTCGCCATTAATTTTCCTTTGAAATTCTGTATCGAAATCATGTATCACATGGAAGATACCCATCTCATTTTAAAAAAATCAAGTTGGATTCAAAATGAAGCTGGATTCGAAATGGAGTTGGATTGATATGACATATCCAAGATGGCGAACAAAAGGTTTGAAGCGTCAGAAAGTATTTTTTTCAATTGGAATAGGATCCCCATGTAACCTACTACTGTCATATCATACTAAGATCTCAGAGATCAATATAACAATTCATGAGCGAGTTCTTTGACCCAGAGGGTCTCTAGTTTGTTTTAATCAAATTATACGATTGATATTTAGTTATTAACAACGTGCATCTCCGATTCCAATTACATATTTCTATTGTTTTTGTTTCAGGCGTGGAGAGTACATCGAAATTCTATTGCCCAAATAATTGTGGTAGAAGCTACAATCAAAAAGGAAACCTCAACAGACATCTGAGATATGAGTGTGGAGTGGAACCCCAGTTCCAATGTGTTATTAACAATAGTTATTAACAACGTGCAACTTCAATTCCACTTACATATCTCTATTGTTATTGTTTCAGGTGTGGAGAGTACGTCGAAATTCTATTGCCCAAATAATTGTGGTAGAAGTTACAATAATAAAGGAAACCTCAACAGACATCTGAGATATGAGTGTGGAGTGGAACCCCAGTTCCAATGTGACCAGTGTTCTTATCTTACTAAGCATAAAGACCATCTGCGAAAACATGTGCTTCTGAAACACACTGCAATAAAAATCCAAATATGATTACTGATTACATTTTAACAATGACGGTTGAACAATTCACTTTGTACGATGGCAACTGATGAACAGTTTTTTTCAATACCCAAATCCTTAACAGTTTACTATTTTTGGTAAGTGTAGGTTGAGTATGTGTAGAACGACGAATGAATTATTTCAAATCCTCAATGTATTTTTCTTTATTTGTGTTGTTGCAATGCGATTTTCAACTATTCTTGTCCTTCAAAGCAACTATGAATAAATGAAAACAATACTATAGTAGTTTAACCTCCTATTCATAGAAAGAACTATATCTTACTTTCAAATATTACTCTTTATAATTATTATATTTTCCTTGATTAATAAGAAGAGTAAGTATAATTAAATTAAAGTGCAACTTTTGAATTATTGTATATCAAAGATTCTGTTTGGTTAAAAAGTTAGAATTATAATAGAATGTAATATTATTCTTCTACTCCTTTCACTTCAACTCAATCCTCCATAATAACTTGACCAGTTCTCCGTCCTCTTTTAATTTCTTTTTCTTTTTCTTCTTCTTCTTCTTTTTCTTCTACTTCTACTTCTTGCTTCTTTTTTTTCTTCTTCTTCTTCTTCTTATTCTTCTTCTCCTCCTTCTACTCCTCCTTCTCCTTCTACTCCCTCTCCTCCATTTCCTCCTCCTCCTCTTCCTCCTTTCAAATGGGGTCGGTATTCCCATTGCGCAATAATTACAATTTGGAATCTATTTTCTAAAATGATTTTTGTTTGGCTCCAGGTGAGATGTTCATCCACCTACAGGATGACAAATTGAACCAATACTTTGCCAAAGATGCGCCCAACTTCGTCTGTCCAAAGTGCCAGAGGAATTACTCAGCGCTGAGCAGTCTCAAGCGACACTTGAAGTACGAGTGTGGCGTCGAACCGAAATTTAAATGTCCCCACTGTTCATACCGAACCAAACAGAAGATACATTTGAAATCCCATGTCGTTGTCAAACATCAAGATTTATTTTCAACACCGTAAACCTTGTGAACTTAGTTGCATTTTCAAGTGTGAAACATCAACATTGTAAAGCTTGCGATCAACAATTCTGTAAAATCAGTTTCACATCCATGGGTGACATTTTTATTTCATTGGATGTTTTATACTGTCAGTCTCTCTCAGTTACTATAAAAGCTCATGAATTGTACACTCGGTTACAATATTGATCATCGAAATTGAATGCAATAGTAGCAATAACTGTTGAACCTCAATAGCATCTCATCAAGTGTTTCTTATATTAAAACGATTCTCATTAGTCCGATTTAGAAAAAATTCAAAATACCAGAAATACTCACAACACAGATCCAAGTGTCTAGGCATTCTCAGGTCATGTCATATTCATGCAGTACATGTGATAATACAAAACTGTAAGGAAAGAAAAGAAGTGGATAGACTTTGGAACATTGATTCTACTGATATCAACACATTGAAGATTTGTACTTATCTATTTCACTAGCCATGACGAACTGCTAGTTCAAAACGAAAAGATTTGAATATTATGTTTCTCGTAGCCAGTGGTACTTGAACTTTGGCAGTGCAGTATCATCATAAAGACGTCCACTGCGATTTTGTTCTTTCAACTTTTTGTTTCCAAGTGTTAGTTTTAAAAAAAATCTTTTTTTGAACTATTTTTGATGGGTTATTTCGTTTTTAATGCATCAGACGGTCTCATTTGTAGTTGATTAAGAAGTTCATGCATAGCACTTAACTATAATTATTAGAAACTGGATAAAAATACAGTATATATAATAGAGCCTTTAATGTTCTGTGTTATTTTCTTGAATTCAATTGTGACTGGGTGAGAACATTGCTTTTATTTCTTAATTTATAACGTTAATAGAATACATTATTGATGTTTACATTTCAATTACTTAAATTAAATTTACAAATTTAAAATACCTACATTAAATTTATTTTTATATCATACTATTCATACATTCAGCAATTCTCTTGAGAAAAAATCAATTATTATTAATCATTAAAGAACATTGGGCTTCAATTATCTTCAAATGCATACATTCAACAACCCAACTCATGTCTTTTCCATCTATGTTTTGTATTATTTGGTATTCCACTAGTGTTTATCTCCTGTATAAGTTTGATCACAAACCAGGTCTGTTCTAAATTGAGCTCGCATTGTTGCCAGGTATGATGGATTACAACAACGCGATGCTTAGCTGTCCCAAATGTGACAGAAAGTACAATTTGAAGAGGAATTTATGGCGACACTTGAAGTATGAGTGCGGAGTTGAACCGAAATTCAATTGCAATTTTTGCCCGTTTCGTGCAAAACAGAAGATACATTTACAGTCTCACGTTGTTCTAAAACATAATGCTAGAATGATGAATTTCAAATTTGAATAATTTTGTTCCCTGATGAGTATGTTTGTGATGTGTTATTATTAATCTGATCCAATTCAATTGCGGTACTTGAATTATTGTGACCTGTCTCAATTTTTTTCGTTTATTATCTCATACTTTAGAAGAGATTACATTTTCTTTTTTGTACTCAAGAGAAATAAAACTTTTTTATGCCAGTTTTTAGTCATTCTAATCACTATCCTTACAGACTCAGAACTCTTTTACTGCTTGACTTTATTGTCGAATCAATAATATTATTGATTTTCAGCTTTATCTATAACAGTGTCAATGAGTTGTGTGAGTATTAATCCTACCTACCAAAACTTTGCATTGCGAATAATTATGAAGCTAAATATCACAATATTTAGGCCTATTGATTGAAACATAATATAATCTTTATCAAAAGAGATAATGATAAAAGTATGAAATTATAAATCAGTAATACTGTATTCTAAAAATGATAGCCCAATTAATGTGACATTGTTCAATTTTCGCATAATAAATTATTATCCGATGTTCAAGTGTTGATTTTTCTAGTGTTGTACGAGTAGGAGTAGATATGGTCATTTGTAGTGTTGACAATACACTAGAACTATAGAAAAATTAGAACTGTAGAAATATAGAGTGATCATGGTATAGCTCTATCGGAACATCTGATACTCTAATTTTGATAGAATAACAATGCTCATGAAAGGATTAAGTCATAATAATTGAAATATTATTTTATGTATAGGAATACTCAGATATTAAAGGAACTCCAGATATTAGCATAGAGAAACAATAGCGTGAGCTATTGTTTACCCTATTATTGTTTCTCTTTTTTCCTTACACTATTGTTTCTCTATGATACTAGTCAGTTGATTTTCTTATAGGGTTACTTAATAGGTTCTATGTTGAAGAATGTCGTTTCTGCAAAAAAGCTTAAGGTACTAGTTTACTCATTGAGAAATGCATTATTTATATTATTTATTAGCTGTTCTTTCATTAGTAGTACATCTCTAGACATCTCGTGACATTTCAATGCATCATTCATATTATTATCTATTAGCTGTTCTTTCATTAGTAGTACATCTCTAGACATCTCGTGACATTTCAATGCATCATTCATATTATTATCTATTAGCTGTTCTTTCATTAGTAGTACATCTCTAGACATCTCGTGACATTTCAATGCATCATTCATATTATTATCTATTAGATGTTCTTTCATTAGTAGTACATCTTTAAACATCCCATAAAATTTCAATGCATCATTCACCAGCTTCTCTCTTATTAGTAGTACATCTCCAGACATTCATTTGTAAAATTAAAAAATGTTGAATTGCAAAATTTCGAGAAAACATTTATATTTTGATTATAATATGTGCTTGTATGGGCAGTATATTGAAAAAATGTTCTTTTTTTTTTTTCATAGGTAACATATATATCCATGAAATATTTTTTTTCAATATGGGGTGAAACCAAAGACTTAGAGCTCAAACCAACTCTACAGGAATTCAACTTTACTTACTCTTGAGTAGGTTAACTCATTGATATAATTCGTCTATTCATGATTCACGATTCTTTGATCAGCAAAGCATTTTTTCAGTATAGTGAGGTCCACGTTATAATGACAGTATTTGATTAACATTGGTGTTGCTATCCTTGTCTATCATTCGACAAAGCAGATGGCGCACCCTTCCCTACCTCCACGACGTGGCCAGATCGTTTTTCAACAATGTAGAAATATAATGAAAATATTCTCCCTTAATTCTGAAGATTTATTATTCTACCATTGAAAAATATATTCACTTGACGAATAGAATATAATTGATCATTTTCAACAAGAATAAACAATTAATTTTACATCAGATATACCGATATCAGCTATCCTCTATAAAAGGCAGTGACAAGGCAGAGAATCGGCAACACTGTTCTGCCATCTTTTCCCACTGCTGGGTTTTAGGCTATAGTAGCCTAATAGCTCTACACTGAAATTAATAGACGACTGGCAATCTATCCTCGAGCACTTCAAAATTGATGAGTTTTTCGACTGGGTATCAATTTTGAAGAATTTAGAACTTAGAGCTTTAAAAATAGACAGCCAGTCTTAATATTTAGTGTTAACTAGTTAATCAGGATAGCAGGTAGTGTTTGAGTACAAAGGTAATATATTTTTCATGCTACTGGTCTTGATCGTCATCAGAGAATATTGAATATATTAAAATAATTTATAATAATATTAGTTACCATTAATTTATATTTAATGTTATACAATTGCCAGTGTAATGTTAATTCACTTAGGAATTTTAAACTGTTATACAAACAAGCAGACATGTTTATTGTGAAATGCACGAACTGTTTGTCGACTAATAGACTGAAAAGTAAAAATATGTGCGTGTGTACATCAAACTTCGCAATGGATCAATGCATGAAAAATGAAGTTTTTAGGCTTCAACCAATTATGATTTTATGATAGTTGTATATCAATAGTAATTAGTTATGAGTCAAAAGAGGAGATGATAATTTTAATAACACTATGTGCTCTTCCAGGTATTGAAAATTTGACATCACTAGACTGCTCGAAATGTGGTAAAAGCTACAACCGCAAAGGATGTTTTGAGAAGCATCTGGCAGAAGAGTGTGGACTGGAACGATTTGCCTGCCCGAAATGTGGAAGAAGCTATCACCGGAAAGGAACTCTGCAGCGGCATTTGAAGTATGAGTGCGGGATCGAGCCGCAGTTCCGATGTGACCATTGTCCCTTCCGTTCCAAGCAGAAAATTCATTTGAAATCGCATGTGGCTAAGAAACATTACAATTTATCGGATATACTGGCAAGACAGTTCCAAGTTTTCAATTAGAAATCTTTTTTGACGTTATTCATATTGTGAGATTATTTTCTTTGAAGCTTGAAACAATTTTTTTATAATTCTGAAGTTATTCTACCATGGTTTTGGTTTGTATTGCTCATTTTGTATGAACATACATTTTCAAGTGCTTGATTTGTGCAAAAGATTACTATGTTTGTGAAGATTAATTATATTCTGAGCCCGGTTTCACAGATCTTTGATTTTATAGGTAAATGTATATTTCTTATATGTATCTAAGATATAGATATATACAACTATAGGAACGCAGATCGCTCTCTGTGTCTTCTTGTAATTCAAGTATCTTGTAATTTGTGCACGATAAAGTAACTAAAACTTTTGAAAATAACGCTATTCAATCATTTGAGACTAAAAGCAGAAGAATATTATCCTGTAAGATTTTATCATATTCAATTTTGCATTTGTTGATTGTCAGTGAATTAATTCCCTTTTAAAATGTACATTTTTTATATTTGCTATTTCTTATTCATCAACCGATCATGAGATTAAATCAAGCATGTAGAATTGAGTAATGAGGAATGAGAATAAGATTTCAACTTCGGCAAATTAGTATGAACTTGAATCGCTATGCTTTGATAATTTCTGCAAAGCTTAATTAACAAGTTTCATCACCAATATTAATTTATTTTGCTTGTTATAATATACCTTCCTCTATATATATATATATATATATAACATTGTGTAACTTGGAGTTGCAAAAATCTAGTGGATTAGATGCTTGCTTTTATTTCAGAGGCCCGGGTTTGAATCCCGATCGGTGCGAGATATTTTCTCGGGCCACTCCCGTGTTTATGATGGTCACGTTAAATCGTCTCGTCGGTCCCGGCTGTCTAAAACCAGTTGTTATATTATCTGTTCAGAGGGCCTGAAATTGAACAGGTGCGACCTGAAAACTCTGAAACCACATTAAAGCCAGCCAGATCACATGATATTATTCCTCTTCTTCTTCTTCTGATTACAGTACCACGGTATAGACATGATCATATGATATTATTATTATTCTTTTTCTTCTTCAGACTACCACGGTATAGGCATGATTACCTGCTCCAGTCTTTAAAAAAGCCTAAGAAATTGAAATTTATAAAAATTTAATTGAAGTTTAACTTTATAATCGTGTCTACTTTTGAGACCACCTTTTCCTTAGTCTTCCATCTTCTCTCTTACCTGCTGGTTCGTAGTTGAGAGCTTTAACAGGGATTTCACAGGCTTTCCAACCGGTAGAGTTGGCATTCTGTCTTTGTGCGCTTTCCATTTACTTCGATTTTTTTAATTTCTTCATTCAGTGGCTCAACCTTAATTATTATTATTTCTTATATTCAAATTATTATTCACTTTTTTCCATCAGGTTTTAGCTTTATGTTTTCCTATAGCATATACCAATTCTTATAATTATACTTTGCTTCGTTCACTAATTATGTTTCTCATTTTTTTATACTGATATTTTTGAACTAAAAACTAACAAAGTTTGAACTAGTTATAAGTGTCCTCGTGACGGTTTCAAATTGAATCTATTATTTGCAGGATTGACAGACAACAGCGCGAGTGTGTTCCATTGTGACAGATGTGACAAAAAGTACAGTCTGAAGAGGAACTTGTGGCGACACTTGAAGTATGAGTGCGGAGTTGAGCCCAAGTACCAGTGCCATTTATGCTCCTATCGCAGCAAATACAAAAATCCCCTGCAGTTACATGTTGCTTTCAAGCATTCAACTATTGACCAGAAACAATGCCTTCGTATGATAAATGACAACTGAAAACTATCCATTTTTGCATATTGTAACTGCTATCATTTTACTAACTTACGAGTGGTTACTTCATAACACTATTGTGACAGATCTACTTATTCCATTACTTGAACTAAGTCTACTCAGCCTATAATCTAACCTATGTTTACTTAGTCTATGCTATTTTGTAATAATTGTTTTAGTATAGTTGATATCAAGATATTTAGTATGGTTTATAATAATTTTTCAATGATCTTATCAGTAAAATAAGAAGGAAATATTACTTGATTTCTTGTTATTTGTTCATCAATTCTACTGTATGATGAAGAGTCACTTTCATATAATTTATTGTGATTAATGATAGCAATCCTTGTAACTTTTACAGTAGGCTACTACTGTAATAGTAGTAAATGCAATACGAATACGGTGATAAATTATTATTCACTTTCATTATAATGATATGTGTGTTATTTTTCAATATTGTTTTTCTAGTATAAGAGTGGAAAAGAACTCAAATTTCTATACATTGTGTGAAGAAACTGTTTGAAGAATGATCATAATCATCAGTTGAGTTAAGACTTATATGAAAGACATGCCTGTAGGCTCTCAGGTATTTTTGAAATAAAAAATTTATACATGAAAAGTTTCACTTTTTTTAATAACATGATCCAGACACTAAAATACCTTTTACTGGACATTCTCCTGACTGACAGACAAAACGTCTTCTGCAATAGCTGACCTGCCAGAGCAAACAAACTACTTAACAACGTAACATTGTTAGTGGCTGGCAATTGTGCAATAAAAATATGATTCTATTCATAGAAACGTAATTGAATGATATACGATACCTAATTGTTAATGATGATAAGAATGTGTTGTTTTGGCTGTAGGCAAGCCGGTAGTCACCAAGCCTCAGTACAAATGCAAATTTTGTTTTTACCGTGCCTGGGAGAAAAGCAGCTTACAGTTTCACATCGCCTTCAGGCACCGCCACCTCCAACCTTCAAGCATCACAAGTGGAGCTGGAATGCATGCTTTCCATCTTTTTCGATAAAATGATACCCAAATGTTCTTGTCCAACTCTGTAACATTGTTTATTGTATAAAACATTGTTTGTACCATTGTATATGCCATTGTTTGTACCATTCATTGTAATGATTGTAAGAATACTATTGTTAAATGTTTTGTAAGTATGAGAATCAGTATTATTGTTAAATATTGTACCAGTGTTGAATACGTATATTACCCAGTGATTGTGGAAAGTGTTTTCAAGTTATCTATTCTGTGTCTATAGATGAATTGATTTTAACCTATATAAGTTATTGATATTATTGCTTGTTGCTCAAAATATTGATTTATATTATTCTTTATTCAGAACTTTTTGTAGGCTATATGATATACCAGTAACTTTGAAAATGTATGTTACCCTGTGATGGTAAAAAATGTTTTGAAGTTATCTATTCCATGCGTCAATAGATGAATTGATGTCAACTTATATTGATGTTGTACTTTGTCACTCAAAATATTGATTTAAATATTATATGTCCAGTACTTATTGTATACCAATGACTGTGAAAATGTATTTTCCTACAGATACCTTGGAAATTGACCATTTCTGCACTGATTGCAGGCCGCATAGAATCACTTTTCCGCTCTAGTGCGTGTGATGTTATATTTGGTGTCGCATGTGCCCTGCTTGGCCGCAGTCGGTAGAGCAAAGATTTTTGAATAAGTTTAATATTTTTGTGACTCCTGAAAGAAAAATACCACCAGTTTCTTGCCAGCCCTTCTAGGAGCTCAAATAATTCTCTGCTTTCGATGGCTGCAAACGTCGGCAGCTTTAACAGTTCACAGTTCTTATGACTGATTCGGTTGAATCCACAAATATAGATGCAGGAGAGGTAGATAGATATAAGGGATCTGATTTTTGTACTAGATAATATGGTATCGTCACCAATGCCACTCGCCACCATCTGACAAAGGGGTCAGCAGTGTAAGATGATACCGAGTGGAATCAAAGGCGATACTCTATCAGAATACTTTATAAATTCTATTAATTTGTATCGCTGCTGCAACTTAATACTATGACCCTTGAATTCTTCCAAATCGGATGTGATGGTTCTGAATAATTTAAGTAAATCTTGAGAACGTAATATTTCCAAAAATTTAATAATTAATGCTGTATATCGCCTATTTATCCAACTTATTCGGTGAAGAATATAGTTGGTTGATAATTCAAATACTATGTCAATACTGGTAATAAAATAGACTATAACAAGATTGGTCATGCATGAAGATAGGATCATAAATAAAGAGTACACCATTCAAAAAATAAAAATATAATTACATGAAAATATCAACGAGCAATAATAAAAAATAGAGCAACAAATATAAAAATAATATGAGAAAATATATATATTAGGAAAAAATATCACAGATAGCTCACTAAAGATTTTACTTGGCTTTATTTCACTCATTAATATCATGTGCTTCTTTAACCAGCATAAATATTCTTTCAACTTATACAGCTCAGATGTTGACTTGCTGTTGCTTGTCGAATAAAATTTATAAATCTTACTTCCAATAAATAGGAAAAATATAAATATTAAAATATATCTCAGGGCTTGGGTTCGGCCTCTGGTGGAATTCAGATAAATCAATTTATCTTATGAACATGAGCTTCATAAAAATTCTAATAAATTACTGATAAAAAAGATAACTGAGTGAGCATAAACGATAAATCAAATATTAATAAATATTCCATCTGTGCATACTTAAATATTTAAATCTCATAAATTGTTCTTAATAATATTCCCTTGATGTTTGAATATTTGCACAAATTCCAATATTAATTTCAATCTTTAAATAACCCTTTGACAAGCTAGCTTTATTTAGTTGTGATTATTTCGTAGCACTGAGGGCCCTCCTTAATAGCTTTTCAAATAAATTCATGTGTTGATTTTTAACAATTATGATGGTGATCCGGATTTGTTTCAATGTCCTAGGCCTTTTCTGGTGGGCTGCTGTCGTCCTCTCCAATGGGACTATATAAATTTAATGACTCATGTCATACTATGACCTCACTGAGTCTTATGAAATTTAATTTTCAATTATCAAACAACTTTAAATTTTCAATGTAAAATTATTTAAGAAGGGATCTAGTCTTGTGCTCTCAAAATTGGTGGGCATCCCTGGTGACCTCTGGCAAGCAAGTCAGTGTGGATCTTCCCCTATACTTTTACAACCATACTTCCGACTTTTCAATTTACATGAAATTTAAATATCCACTCTCATTGGTGGATTTTAAACACTCTGCTATGACACAATTTAATATTGTCAAATAGTCCATACCAAACTGTCATATTACTATCCATTGAGTGAATATTTTAGTCTTAAATTCTTATTTTACATTGGCTACATAAATATATACGTTCTATAAAGATTACAAATTTATATGATTTTTATAAATAACACATGTACATTTTAAATTAATTCGCTTTCAGCGCCAGTCAAATACTGCATTGTGATTGGTACATCCCAAAACTGCATCATGTATCATTGCGCTGAATAAATTTACATCCCATTTCCTTTATCTTTTTGTTTTGTTTTTTATATTTTGTTCATGGTCGATTGATACAATAAATATTTTTGTGCTTCCTTAATCGCTTTTCTGTTTACATTCATTTGGCATGCTTGCTTACTAAACCCTCTGATCATAGTCTAAGCGAATGCTATTTATACGCAACTAATTTGCCACATGGTGTCTGGCTAATTCTCAAAATATATGGCTTGACTGATTACTAAGGTCGCCGATTAGTCAACATCAAAGAACCTAACCTCAAATACTATATATATTATATTATTAAATAAATAGCAACAATACTTTTATTTTCATTGGGCTGTTCAAAATCATAGCCTTGAGAGCCGTTATTATCTAATCTAGACCGTTGACACCTTATCTGGTGATAACAATACAGCTTCTTGCTCTGAGACCTATCAATTTCCTTTCAGTACAAGATTTTGGGGAATACCCAAATTTATATTCTTACATGTGCAAAGTATTACTTTATGTACTCCAGATTTGCAGCATGACAACGCAAAATAGTTAGTAGGTTATATGGAGCACCAGTGTAGGAAAATCAAAATTAAGTTGGTAACACTGACTGTGGTCCACGTTTTAATGGCAGTGGAGAACAGCGTTGCCTATTTATTATGTGCCTTGATAATAGTCATTTCAATGCTTATATAAGATAAACCCCCTTCAAGCAGTCAGATAAATTTTCAATTGAAATACTAATCATTATAATTGAATTATTATTATTAAATTTTAAATAAATTAAGGTTTTTATTAATAATAAAATTACACAGAAAAACATTTGATGGATTTCAGGGATTTTTACCCATAATTACCCACTTTTCATATTCAATGGTAACTGTAGGGAAAATTTAATGTGAAATACATACGCAAAGTTTGTTTGCTGCACTCAAGAAACCTTTATTCTGCACTCGCCTATGGCTCATGCGTAAACGTTTCTTTCGGTGCAGCAAACTGTCACTTTGCGCACTAGTTGCACAAATAACTATTGTATTGATGTTTTCTATCTGTTGTGGCCAAAAATAAATTGATGTTATATTGTCTCGAAGTATAGATTGTTTTTTGAATTGTATCTTCTATGTACAGTTTTTTAACTAAAATAGTTTAAATAGGAATAAAGGTTTCTTGAGTGCAGCAAACAAACTTTGCGCACGTATTTCACATTAAACTTTTCCTATAGTTACCATTGAATATGAAAAGTGTGTAATTATGGGTAAAATTCCCTGAAATCCATAAAATGCTTTTTCTGTGTAATTTTATTATTAATAAAAACCTTAATTTATTTAAAATTGAATAATGTAGTAGTAAATGAATGAAGGCAGCTGTGGTGGCATGTGGTGGCTGTCGCTGTCATCCACTGTTGTCCACTGCCTTCATATTATTATAACGTACCACACTATACCACAGTTACAAACCTCATTTTGATTTTCCTGCAGTGGTGCTCCATATAACCTACTAACTATTTTGTGTTGCCATGTTGCAAATCTGGAGTGTAGAAAAAAATTTTCCCGCACTAGAGCGGAAAAGTGAATCTTTGGGTATTTTAATCAGTACAGGAACAGCAAATTTCCGAGGTAGCTGTAGGAAAAAGAAAATGTCCCCATATTCATGTCCAGCGGTCTCAGATACATTTTTTCAAAGTCTTGCACACATCACTGCAAATTGCATGACGGTGACGAGAACAGTAGACGATTTGAGCCATTAAATGGTTATAATTGTCTGCGTCATGTGAATCATAGTGGTGTTAGGTTAGCAAGGCTCTAATCCATTCTTGTCAATTAAATATTAGTTGAATACTACTTGTGTGATGAGAGGACGTGCATTGTTCTATCTGTAGGTGGGATGTGCTCAGAGTTCCCGTGTCCGAGGTGCGACAGAAAGTACAGCTTGAGCCGCAACTTGTGGCGGCACATGAAGTATGAGTGCGGAGTTGAGCCCAAGTTCCAGTGCAACTTTTGCGCCTACCGAGCAAAGCAGAAGAGCAGCCTGCAGTTCCACGTCGCTTTCAAACACGCCAACCTCGTTAACCAAGTGGATATCACTTTTTTGAATTAATTCATTCCGCATTTTCCAATTAAGTAATTCAATAGGGCTACTATTAGGATTCGTTAATTGATAAATAAATATTTTTTAGAACCCTTTCGTTCTTAAAAACATTTTTATAAAAAAAGCCAATGGTTTGAAATCCCTAACTAGTTGTTGTGTCTCATATAAAAAGGTTTTGAAGACAAAATTGTACTATGGAATTATCTCTTATCAATTAAATTGGTTCCTATATTTCCTTTGCTATAATAATTCCAATGTATCCGCTACAGTACCTAATAATAATATTATATTTGTTGTATATAGTATCTGATGCAAAAACAAATTATATCATTGTCAATGTCAATTGGATAGGCCATTTTATTGATTGATTCAATGAGAGATGTTAATTGATAAAAAAAATTGCTACTCAATTGAACCTTTTTCATTTAGGGAATGAAATAATGAACTTTTTTTAATTACGTTTTATAGTAAAGAGTGGAGACTCATGCTAATTGAAAGAAAGTAATGGTTTCCATATTATTTTTTAAATAGTGAGAATATTTCAATCAAATCAAAGCTCTAGGTCATTTATATTGAATTAACTTGGATGTTCTATAGGAAATCTGAGAATTTGTAGTAGAATAAATGAATGTAATATTTGTACAGTCGCCTTTTTCAATAAAAAATTACTATTGTAGTCGATTTAATACATTTTTCTGCCTTCTTTGAGTCCTTCTAATGAAGAACAATGGATTATCAAATGATTTGAAATAGTTGACCGACCCATGTTGGTGAAACCCAACATAAGAATTTTAATTTTAATTTTAAACTACAAACTTCATTTCACAGGAGAAAAATAAAAACATGGAAGCATGGATGAGAAAATAGTCTATCAGTCTGAAACAGTTGATCTCTAATCTAAAACAGTCTCCAATCCTTGTGATTAAAGGAAACATTGACAAACAATAATTATGACTTGAAAATATTCTAACAAAACCTTCTTTCTTAGTTTAGCATTTTCAATTACAGTAGGCCTATACCAAAATTAAATTAAAGCTGGTTGTTAACACTCTTATAACACTCTGAGTCCCCCCAGCCAGCTTCAAAAATCTTCAAGTAGCCAATCAATGATATTATTATTTCTATGCATTATACCGCATTCAATGAGAGCAGATCCAACGGTTTACGAACATACATACGGTACTTATCTTCTCTCTGATCTGATATTAATATTGGTCTAGTGAAACCTTTTTTCACTTTAGGGTTTCATCGATAAAAATATCAAATTCAGGATTTAAAAATAATGTAACCTACGTGAAATTCACATCTATTATCTTCTATACTTCAAACTGAATTAACTCTTTTGTTTGTTTTAGACGTTGACCGCTTGCTACAAGTATTACCCGGTGGCTGGGGGGGACACAAGTCACCGCGCCCCCCTGTCCCCACTTCCGGTCACGAGGACTTTTCGTGCAACAAGTGTGGCAAAAAGTACACCCTGATGCTGAGTCTGAAGCAGCATTTGCGCTACGACTGCGGCCAGACGCCTCAGTACAAGTGCACTCACTGTCCGTACAAGTCGACGCGCAAAGCCAACCTCAAACAGCACGTGGCCTGTCGACATAGTGATCTCAACCTCGATGTGCTCATGCAATCAATCTAAATGCACCTAAACATATAAGGCGATACCATTGTCAAATTGTATTTAATGTGAGCTGCGATATTTGTGGACTGATTATGCAGTACTTAATTTTTCTTCTTTGTATTTCCTGAGAGTCATTCACATTTGTAATTGATTCATTCTCATTTGAAATATTTCTTCTTATAAATTTTCATTTGAGTTTTTAATTTTTACATTAATACGAGTAGCCCTTCATAGTCAATATTCATTATATAGTTTCAAGACTTGAAATTCAACAATCTCACTTCTTAGAAGTTTTTAAATTAGCATATAATTATTATCTGTTGCTTCCATAGTATTATGAAGAAGCATCCACATAATACTCTCATGTCTCAATAGTTTTTTAAAAGAAGAAACAGCTAAGTTTGGAACAATACGTGTTTGGAGTGAAACAGTGAACCCTTTTCATCAGCTCTTTTCATAACAGATACTGTATTTATTTTCTTAACATTATGATTACGAAACTTGAACAAAACTCAAAAACTTGAACAAGAATATGCAGGAAATGATAGTGTGTTATCATAAGTTTCAATTTATATATTTATAAATTGAAGATTCTCATATAATTTATATTTATAGATTAGATGTGTTCTAACTTAATTTCAAAGATTAGATGTGTTATCAAAGGCTAATTGATAAGTATCTATTATCCAGTTATCAAAAGATTGTCAGTTAGGAAGAATTTTAGTTTTTGGAGTGAAACAGTGAACCCTTTTCATCAGCTCTTTTCATAACAGATACTGTATTTATTTTCTTAACATTATGATTACGAAACTTGAACAAGAATAAGCAGGAAATTATAGTGTGTTATCATAAGTTTCAATTTATAAATTGAAGATTTTCATATTATTTCTATTTATAGATTAGATGTGTTCTAACTTAATTTCAAAGATGAGATGTGTTATCAAAGGTTAATTGATAAGTATATAATTATTATCCAGTTATCAAAAGATTGTTTGTTAGGAAGAATTCTAGTTTTTGACTAAAATACTGGCATTTCTGTGTTACCTATCATGTCATTGTGTATATCATTCTCTTTTCCAACAGACTGTACTGTACTTATTCATCATATCACTTTAAACCACTCTTAGTTC